>NC_090926.1:590959371-591264596 GCF_040938575.1 Ambystoma mexicanum
CCTAGGCTTCGCCTCGCTTATCTTTGTTAAATATGGGCAACAGCAGTTAACCTTAAAACTCTGTGAGCTGAATTCACTATAATGCGGCATCCCCTGCATCCTTGTGGCATTTAAGACCATGTCCCACTGTAGTGACCTTTTTTTAATATATCATGGCCATTAGGCTAAGAGAGCAACAACAATTGAGCTCAGGCTACCCCACCCTTCCACACAGCCGTTGAGAGTGACAGACTACAGTCAAAACAGTACATATGGTCAGTCGCCAATTTAAACAGTTAAAACCAATTTATTAACAATTTGTATCAAAATGCACACATTTCAGACAGACATATACGAAACATAGCATAACAATCACTGAAATGTCACAGCCGCCCTCCTTGCGAGACCTATTATAATGATGTAGGTAGCAATATATAAATCCCCAACATAAGTGTAGTTAGTAACAGTGTCAAAACAATTATACTAGACAGGTCGCTTCACCCAATATTTTTATGTCGTCATTACGCATAGAGGACACTTTGTCAAAAGTATATACAATATTGTCCATATGGTGCAAAACTGTATCTGTCAGATTTTTTTAAAAAAATGTCTTACTCATAGAGTCCATCCTTTCGGCAAGAAGTGCCTTTAACGTGCCAGTCTCACCTAGACAATCCCCTAGTTCGCTGTATAATTTACAGCGTCTAATTACGCATCTTGTGTTAATTGAGTAGACCCCAAACTCGAACCTAGCCACTTCCACCGGAACGGGGGATGGAACACCAAGTATAGTCTATAGTATTCTCCCCTCTATGCGTTCACACAATTCCATGTAGGACTCATATAAGACTTCCAGACCTATAGCAGGCCAGGGACTTTATTAGCTGACACTTTGTACAACTTTTTGCAGTAAGGTGATCTTCAAAAAACATCTTAGTAGGTAGTGACTTTATTGGGAATCCTAAATAGATATATTTGCTCACCACCTCGAAAGGGAGCTGACCAAGTTTCCAAACAAATTGACCACACACACTGCCTTTATTATTTGTTTTTAAACTCTCTTTATTACATTTTCAAGATATAAACAGTTTCAACATTCGCCCCTTGCATTTACTATTGATTGTCAAAACCTTACTTTGTACTGTATTAATAGTTAAATGGTTTGCTGCGGCATAGATCCCCCGGCAGTGATTGATCTCTGGAGGCTAATCAGCTGTCAGTCTATTAAAACAATATCATCAGCATAGAGCAGCCAGGGCACCGACTCAAGGCCGATCCATGGGGGAACGGAGCGAACCGAGGTTAAGGCAGTACCCAGGTATGAATTGTACAGATTGAACAGTAGGGGCACAGGCCGCACCCTTGCTTAAGGCCACTATTGGTGTTTATTTTACTTGTTAGGCAGGCCTCCTGATTCAATCGGACAGAGACCAGTGTATCACTATATGAGAGCTGGATGAAGTACAACAGAGTTGGGTCCACTCCCCAGTTTCTCAGTTTCTCCCAAAGTAAAGGTAGGGAAACTGAATCAAAGGCTTTGGAGAAGTCAATGAAACCTAAGTGTAACTTTCCATCCGGATCTTTCAAAGTTTTCCCCAGTCAAATAGTGCAATGCGCACAGTTGGTAATAGTTTTGTGACAGCCTTCTGAACCCTGTTTGAAATGTACTAAGGTGGTAGTTCTCCTCCACCCACTTTGACAGGCGTGTTAACAAAAGAGCTGCAAATGTTTTTGAGCTACAGTCCAACATAGCAAGTCATTTGTAATTACAAGCGTCATTTGTGTCTCCACTCTTAAACACAGGAACAAGAATCGACTCCCTTCAGCTGCCAGGGATATGGCTACTATTTAGGATGCAATGAAATAACTGTGTGAGTCGAGTGGCCCAAAACTCGGGTTTGCCATAAACACAGCATTTTCTACTGTATCAGGCCCTGGTGCCCGCAATGATTTCAAGTTGTTATTTATCATTAATACGTAGTCCAAATCCCATTCCAAAAGCCGGGGCTTGTGTACCCGCCGCCCTGGCCCAATAAAGCTCCGTCAGGTGTTCCAGATATTGCCTATAGTATGCCCAACATGTCTTGCTGTCATTGGAATGAACCATGAGAACATGAATTTCCAATTACCATCGGACATACTATGCCTGTGGCTTCTATGCCAATTCTATAGTTGGTATTAAGGGAGCTAAGCCTTTTCCCTTTCTCTAAACTTGTCAGACCTACATCCCACACAACCTGCGCTTTTTCTTTGCAAAACTGGCATTTCCGTTTTTGGATGGCCATATCAAACAGACCCTCTCGCTTGGTAGTCTGGCCAGGCCTGCTAGATGACCTTAGTAGCCTCAGCCCCAAGGAATCCCCCATCAATTTAAAATTCCAATCATGCTTATTTAGCCAGTTTTCTAATGAGTCAACTGTCAGACGTAATGATAGATGATATCTTCTTGACACTGATATCAGATCAAATAATACGGTTGCCCTGAAGACTAGTTCTGCAATTGGAGGTAGCATAATTAAATTCACGATTATGCAGGGGCCTTAGTGTCCAGGTAATCAACAAGTGATCAGTTAATTGGGTTTCCATTACCCCATCCTACTGCTGCATTCACAAAGCTTATGATCTACAAAGATGTTTTCAACTACAGAGGAGTGCTTACCATTAGAACAAGTGCAGGGTAGGGGCAAACCTTTGAGTGATTTTTTTGTTCAGACACACCAAGTCAACTCAATACACAGTTTTCCCCATCCCGGATCACCCCTCCGAACTCCTGGAATCATATGTGCCCATTCTTCATCTTCAACATCCTACTCAACAGTTCCTTGATTTTCAAATACCTAGTGTGTATTAGGCCTTCTGCCATAACCAAGTTACCATCAGGGAACTGGTTGTAACATGCTTCCACCAACCGTACTATTGTTAACAATATGTTACTATCTGCTGGTGCATTAGGGGGATCTAATACATTAACAATGATCAAGTCCCTAGCGACTAAACTATCGCTACGAATACACACAGACATTATGTACGGAGAAATAGGTTCTTCAGCAAAGAGTCTGACATTTAAATGGTTTTTTACTCCCAATGCCATGCCACTTTAGGGGCACCCCCTATTGTTTGGACGAGCGGGGCCACAGATCACAGTGTATCCATCAAGGAAAAAGGGGTCCAGGAGCCATGTCTTCTGAAGCAGAAATATGTCACTTGTTAGCAGGGCCGCTGCCCCCAATGGATTGGTTAAGAAGCAATTATGACCCTGAGTGTTCCAGGAAAGCAAAGAATAGTTGTCTTGTTTACATCAGTATTGATCGTTTTCAAAAGTATTCAGCACCCAACTAGATACGTCTTTAAGGGCCCCTATAGAGGGTTCCACCGGCCCTGGAGCCCTTAAGATTGACCGTGCAATCTGGGAGGCGGCCTTATATTTCAAACCGCTCATTGCTTATGAATTAGACAAAGATTCAGTTGGCCTGGGTATGAATGATGTATGCTTATAACATACAGTTAGTTGAAAACCCAGATTGCTAAGTTCTAGATGGTGGAAACTAAGCACCAGCACCACAGCTGCTGAGGAAAATGCAGCGATTGCCCAGTTGGTTGGACTATTGAATTTAGGGAGCTCGATGTATTTTACATCTTCCTTTGTTATGATCTTCAATGGCTCGATTTTCCCAAATAACTCAGAGACATCTGTGGTTTAAAAAGGGACTCTGATCAGACGGGTAAAGTTCTTCAATTTTTACCCATTTGCTCTCTGGCCTTAGGTTAGTTTTAGGCAAATAGTCTATTTGGGTTGTTCTTCATGTTGCGGCTGTGCTTGCGACAAGGTGGCAATAATTTGGCCGGTTGTTGATCATCGGGTTCCAAGGAATTTGACACCAGGGGAAGAGAACCTGAAGCAACCACCAACCGGCTGTTCAATTGCCTCTGTTTGTCCAGGGGCCCCAGCTGCTTTATGATATCAGCCTTCTTCTTGATGGTCCCGGCCTTGGCCGGACTGGGCAGTTCCACCATGCAAGAACCCTTGTCTCTAAGCTTGGCATTGCCTTTGGGCCTGGACAGAATGCCCTGCCCTCTTCTCACCACACTGGCATTCGTTTCTATGATAGCACATAAGTCCAATATATATGGTGAATGACTTTCACAAGAAATGTGTGCCTCCTAGGGCATGGCCAAGACAAACTCCTCTGTCCTGTGAGAAACCTGAAGGTGTCTCCCTGTCTAAACCTTGAGGATCTGTCATCCAGGTGGCCAGGACACGGCTATTGGATCCAGTTGCTGGGGGGGGGGGGGAACCAGTGAGGGAGGATCATCTAGAAGGGGGGACCTCAGGGTGTGGGAGTGCAACACTGACCGTTGGGACGCAGTATTCCTCTACATTCTACATCTACAAATGGATTAATAATGAGGGCTTTTGCTGGCTGCTATACTCTGTGGTCCAGATAAAACACAAACTGAAAAAACTGATATGCGATATTGATCGAGAACAAAGAATAGTGAATCTGGCAACTAAATCTAACAGTGGGGTATTTGTAGAGCATTTGGCATCAAGAGTGACTAAACCTAACTATCAATTGGCGTATCCTGATTGCTCCACTATTCGCTGGTATTTGTTGTTTAAATTTAACTCCTGCGATGTTATGGAAATACTAGGATCAAAGTGGGTATTCCTCGATATACCGGGTTTTGTCGTCTCTCTGAATAAATACTTTAGAATCGGCATACCACATAATATGTGAGTGTGAAAGTCTAGACAAACTACGTAGAAAATCTTTGATGGCCTATGATAATTCAATGGGCCTCATTACGACCCAGGCGCTAAGTGAAAAACGATGGCGGTAAATGATTACCGCTATCCTTTTCCGCTAGGTCCGATCATGACCCGTGACCGTTAACTACGATGCCATTAGCGGCATCGTAGTTAACGCTGCCGCTAACTGCACCAAGGACGCGCGCACGCGACATCCCACACCGTAATTACCGGCATGGCGCAAAAGGTACGCGAATGCCGACCCAAGCGGATATGCACCTAACGCCATCACCCAGCCCGTTAAGTACCTTACCGCCGTGGTGCTAATTACGCCATCGCGAACCAACCGTAAAGGGCCATGTAAAGTGAATCCAGCTGCCACAGGTGCACAGAATCAGCACAGGTGGAGGCAATACAGACTCAGGAAGTACAAAAAGAGCCCACCCAACCCCTTCCCACAGCCAGTCACACTCCACAATGATACCAATAGGACTAGCAATGTTGGGGCTGGAGGACCTGATAGCAATGCAAGTGCTACAACATCAAATACAACAACAACAACAACAAAAACAAGAGGCTGCACAGAGGAGACGCAGGAGGAGAAGGAGGGCAAGGCAGGGCCAGCAAGCCCCACCAGCACAGCCAGTGGCACCACGCAGGCAGCCCCCAATCCCACGCATCAGAGCCAGTCCATTCAACCTCACCGCTGTGCAGATCCACACCCTGTACCGACTGGACCGGGACACCATCACCACCATTGTGGACATGATACACAACAACATCATCAGCATGATTGAAACACCAACACCCACCGCCATCCCCCCCTACTGAAGGTAGTGTCCGTGCTCCACTTCCTGCCACAGGCACCTACCAGCACACAGTGGGGCACTTGCATGGCATATCACAACCATTATTCTCACGTACACTGATCCAAGTGCTGGATGCCCTCCTCAAGCACACAGATGACCACATCTCATTGCCACGGTCTGCCCAGGAGATTGCTAACACCAAAGTGGGTTTCCATGCACTAGCTGGCATACCTGGTTGCATTGGTGCCATCGACTGCACCCATGTGGAATTGTCGGTCCCACGTGCCATGGAGGTACCGTACCGCAACCGTAAACTATTTCACTCAATCAACGTGCAAATGGTCTGTGACTCCAACAGGATCTTCACACATTGTTGTGCCCGATTCCCCGGATCAACCCATGATTCAATGGTCCTGCGTAACTCCACAATACCACGCTTCATGGAGTGACATGCAGGGCCAAGATCCTGGCTACTCGGTTAGTCTCATGTCATGAGCATGGAAATGTGAAGTGGGTAGGTGATCGACGTACCAATGCATACTTCACCTGGCAGAAAGGGGGAGGGGGGAATGATGCATACTTCACCTGGCTGCGACTAGCAGTAGCCAGATCATACCCTGAGGCAGCACTTACGTCATCTGACACCTGTATACGTGATGCCTGACCTAAGCAGCCCTAACATGTGAATGAAGGTGTGTCCCAACCATGACACAACCATCTGCAAGTGCATTGTACAAAATGTGACCACATTGACTCCTGCACCTACATGCACGTCACCAAACACCATCTACTGAAAGGCCTGTCCCCCATAACTGTGCCCAAAGGAGGCACATGATAGACTGGAACATCAATGCACCACAACAGAGACAGCAAGGCCCACAAACTGCCCCTATTGACATCAGTATTGTTCACTGGGGTCATAATGAGGCAGACAGCAATGTTGCGATCATGTGAGCGTTAACCTCACAGGACACGTGCCAGGTCACCTAAAGAAACGGCCTGAACGTACACAGTGGATGGGCACTCACAAGGCACTTGTCCCCCCTGCATACATTGTGTTTTGGCATGCAAAACAGTACATGGGAGCCATGAACATATATCGGTTGCATAGTGTGAATCCATTAGCGCAACTAAAAGTGGTGCAAAGTTACAGTTGAATGCAAGGCATGGTGGCACTTCATGTTCAGAAATCAATCTCATCCCTGACACATACATTGTTGCCCACATACAGGTGATGCAGGCTATCCCCTGAAGAGGTGGCTTCTTACACCAGTCCGGAACCCACAGAACCAGCATGAGGAGGACTTCAACCATGCCCATGCACGTACCCGTGTGGTGATTGAGCAGGCTTTCGGCCTACTGAAGGCATGTTTCCGCTGCATCAGCAGGTCTGGCGGGGCACTCCAGTACCGCCATGAGAAGGTTGCGAAGATCGTCATGGCATGTGTCATGCTACACAATATGTGCGTCAGACGAAATGTGCCCCTGCCCCCTGACGCAGAACTGCAACCACCTGACAATGAGGGTGGGGATGTGGCAGCACCTCAAGGAGGCAGCAATGCACAGGAGGGGCGTGAAATGCGTCAGAATCTCATTGACCAATGCTTCTAGCACACACGGCGGGTGTGTGTAACATGGAGACGGCACTTGGGGCACTGTGTGTGTCTGGGACATGCACACTGTGGACTGTACAACAATAAAGCACACATACGCAATGAGCAATGTCCACACATTGGATTTGTGTTAAACGATAAAGTGTATTATAATAGTGAAAAGGTATGACACACCAACTCCTCCCTCCCCCTCCCCCTGAACACCCCAACACACCCACTCCCCCCTCCCACCTCCCCCCTGAACACCCCAACACACCCACTCCCCCCCTCCCCCCTGGAATCCCTACGAAGGTGTGGTTCAGTCTGTGCAGCAGTGTGTGATGTAGTTCTTCTCCACTGTCCGGGCACTAATGACAGTCCCCTCCCCTGGCCCCGGGGCACCCCTGCCCGTGCTGCGCAGGTTCCTCCCTGATCTGCGGATGGGGCTGCTCTGTGCCGAGCTGGTTGATGAGGAGGAGGGTCCTGGCTGCACATTTGGACGGCTGTCCCGAATGGTCTGCACCAGTTCGGAGAGGACGTGCGGCACAGCGGCGAGTTCTGTGCAGATGTCCTTCGTGGAGGACTCAATGGCAGCCGTGACTCTGTCTGCACATTTCTCCATGGCATCCCTTGCCCCCCCACACTCTGCAACGTGTTCATTGAGGAGGGTGGATAGCTGCTGCTGCCGGGTGACAATCTCATCCAGGGTCTGCTGGTTCCTCTGGCTCATGGCCAATGGCATTGGCATGCCCATTGGGCTGCTCACCTCAGGCAGCGGGGATGGGGTGGCTGGCCAATCCTCGGCCTCCGACTGCCCCTGTGTGGCATCCGCCTGCAGGGGGCTTAGGGATGTGTAAGGGGAATGTGGGTGGGCAGTGGGGCTTCCATCATCGATCTCCTCGATGCTCCCTGCCTCACTGTCGGAGGATGCTGCTATGGCAGCAATTTCGCCAAGGGTGCTGCTTGCAGCAGAGCCTGTCCCTTCGGTGGGCACGATGTGTGTCATGTGCGCTGCTGCTGCTGAATCTGTGGTGACAGTTGTGGTGGCTGTCAGTGCCCTGTCCTCTTCCCCTGGCAGGGTTTGTGGCTGCTGGGGTGTTTTCCTCGGGACAGCAGAGGTGGAGGCTTGCAGCCTAGGCACAGTTGTCCTGGCCCTCCTGGTGGCTGTGGAGGCAGTGGTGTCCTCATCCTGGAGGTCTGAATCAGAGCCTGTGGTGGAGCAAAGGAGGGATAGTGTTATTGATGGGTCTGCGGACATTGTGCGTGCATTGTGACGAATGACATCTTATCAGTAGGTACATGCAGCACATTTGAGGCAGGGGCATACAGGTTGTCTGCCTTTTGTGTGGAAGTAGCATGGTGGTATGTGGGTGACGGCAGTTAAGGTGTGCATGCTGCATGTGTACAGGGTGGAATTCGGATGTGTCTGTGGGCAGTCTCCTGCTGATGTGTTGTATTTGCACTATGGGGCAACATAGTACTTCACATGATTGGACTTTGGTGATTTTTGCAAGGCTTGATTGGAGCCACCTACCGCATCTCCTGATGTCGGGACTCCTCTCTCCATCCCTCTGACTCCTTGTATGCTCTCCATTCCAACGGTGGATGCACAGATTTCCTCCCATGCTTTCAATTTGATGGGGGAATCAGATCCACCCCCGGTTGCCGTGCCCAGGTTCCTATTTGCCGAGAGGATGCTCCTGACGCAGAGTCTCAGTTCGTCCCACCGCTTTCTGCACTGCTGTGCTTTGCGGGGTACGGTCCCCACCGCACTGGCACGCTGTGCCACCAGGGACCATATGGCCTTCTTTTTGGCTATTGCCGGCATGGTCATTTGCGTGGAGAAGACCACTGCAGCATTGTCCTGGAGGGTCTCAGCAAGCATGGTTAGTTCCTCCCGGGAGAAGCAGTCCTGGCGCTGCCGATCGCATGCTTTTTTAACAACTTTTGGCATTTTCAGGTTGGTAATTGGGTGGGTTATGGGTTTGGACAGGTCTCAGGGTCGGATGTGGAATGGTTGGGGAGGATGGCAATGGATTGTGTTTTTAAAATGGCCGCCGTGCTCTTTCCCGTTCCGCCGCGATGACGCTACTTCTGGTTCCGCTTATTTATGGTCACCGCTAACTGCGGTGACTGCTAATTACGGTGACCGCACACTACGCTCGCCGCTATGATGGGTGGCGGTAGTGCACCTTGCGCGGTGTACTATGCCGGTAGGGGCCGTTTTAGGGTAATTTACGCCATGGCGTAATTTACATTACCGGCATGGTGTAATGCTCGTGCGCGATGGGTCGGAATATGCCGCTCTTTACGCCATCGGACCACGGCGTAAACGTTCATTACGCCATGCCGGTAATGTTCAATACTTACCACCTGGGTCGTAATGAGGCCCAATGTATACTTGTAATATGCATATTGGGTGGAAGAAGTTATTAGGTGGGAACGACCTTAATTTAATTTTTTTTTTAATTAAATTTTACGTGATGATTTTAGAAATTTTAAAAGAATTATCGAAAGATATTTTATATTATTAGATGAGCGTGGATTTTTATGAAGCGTTTTTAAGATGGAAATGTTTATGATGTGATGTGCTTAAATATGTAAAACTTTTATTGTTGTATGCATATTATAAATAAATAAATATTTCCCTAGATTTAACAACTTTTCCCCATCCTATGACCTAGGACACTCCAAACCACTGCCCTCCTCCCACTTTTCTAACTCTAACACTTTCGCACAACACAAAGGACAATGGACTAACGCCAAAGCCATTTTACCTGACATGTCCCAATACAAGCGTCAGGCGTAGTGAGGCAATTGATCAGAATCACACACACTTGACAGCCCTTTCCTTTCCCCACAGGGATAAAAGGTGGAGCCAGAGAACATGGGACGAGCAAGGCGAGTACAGCATACAGCACGACAAGGCGGTTTATGAGGCAGCAGTTCAAGAGAAGGAGAAAGGCAGCAGGAAACAAGAGGGTGGCGAGGAGAGAAGTGACCTTGCTGTTTTCATCCCAGGCCTGTGGAACCTTTGTGGAAGAGAGCCTAAGAACGCGTACACTAGCACAAGTGTCCTGCAGCAGATGTCAATGGTGCATGGGGCAAGCCTATGCCAATAAGCAGGAGTGATGCTTGTAAAAGGCAAAACTGCTACCTTTTGTTTTTCTTTTTTCTTTCTTTCCTTAGCAACAAATCAATGATTAATTTGCGTAATCCTCCTGATAAACCATTATATATGAAGTGGAGAAACACGTGTCGAGAATATTTCTAAAATGTATGATTCACAATTTTCAATCACTTTGTAATACAACTTGTAACAACCAAATCTTTTGATTTCTGGACTATTTACTTCTGTCGGCGCAATTTGATATCCAGCCTTTCACCAATACAAATTTGCAAGTATTGGGCAGTCTCAATACTAAGATATCTCTGCAGACAACTGAACCATAGCTAACACAATCATTATTAGGACTTGCCAATGGTTGCTACAAGACTGCAATCTTCTCATTTCAATAATTTCCTTACCCAACCAAGACTGAATCCTTTGTCAGCACTTCACAATTATTTCTCATCACGAACGGACAATTTAACAACTTGCATTTTTACGCTCTTATACATTTATTCAGCAATCCTACAATGGATACATTTTCATCAAGAGATGCAGAGGCAGAGCACCTTTTTGGGATGTGCCAAACCAACCCCATCAGTAGCACCATCAACCATGGTATCTATCAGAAAACTCTTTGAACATTTGGAAGCACTCTCCAAACAAGGATCTTACAAAACGGTGGAAAATCAAAACTCTCCAGATGTACCTAGAAGTAGGGAGAATCCCAAGAGGTTTAAGAATATGCATCTTCCTGTCCTTTGAGGAAGAAGACCTAAAAGCTCTCAAAGATTGGGAAATTTTATTATCAACACATCAAAAGAAATTATAACTAAAGTTATTCACCAATCCAAGAAAACTCATGAAAAGATCATTTGTGATATCAAAACAGTTAAAGACAGAACTCAACTTGCCAGAGCTTACTTTCAAGAACGATCAAATCTTAGACGAATATCTTGCCAATTACATCAAAGAACTTAAACTCAAGAAGCAGAGAAAATTCATACGGGATTAAATAGATACCAGAGGGTCTTTACTTTTCAAAAATTACAAGACCCCAGAACAACAAGATGTAAATCCAAAATACCACAAAGAAATGTCACAACAAGGACATAATCACCTATGTCATCAGATCCAGAGTCCACTGGTGAAAGTGAAATGGAACTAACGAATGCCACAACTTCGATTGAAACCCCAGTGGAATTATCTTTTTTAGAGGAATACAAAAAAATACAGAAATTACAGGATTTACACTCAAATTTTGCAATTCGACCCCACCTTACAGGTTTCATCAAAACAAAATACCAGGACAGGTGGATATCACGCAGGAGGAGCAGTAGGGGCAAGGGCAACCTTGCTAAATCAAGGAAAAAGCACTGCAGGAATAACCCACAACAGACAGATTTACTAGTCAATTGTCACATTTATCTCTGACAGAAGAGCTTTTGTCAGCCCTTAATAAGGGCCTTTCTTTTAGTCCATCAATCCCCATGGACTATTTCACAACTAATCTTGATCTCTTCAAATTCTGTAGATGTTTTAAATTGAAAAAAAAAAATCTAACATTCATCCAAAAAAAAAATTCCAACATTCATCCAGAGTTAACCTCTAAACTACTTCCCTCGGAATAGACAGTATCTCACACTGAGGACACAATTATGCTCCTTAATCTACAAGAAGCACAAGAAACCCATACAACTGAAAATTTCTCTGAGGACCTCCATATTCCAATGTACCTATCCGAAGAAACCACACTCAAATCTAAATCCAAATTCATCCCAAACCTTTCACACGATAATGTAATTGATCTTTTCCATAAAACAATCACAATAGACTAAAGAGAAATCTATCTGTCGGATATAAAACCCAAGTTCAAACACAACCTAACATTTAAAGAAAGATAACCCCTGAATGACCTACGCAATGATCCAACAATCATTACCAAAATGGCAAACAAAGGAGGCAAGATTGTCCTCATGAATAGCAGTGACTATATACAATCCGCAGAATTACATCTTAATGACATCAATTGTTATGAAAAACTTGCAACCAATCCTATATCTATTTTTTTTAAGAATGGCACAACCTGAGCCCTAACTGGTTTCAAAATGGACTACTTACAGACTATGAATATCAGTTAATGAATAACCCATATCTATTTTTGGCAACTCTATATATACATACCAAAAATACACAAGAAGTTTCAGACTCTCACACCATTCAGACATATCATCAATGGCATTGGCTCACTGACAGAATCAATTTCTCAATACATAGACCTCTATCTTCAACCACTAGCATCAGGCCTACCATTGTACATCCAAGACACGAAACATGTAATACAACAATTGGAAAACATCACCTGGGAACCAAACTACAGATTAGTAACTCTCAATGAGACGTCTTTGTATACTAGCATCTTACATGACAAAGGAATAGAAACAACCCATAATTTTCTGAAATCCAGATTCATGTCATATCACTCACAACATTTGATGCTAATTGAAATGCTCCATTTTACTCTCAACAATAATATATTCATTTTCAACAGTCAATTGTACTGACAAATACAGGGAACAGCTATGGGTGCAAAATGTGTCCTTTTTATGCGCAAACCTATATTTGGGTCATTTCAAACTTCATGGCAACATCCAGCCTTTATGACCAACAACCAAATAGCCTACTGGGGCCGCTACATTGAAGATATCCTTATCATCTGGGATGGTGACAAAGAATCTCTTTCAGATTATGTTAAATATCTCAACCAAAACAACTACAACCTAGAATAGACTATGGATGAAAGCACAACAAGATTAATGTTAATGTTAAAGGATATTTGTACTGCGCACAATCACCACTGGAGTGGTCCCCTGGTGCTCTGGCGGCTCAGAAAGCGGGAGACGGGGGTGAGTAAGTGGGAAAGAGCTGGAAAAGTGCAAGTTAGCAGTGATGTGCTGTTGGCAGCCTCAGCAGGGTGGGTCAGTTGGCTGGGCTTGGGGTGTTTTATGGTTGGTAGTCATCGTGTGCTGTTGCGCAAGTCTATGTGCAGTTTGTTTTGTTGTTGCAGTGTGGTGAAGTTTGTGCGGTTTGCTCATTTTAGGTTTGTGGTTGTGTTTGGTTAGAGTTTGAGATGTGTATGCAGAGGGATGAAATTATTAGTGGATTGGTTAGTTGGCATTGCTATCCTTGCAATTATGTCTAGGTGTGATGCCTGCTATCCTTCACCATTCCATCGTAGTGTGGCGTTTGCTAATTTTCAATAATCTGTCTAGGTGTGAAGCAGGCTAGTGATCACGATTCCATTCTAGTGTTGCACTTGTCATCATTCACAGTTTCATTTAAAGTGTTCTAACATTCACATTTCTCTCAAGATGCGACGCACGCTAAGGTTAAGAATTCCATCCAGGTGTGGCACATGCTAACATTCACAATCCTGTCTAGATGCAGCGCAGGTTAAGGTTAAGAATTCCATCTAGGTGTGGCACATGCTAACATTCACAATCCTGTCTCGATGTGACACAAGCTACGGTTAAGAATTCCATCTAAGTGTGGCACATGCTAACATTTATAATCCTGTCTAGATGTGAAGCAAGCTAAGGTTAAGAGTTCCATCTAAGTGTGGTGCATGCTAGTATTCACCTTTCTATCTAGATGCAACACAGGCTAAGGTTAACAATTCCATCTAAATGTGGCACATGCTAACATTCACATTTCTATCTAGAAGCGATGCAGACTAAGGTTAAGCATTCCATCTAAGTATGGCACATGCTAACATTCATAACCCTGTCTAGATGTGACACAAGCTAAGGTTAAGAATTCCTTCTAAGTATGGCACATGCTAACATTCATAATCCTGTCTAGATGTGACCCAAGCTAAGGTTAAGAATTCCAACTAAGTATGGCACATGCTAAGATTCACATTTCTGTCTAGGTACGACGCAGGCTAAGGTTAAGAATTCCATCTAAGTGTGGCACATGCTAACATTCACATTTCTATCTAGATGTGATGCAGGCTAAGATTAAGAATTCCATCTAAGTGTGGCATATGCTAACATTATTACACCTATCTAAAGGTGATGCAGGATAATCTTGGCCGTTCTCTTTTGGTGTCATTGGCTAGTATGTTAGTGCGTGATGCAATGCAACATTTACAGTCCAGCCAAGAATGGATTTGGGCTGGTGGTCACTAATCTCTCTAAGTATGCATGTTGTAAAATTATGGCAGTCTGGGTTATGGAGTGGTAAGGTAGAGTGGCGAGGGCTTTCTGGAGTGGAGTAATTGCTCTACACCCCACCCATGCCACACTTACAGTTTTGCTGGTGTCTATTGGCTGCTGGCTTGCTTTGCTTCCCCTGCAGACACATCTTGGAGCCACCAATGCAGAAGCTACCCTCTGCCTTGAGGCCCTTAGCCGAGGGGGCTGCCAGGCAGTTGGCTGCCCAAGACAGATCCAGCTCATGAGACCCACAGAGATGCTTCTCTTCAAATTCCTACTATTGATCTAGATGGCTCTGCCATCTCGCAAACCTAATTTGATTTCTCAATTATTAACCAACCAGTGCCTGCCACCTTGAAACTTCCCTCTTTCATCAATCCACGAGAGAAATCTTCAAAAAACAGACTCCAACTTGCAAGAATTGACATCCAACATGATAACTTAATCCTTAATAGGACAAATACTTTAAGGCTTTTCCACGTCATTCCAGCGCTGACCAGAGTGACTACTAAAGACATACAGCTAATCGAATTCATGGATCATAAGAAACTTGACAAAATTGCGATCGAATGTGCTACATTGAAGACTCTATGCTTGATTGAAGCTCACACTGAAGATCTCCGTACGTTGGCCTTTCATCTCACAGTCACAGACACGACAATTGACTCTAAATTTGAACAAGAGAGAGATGAAACGATTAATACAACAATATACTCTTCATTCAGCTCCAGTGATAGCCATTTCTCAGAAAGCCGGACCGACTCCCACGATTCCTGAGAAGAATTCTGTACAAGACCTTTTGATACCCGGCCACAAGCAATACATGGGTATTTTCAATCTATATTGGAATCCCAACAAAATATCTGACGACCTCTTCCTAGATTCTTTCTTTACAACAATGGACGAAGACACCTTGAATTACCCTGGAATCACATTTATCATTTGCAGTGATTTGAACATCCATCTTTTTTCCTCCAATGGCGAAGAGCTCGCTGACCACCTGCTAGAACCTCGCACACGCCGATGGTCTAAAGAAATGACAGATCGAAACATGATGCGGCTTGATGCCCTAAATGCATCTTCTAACTCATTTACTCCAACGTGGTCACGTGGAACCAGTTCTGGGATCATCGACTATATTTATTGCTCACGGAGCATTAAAGAGCCTGTACGCCGGATGGAAAATATTGCCACAAAAGACAGCGATCATTACATCTTGATCAGATCATGGTCCAACAGCAAAGAACCATCACTGCGACTTCAATTACCTGAGTTGGAAGTCAATTCTAGGGCAACAAGATTGAAATTATCACAACCTGAAACAAAGTCTCTCCCAGATAAATTCATCAGTACAACGATGATAGACGAATCCAAATTACTACGAATGGATACTACAAAATTTCCATCAATGTCCAACTGCTGGACATCAACCGAGGAAACAACATAATCATGCCTACAGGCGCATGATAGCACTAAGGAAAAAAGCCCTCAGATCTCAGATCAGGCAACTGAAGAAACAACTAAATCCAACTAAATATATTCAGATTAAACACCTAAAACAATGCTACAAGAATTGGTTGAAAAATGCGAAGATGACACTCGAACAAAATGATGCAGAGACCATGTTAAGAGCTATGGGGACGCGAAATACACAAGATTTCTGGAAACTGGTGAATGAAACAACAAATACAGCCGACCATATGATCTCCGAGGTCCCTGAAGCAAGCTGGATCACCCACTACAACCATCTATATCAAAAACGCCCCGTGGTCGGCTGCGAGGAATTAACAACCATACAACCAAAATGGTCGTTCGAGTGGGAGCTTGCGGATATAAATGATGCAATACGTCATCTAAATGTATCTCGGGCCTCCAGTCCGGATGGCTTATCAAATGCCATTATAAAAAAGAATCCTGACACATGGGCAGCTTTCTGCAGCCATCTATTCGCGCTGATAAATCGCACAAAAAAAATCCCTGCGTCATGGCAAAGAGCGACAATAATCCCTATCTACAAACAAGGACCAACTGAGAATCCACTAAACTACAGGCCCATTGCACTTTTGGACCCATTGGGCAAAGTTTTCGCAAACATCCTTCTTTTGAAACTGAACCACTGGGCCACCATAGCAAACAAACATGCCATCCGGCAAACTGGTTTCATTACGAATGTTGGGACCAATATCAACTTATTCATCTTAAACCTGCTCAAACATGAAACCATCAGATCCAGTACTCCGACCTATGCAGCCTTCATCGACCTCCATTTCGCTTTTGATAAAATTAATAGAACCATCTTATGGGACAAACTATCAAAATGGGACTATCAAACAACATACTGGAACCAATAAAGTTGCTATATTCCAATACACAAGTGCAGATCCGTTTGTGCAAAAGTGGTCTTGTCACACAACCAATTAAAACCTGGAATGGACTTAAACAAGGCTGCCCTCTGGCTGCAGCCCTGTACAATTTGTACACTTCAGATTTTGAAGAGACTATAACTACTCCACAAATGAATCCACCTAAATTAAACTCAACATCAATTCCTATGATTCTTTATACTGATGATATTGCAATATTTGCCAAAACACAGAGAGGCCTGCAAACTGCCCTGAATAACATTCAAAAATATATGCATACAAATCAGTTGGAAATAAATACCAGAAAAATCAAGATCATGTCACTAACGACTCAAAAGGGCCCTTCCCACAAAACACCATTATTCTTTCTACAAAAGGAAAGAATTGAGCAAGTTCAAACAATCAAGTATCTAAGGGGTTGGCTCAATAAATCCTCTGTCGAACAACCATGGATTGGCCACCTGAAAAGTAAAGCACATTCTCTAGCGCGTCAGGGCTTAGCACTACATAAAATATTTGGGAAATACTCAATGAAACCAATCATAATTTTCTTTAAACAAAAAGTTGTATCCATCTTGACATATGGCTGAGAGACAGTGATAAACCTACCGACAACTGTATGGGATCAATTGGACCAAATCTTTTGGACAAAGGTCTTAGCCATTCCGTAATGTATTCCAGCATCTAGAATTCGATTCGAACTTGGCCTCCAATCCCTCCAATCAATCATATGGCAGAAACAACTAGATCTTCTCAGGAAAATAAATAATAACGACCAGATTCCCGCCTTGAATATTCTTCGTCCAATCGCTGGAAATATCAACGCAATGGCTCTGAATAAATGGAAGGAATTTCTTAACCAAGAAAGGATAAAATATGACATTTCACTTGAAACCCTAATCTGTAGACCACAAAGAGCCAAACTCCAAATTGAAAGACTCGATTGGATATCAACAATAAAAGAGAAAAACGGATACAAACTTACGCTAAATTGTACCACAGAAGTAAAAGCCGTAAATGTGATCCCTCGGTATTTGAAGCTGTTTCCTGACCGCCTTATTAGAGACACCTTCATGAGGCTGCGTCTTAATGTACTTCCAACACAGCAAATCCTTGGGATACTTGCACAGAAAACCTGTCAACACCAAACATGCAGGTATTGCAAGGAGGATGACACTATTGAAAGTCTACACCATTTATTTATGCAATGCCCAGCTTTGGCAGACAAACGCTTTGCAGTCGGTACACTCTACATGAAATTCAATAAATCTATGAACTTTAAAGAACGATGGGTAACGATCCGTAAAATGGAGTTGAAAATCGTTTTTGACAATCTCGGACAAACCTCGACAACAAAAGCCCATGAATATGTAGAAATGAAAAACAAGAGTTCTTTTCATCCACAGATCAACAACTCTCTGGTGAATCTATTTAAGACAAAAACCACGAAATATCTTAAGAAAATTAAATGTGAAGCACCAAGAAAACAAAACATCCGCAGACACCAACTAAAAATAATTAAAGATTTAGCAGAGGACAATCCCCTGACAATCAAGCAGGCGGATAAAGGGGGAGCCCTTGTTCTAATGGACACCAGCCAATACAACACAGGCTGTTTAAAACTTCTTGAAGACAGAGATACATATCTCCCTTTGGACACTGACCCAACAAACAATATCCGTCTGATTATTCAACAAGTGGTGGAGAAAGTCAGTGCAAGTGACTGGATATCGGATAAAACTGAAGATTTTTTGATCAATAAGAATCCAATAATTCCAGTTTTTTTATGGATTACCAAAGATTCACAAAAATTCCAGAGACTCTCCATTCAGACCTATTGTGGCAGTAACCAACAGCATCTTTCAACCCCTAGCGGTATATCTTGATACTGCACTTCAGCCTCTAGTACAGAAGATCCCCACGTACCTAAAAGACACAATGCATTTTTTACAATCAGAGCATTGGACATTAATTTCCCTAACCCTCTGTTGTTTTCTATGGATGTCAGCAGTTTATATACTTCAATCCCTCACAACGAGGGTGTTGCCACTTTGGAATGGTTCCTTTTAAGTAATGATGAGATTTCGATCCACAAGACCTTTGCAATTGAACTAATAAACCTAATTCTATATAACAACTATTTTAGGTTTAATGAGCAGTATTATATGCAAGTTTCAGGCACGTCCATGTGTTCAGCTGTGGCCCCATCATACGCAAACATTTTTATGTTCAACTTTGAAAAAACACATGTTCTTGACCATCCACAATGGAAGAACAACATTCATTGTTGGTTAAGATACATAGACGACATTTTTGGAGTCTGGAATGGTTCTGAACAGGAATTGATGGTATTCTGGCAATATATCAACCTCTGTAATCCAAGGATTAAATTTACCATTGAGATTGGGAAACCACAAGTGAATTTTTTAGACGTCTCAGTTGAATGGAAGGACATGGAGTTAATTACATCTATCTTCAGAAAACCTACTGATGTCAACAACTCTCTGCATTACAATAGTTTTCACCCAAGACACCTGAAAGAGAATCTCCCGCTTCTACGAGCAAAACTAATTACTTCAAATACAGAAAGACTCCAGACTGAATTTGAAACCATGAGAGCTAGATTCCAAGAAAGAGGGTTTCCAGAAGAAATTGTGACTCAAGCCATTCAGAGGACTGAATCAAATCCCGTGAGACATTGTTGTCTAAACAACCTACCCAAGCTAAATCTAACCTCATCTACACATTGAAGTACTCGGGACAAAGCTTTCAAATTAAGAAAATTATTAACAAGAACTGGGACTTTATTAAATCAGATCCCAACCTCAATCGGCTCTTTCCATCACCTCCAATGTTGGCTTACAAAAGAGGTCGAAATTTGCATGACACTCTAATCAAAGCAGAGAAACCAAAAAAAACGACTCAAAGACTTCTTACCAAACAAAAGCAAGGGACCTTCCCTTGTTTAAACTGCCAACATTGTTCAAATATTATAAAAGGAGACCACATTAGGCATCCCAACAATGGGAAAAAGATTCCATTGAGAAGTTACGCGACTTGCGAATCAAAAAATGTCATCTACACTATTAGATGCCCTTGTGGGAAATACTATGTGGGCAAGACCAGCCGACGTGCAAAGGAAAGATGGACTGAACATAAGTCTCAAATCAGGACAAAAAATTTGAAATCACCAGTATTTCGGCACTTCAGAGATAATAACCACAATATCTCACAAATGAGATTTGCTATTCTGGAAGTCATACATCCCTTATCAAGGTGAGGAGACCTACCAAAATTACTAGCGCAGAGAGAGCTCTTTTGGATACACAAACTTGATGCTATGTCCTCACTTGGCCTCAATGAAGACTATTATCTAGGTCCATACATTTAAAACACACATCCACATCCCCTTTTATTTTGGTTTCTGAAATTGAGTTTGGTTGACATTATTCGATTAAAAGCAATGGTAAAGAATGTGAACCAAATTTAGGACAGGCGAATCTTAATCACCATCCAGAACATTGTTATTCATACATGTTGTAAATAGTCTCTTGTTACCTTCCAACAACTGTTGCTAAGAATGTGAACCTAATGTAGGACAGGGGACTTCTAACTGATAACATGGCCTTCCATTCAAAGGGGGATAATATATGAGTAGAAAAATGCTGTCTAAAACGCTGGAGGTGTTTACATGTGTATAGGCGACTAGGGACTGACTTGGTCATGTTCTACAGGATTACATTATACCCTCCAAGGGCTTTCATATTTAGAGGAGAATGTGAACCTGGCCATGGGCAGCTATGACAAGTTCTCAACTCATTTTAAAAAAATGTTCACATGTAACGACCACATATTGTTTTTGCAGTCTATCCTAGAACTTTTATCTCCACATAGTCCCCACAATTATTACACCGGCACTGCATTCAATACCCGGAGTCTCAGTACTGCTTTGACCTTCTTTCTTTCCATCGTTTTGGACCAAGAGAGTGGCAGCTTACATTAGTAACTTAAGCGCTCGTGATTGCTTTAATCCTTGGCGGCTGGTCACGCACGTTATGCACGTGATGACGTCACCATGTAAACATCTAACCTGACCGGGACATATCACAGTACTCTAATGCACATCTAACACATTAAGGTGTTATTTCTTATGTCCCCATACATGGAGTGACTTCAACATTCACTGCACACCATATGAGCTTAAAACAATAGGATGTGTGTCCGAGCAGCAACGTCACACGCGCATGCTTGTGATGACATCATCACTATGCAGCACATAAATAATGCCACAGTTAACCACACGGAGTCCGGTTATCCCGTGGGATCCTGACTCCAATGGACAGTACAACGGACTACAGGTGAGACCATGACCCCACTTGGCCTCAATGAAGACTATTATCTAGGTCCATACATTTAAAACACACATCCACATCCCCTTTTATTTTGGTTTCTGAAATTGAGTTTGGTTGACATTATTCGATTAAAAGCAATGGTAAAGAATGTGAACCAAATTTAGGACAGGCGAATCTTAATCACCATCCAGAACATTGTTATTCATACATGTTGTAAATAGTCTCTTGTTACCTTCCAACAACTGTTGCTAAGAATGTGAACCTAATGTAGGACAGGGGACTTCTAACTGATAACATGGCCTTCCATTCAAAGGGGGATCATATATAAGTAGAAAAATGCTGTCTAAAACGCTGGAGGTGTTTACATGTGTATAGGCGACTAGGGACTGACTTGGTCATGTTCTACAGGATTACATTATACCCTCCAAGGGCTTTCATATTTAGAGGAGAATGTGAACCTGGCCATGGGCAGCTATGACAAGTTCTCAACTCATTTTAAAAAAATGTTCACATGTAACGACCACATATTGTTTTTGCAGTCTATCCTAGAACTTTTATCTCCACATAGTCCCCACAATTATTACACCGGCACTGCATTCAATACCCGGAGTCTCAGTACTTCTTTGACCTTCTTTCTTTCCTTCGTTTTGGACCAAGAGAGTGGCAGCTTACATTAGTAACTTAAGCGCTCGTGATTGCTTTAATCCTTGGCGGCTGGTCACGCACGTTATGCGCGTGATGACGTCACCATGTAAACATCTAACCTGACCGGGACATATCACAGTACTCTAATGCACATCTAACACATTAAGGTGTTATTTCTTATGTCCCCATACATGGAGTGACTTCAACATTCACTGCACACCATATGAGCTTAAAACAATAGGATGTGTGTCCGATCAGCAACGTCACACGCGCATGCGTGTGATGACATCATCACTATGCAGCACATAAATAATGCCACAGTTAACCACACGGAGTCCGGTTATCCCGTGGGATCCTGACTCCAATGGACAGTACAACGGACTACAGGTGAGACCATGACCCCTAGATGGAGTGAGGCTAGCATAGTTGGGGACTCCATCTCTGAGAGGACCATAATAGACTAACTACGGCCTTTATTTATTCTGTATTCCCTAGAATCTGTTTGCATTCACGGTAACTTTGGCCTGGCTGGCTAGTGCTGAGGCATTGGATAACCACCGGTATTCTACAAGGAGATACCCTCCGGACTTCCATGTAAGTTCGTTTTAAAATTCACTAAATAGATTTTAGCCCTCTCTTGCTCTGAGTAATGACCTTGTCCCTCTTTGGTCTCGACTCACAGGCAGTGAACTGAGAAGCGGAAGTCATTTTTTCCGCAATGAGCGAGGCTCATTTGAAGTTACAATTCTAAGGACTGATCAACCCGGAAATCAGCTTGTTAAAACATTTCTGGAAGGATAAAAACACAAGGTTAGAATCTTCCATTCTTTTTCTCTTAGCGTAGTAATCTGTATACTAGAATTCATGTATACTTTAGTTATTTGACCTTCGCATATAGGTCCACTTTTTCAAAAAATGTTCTATAAAAAATGTTTTGCCAAAAAAAGTTATATCTCTATATACTGGTTTTAATGTAGTAAAACATAATTGACAACATCTAGGTTTTCACACCATTAGTTCACCATAAGGGTTATGTCAAATGCTCACTGCAATGCAAAGATAATGTAATGGCAGATGGCTGCTACAAATGAATTTAGCATAAATTGTAAAGATTGTTAAATAATTATGTCTTATCACTAATGTAAGTGCATATATAAGTTTTTTTTAGAAATCACTTATTTCCCCTGATGAAGAGTGTGAAGCACTCGAAACGCCTTGGGCCCCTCCTGACTTCGACATCATGAATAAAAAGAAGATGGTTTCTTGTGACCTAAATTTGTTTGATTGAGCATTTCTTTCAAGATTATTCGTTTTCTAAGTATATATAATTGATTTACCGACAATTTTGAACATTACTAATTATTGGTCTGGTTTTCTAGACAAAGGATAGTGTGCAGAGGACGTGAGTTCCCGACTAGGGAACTTATTTTGTATTTGTTGCACATAACGCAACCTAGGTGTCAAGGTTGCATCCTTCTCCCCTGCACCTTAAATACATCCTCAATAACACTTATTCTTCTTTCTATATCATCTATATTTAATTCAATAATTAACTAAGGGTGTGCTTTTGGTGTCTGCTGCTCTTTTCACCCTAAAGAACGATTGGGCACACATCTTATCTGGAAACAAGTTTATCTGCTTCTGGCAAACAATCCAGATACAATTAATGCCTGGTCATGGACAATTGCCTTGCCTCGGATAAATCCAGATTCATTTGTTAAACTTTTTTGTATGAACTAATTTAATGAGAATTGTTCATTGTCGATAAATGTAAGGTTTAAAGTTATAAACCATATGCATTTTAAATAAAACATTTTTTTAAAAAAGGTGTAATTAGCCAATAGGGGCCGGTGGGATGGCGCGGGAGGCGGGAATAGGGGAAGGCAGCAACGGAGCATCGCAGACCGCTGGGCCACCTAGGGTGAAACTATTACGCACAATGAGATGAAATAAAGGGCAGGGGCATCAGGGCAAAAGGCTTACCTGCTGGCCACGATGGTAAATGGCGCAGGAAGCACGCTTGCCAGGGGTTAGGCCCTCATCAGCAAACATGGATGAAATGGCCAATAGGGGTTGGTGGGAGTTTGTCGGAGGCGGGAATAGGGGAAGGCAGCAATGGAGCATCACGGACCGCAGGGCTGCCTAGGGTAAAACTATTACGCACAATGAGATGAAATAAAGGGCAGGAGCATCAGGGAAAAGTGCTTACCTGCTGGCCACAATAGTAAAACCTTCTTGGATCTGGAATTATATGTTGAAAACCATACAATTCAGAGCACACTTTATATCAAACCAACGGCTGGCAACGGCATACATCATGCTGCCAGCAACCATCCATGTCACATCACTAGAAATATCCCACATGGCGAACTGTTATGAATCAAAAGAAACTGTACCTAAAATACAGAATTTGAGAAACATGCAGCTAACAGTACACACAAATGTATTACGAGGGGTTATGATAAGAAACATCTGCAAAAAACACCGGAATAAAACAAATTAAGAAGTTGAGCTGAATTATTATCCATCAAGACCAACAACTACACAGAAGAAGTAGCAACAAAAACAAGATGTATCCCAACATATAGCTCCAATGCACACATGATGAAAATACTGCTCACTAAACATTGGACCATTTTGCAACTCAACCCAGATTTAAGGCCACATATCAATCACAAACCATCAATTACATTTCGAAGAGCCAAAAACATCACAATTGTAATCAGTCCATCCCATCTCCTTCCAAAGAGACAGTCCTCTACCTTACAGGAGTTATGGAATTTTTAAAATCTGCGTGGCAATCACAAATGTGGTAAATGTACCATTTGTCCTCAATCGGAAAATGGCAAGAAAACAATAATGTTCCAAGATGGAAGTTACCGCAGAATTAAACAATTCATCAACTGCAACACTAAGTTTGTTGTCTTTGGCATCAAATGTGTATGCGCTATACTTAGGAAGCACAATTCACCTCCTCAGAATAAGGATTCTTGAACATTTAAGAGCTATCAAAAATGCTGATTTAAAGTACCCATTGGCCTACCATTTCCTAACAGAACTGTAGTAATATATATAGCGCTTTATAATATTTATAGCGCTTTAGGATATATAGCGCTTCACTAAATGTGATGGCAACATTTTTGTTGCCAGCAATAATGTGGCACACACATATAGTTATTTTATGTTGCCAGTATAACATGTGAATATATTGCTGGTGGCATGTAAGGTACACAGCAAAAGCCCAATGGGAAACTGCAGAGATTGAAGTGCACCATTTTATTTGCACTTGAATACCTCATACATGGAAGACTACATTATGTATATAACTGACTAACCTAATTAACATTTACTAAACATTAACTCTAAACCCCTTAACATTATAATGTAGTCCCATGTACAAAATGAGGTGAAAATAAATATTTTGAAATTCGTTTTTTAAATGTGCACTGGCATTTTTCGTCTTCTTTTCCCTTTCTGTGTTGAATGCAGAAAGCAGAAGGGAAGGCAGCAGGAAATCAAAAAGATACAGTTATTATGCTCTGAACATGAGGGTGGTAACAGAATACATTTTCTGCTAATGTGATTGGAAGAAAGTGTCTGCAGATATGCCACGTCAGATGTGGGGAGGCTCTGAGTTTTTTTAATGGGAAGATTACAGGGAGAGTTTTAGTTCGGGTTGACTGGGCTCTGAGGACAGAAGTGCCTGGTCACTGAGCGTTGGCTGGAGAATTACTCGCCGTGCATTTCAAGCACCCAAGATTACAGGAACAGTTTGTGGACTGGGCCTGTTTTTCTTAGGCGAGCAAAGCAAGATCGTGTGGGTGAGCTTCAAACAGATACTTCTGGTAAGCAGATAAAGTTTAAGTGAGGTCACTGTGTGCAGTCGGATGGATGACCAAATTAAAAATGTCATGTAGGCAGGATAACAAAAGAAATCCCCTGCATTTTACTTTGTCATGTTTAGAATGTTAAAAAGTAACTCATGTTGTTAAAAAAGGCTTGTTTGCTCTGTTTCTGTTTCTTTTTCTTTTGTTACAGGTAATGGTGAAATGTACATGGTAAGTGCTGAATTGTGAATTGTACTTGTATGCAATATAATCAGAATATAAAAACGAATTGTTTAGAGTCATTATTGCATTTGGGATTTTATATGTGGACACAGGGGAGATTCATTCTCTTTGGTAATACATTTGTCAATTTGCCCATGCAGATAGAATAACAACCAGAATAAGCAGTGATGAAATAAATGTGTGTGTGTGAGTGTGTCCTCCTTGCATGTTGTTTGGAGGCAATCTAATATAACATATAGATTACTGGAGGTCTATGAGCCAGTAATGCCTATGGGCGCATAGATCACTGGTGTAGATAAGCCAGTGATACCGGCCACAGACTGTAGGTGGCACTCCATATATAAGTGTTGGGTTTTCTTGTGTGTATAGGTCCAAGGCTCTCTATAGATCACTGGGAGGTATTCTAATAGAAAGGAAGGTTTTGTTTTATGATGGGGTTATTATGTAGGGAAGGAAACTATGCTCACCACTAAATAACGCAAACAATATACTACCGCAAAATACCGCTAGCAATACATATTACTAGGTTCTCCAATATAATATAACAAGGTATGGTCACTAGAATGATATGAGGCCAAACCCAATCTAAATGCAAGGATAAGTTATCACCAAACTACCGCTCATATTTTGGCGGTAAGAAAAATACTGCCAAACCTCAAATTTACACAAAATATCCTACATACATGGTGCGTTGTCCAGGAAAGTGGCTATAGAGCACCTACTGGGCATTGCAAGTGTGTCTCACACTACCATACGTGCATTAGAGGGAACCCATTTCATGATAGCAGTGTGACACTAAAAGTGAATTTTAGAATGTTTCAAATGGAGGCCACATTCCCAGAGCTAGTGCAATATCTGCAGGCAAAGCTATATGCATATGGGACACGGTCATCAAATAATGCCACAGAATGGCGTGACCACATCTATGGTGAAGTACAGAAAGAACCATTAGACAGCATTTTTGCAGAAGGCAGCATATTTCAGGTCTGTCTTTTGAGACTGCTATATGCAGCTGATTAACATGCAGAGAAAGATTGTCTAATACGGCTATGTGCCAAGACATGGTTTATCCTAAATAGATCCCTGCGAATGCAAGAAAACGATACCAAGCTGATTAGCAGGTTAAAAGCTGATCTGGATGGAGCAAGTAAAAAAGAGGAAATGTTAAGAGCAGAATTGGAGGTATGCCAAAAAGACATGCAGTCAAAATTTAGAGATCTCGACACTCAATTGTCTCAAAGAAAGACGCAGTTTGAGGATAGTGAACAAGAATTGAAACACTTGAAAGCGTTGGTAGATATTAGACAAGACAAAGATGAAGTTGTTTTGGAAATGCAGGTTTTACAAAAAGAACATTTTGAGAAATAAAGCGATCTCCAAAATGCCCAACAGGAAATGGGTAAAATGTTTCAAGAAAGAGACAAGAGAAACAAAGAATTCAATGAATGCCAAATGCAAATGGCCAATAAGCAAGAGGTAATTAATAAGATGGGTGATGAAAACAAATATTTGCGTAAGGAGGCAGATAGGCTCCTTAAAAAGTGCAAGAATCTGGAACAGCAAATATACATTTCCAGGTCCCAGGTTAGACGACAGGGCACCACATTCAATGGGGTTGAGGTGAATCCTATTTCTACACAGAGGACTAGTGCCCCAGTGGCTGGGCCAGTGAATGAACTTGGTTGCAGTGCCCTTGAGGGATTTGATACACCCATTGGGGGCCACCACCAATCCCATACACCTGAAACCAGGGTTGAATCACAAAGTAGTGTAATCCCATGCATAGCAACGAGTAGCCCCGTAAAAATAATGAAATCAATTAAGGCCCAGATCAAACCATTTAAAAAAGGAGGGGAGTGCTGTATAGAGGACCACTTAGAAGCGGTGCATGATATATTCAAAGCCCTCCAGATACCTAAGGAACAATACAGGCAATACTTTCACTTAACTCTAGATGCTCCCACAGCCAGTATCATTAGAGGGTTAAATGAACAGCAGAACAAGACATGGGCAGAAATTGAAAAAGAGATTAGATGTCATGTTTCTCCTTTCCAATCATTACAAGAGGCAAAATAAGGTTGCATAAACGAGTACGACTGGGCCAAATACATCCCCTCACCAATTGTTTCAAGACTTAAAAAGAGGTTTTTCTCGCTTTGATGTATCTTTTGACCCCAATTCTAATGAGTTTAAAACTGCCTACTTCTATGGGCCACAGAAAGACATCATATCACAGTTAGTCTGCGAATTTGACCATGACAAGTCCCTTGAATGGATTGTACACCAAAGTACAAAATTATATGAAGTCCTCCATTGTCAGGGTACAGAGAGTGATAAAATGAAAGACACTAGACTTACTAAAATCTAAAGAACCATCAGCAACAGTGATGGAGATCAGGTCAACCAAAATGTCTCTTGGGTCCGCTCAACGTCCAGGTAAAAATAATTTGACACCTCAACAAAGGAGTAATCAACAGAGATTGTCACTCCTTGCACCGATGTTTCAATCACATGATGCTAGTAATAGGGAGAGCTACATTAGCCCAAGGTACTTAGGAGACAGACCCCGAGCAAGATATCAGCCTGATCATATTTTGAGAAAAGATAATCAGCCTATTTTACCTGTTATGTCAAGGAACTTACGCAAAGTCACCCAAGAGGCCTTTCGTACTACGGTCATTCCTCTATTACCCTCCCTAGAGACGACCATGCCACTTGGAGACTTTATAGCTAACATAAGATCTGCACTTGACACCACACTGGAAATACTAGGCCCACTGAAACCCTCCAACAAAAAAAAGGAAAAAAATGCTCCCTATACTCCATTCTCAGTTGAAATTACTGAGGCACGTTCTAAAAACCGCCAAATCGAACGACAATGGCACAAACAACCATCTGAGTCTAGTCTGAACGCCTATAAGCAGGCTCTTCTACATTATAAATCTCTTATTCGTTCAACGAAAGAATTGCATCTTAATTCCAGGATTTCTAAAGCCAAATCTAGCTCCAAAGAGCTTTTTGTTATTATCCAGGAGCTTAAAGGTTGTACTACCATTTCATTGCCCCCGGCAGACAGTACCTGGTGTCAAAACATCCACAACAGCTTCACCAATAAAACTCTAACTCATCAAAACATTATTAATTCTCAGGTCAAATTATTGACTAATACCGCAACCATTCTAGATAACATGGTTTCGCCCAATGATTCTCATGCCTTTACCTTTAAACCTGTTTCAACAGCAGAAGTTATCGACATCGTCTCAAAACTCAAACCCACTTCCTGTAGGGGAGATGTCTTACCAGCCTCCTTATTCAAAGACCATATCCATACCCTTGCCCCTTGGGTCACTACCTTTGTTAACAGATCCTTCAGTGAATCATATGTCCCCGAAAACATAAAGGAAGCATGGGTCACTCCTCTGCTTAAGAAGGAAAATCTGGATCCTGCAGAGGCAGGAAATTATCGCCCAATCACTAATGTTCCCTTTATGCTGAAAATCATAGACAAGATTGCCTACTGTCAATACCAAACTTTTGTTGAGGAACATGATATTCTAGCCTCACAACAATCTGGGTTTCGCCCCAATCATGGGACTGAGACCACACTGTTAGATTTAAAATCTTACATTGCTGGCCTTGTTGACAAAGGGCATACTGCCCTGTTACTATTATTAGACTTATCCGCAGCGTTCGATTTAGTCGATCATCAACTACTGGCGGATAGACTAATCACAATCGGCAAATGTTCCCCTGAAACCTCTGCCTGGTTCAAATCATTCTTGGGTCCACGGAACATGAGAGTTACTAAGGATAATGCTCACTCCATGGCTTCCTTACTGTTATGTGGTGTTCCACAGGGCTCATGTCTTTCACCTCTTCTCTTTAATATCTACTCTCGTCTTCTCTGCGCTCTTCTGTCAGCCCAAGGCATTTATTTTGCCAATTACGCTGACGACACGCAGGTTGTTATTAAACTCACTGGTGAGTATCAAAAAGATGTTGAGCATATCAACTCCATCTTCACTGAAATCCAGAAGTGGATGGCATTAAACTCACTGGCCCTCAACAATGCAAAAACAGAGCTGTTGATTTTAGGTACCCAGAAAAAACTGAAGAAACTTGACACAAAATATGACAACTTTCTCATTGGCCAACATATAATTCCCGTATCTAAGTCCGTAAAGACCTTGGGAGTTCACTTTGACCCGCAGCTATCCTTCACCCTTCAGGCTAATTACCTCAAATCCTCGTGTCATTATTATATTCAGCTTCTATGGCAGATTCGGTACCTCCCAGGCCAACATTAAAATCTTGCAGATTATACAAAATAATGCAGCACGCGCTGTAATGGGCCTTAAGCGCAACATGCACGTCTCTGAAGCCAGGCGCAGCCTTCATTGGCTCCCTGTGAAACAGCGCTTACACCACAAAGGCCTTACTACTGTGTTTAAATGCCTTCATGGCCAAGCTCCATCCTACCTCGCTACTAGGATCAAAAAGAAACCTGTCACCCGTTCCTTGCGCTCAAGTAGCAACACCGTCTTGGTTCAGCCCCCATCTATCCTGAAAAGATTTGGGGGTATTAGCTTTGACTCTTGGGCCCCGGCTCTCTGGAATGCTCTCCCTAAATACCTTTCTAATAGTGAGTCTCTGCCTATCTTCAAAAAGCAATTGAAGACCTTCCTGTTTGACAAAGGATAGGTCTCTTCTGTCTTTTAGCTTAGCCCTCTCGGTATTGAAATCAGTCTTACGCTATCTTTTCCTCATTCTGCTGGTCTTTATGAGGTTTAGGTTTCACCAAGTCTCCATGTCTCCTCGTTTACCTTGTCTGACATTGTTTTTTGTTGTTCTGTCTCCTTCCTCCTTTTGTGTGCGCCCTGAGGCCTATGGGTTAGTGGCGCAATACAAGAATACAGATAGATAGATAGATAGATAGATAGATATATAGATAGATAGATAGATAGATAGATAGATAGATAGATAGATAGATAGATAGATAGATAGATAGATAGATAGATATGTCAGGTATGAATAATAATCAGAGACAAAGTCAGGATCAAAGAAATAATGGTCCCTGCCAGACATTCGGGACACAAAGCAGATTTGACCCTAACACCATGATATATGGTAATCAGGATAGACCCCGATATGTGGATCGATTTACTGAAAATGGGAATCAGCATAGGGGACAATACTCACAAAATGAGAGACAGGACATGAGGCAGAATATGAATTATGCTCCACGTCAATACAATGAATCACCACCACCAGGGGACTACAACCAAAGGATGGGTGCACCTCGCTCACCTCCACATATGAATCAAGAGTTCAGAAACAACCCCAATTGAAATCATTCTGAGAGATATCAGAATAGATTCAATCAGGGGGAAAACAACCAATATCGACTTAGGCCACAGAGAGAAGATTCTAGGGAGATGGAAAGATTCCAGTGTCTCGAGGCCCAAGTGAAAATGTTGGCTGAGCAAATAGCAAAGCTCTGTACAGCACAAAAACAGTCATCAAAGGAGAGGGCAGAAGGCCATAGCAATGACTGTGTGTTTTGGGTAATTCATAGAATTTCACACAAAAGTGGTGCACGCGGCTTGCGCACAGTGTGCACGTGCGAATGTCTGCGCCAGCCGCGTGCGCTAAAATCGATATCCGTGCACAGTGTATTCATGGATTTCAGCCTCCAAAACCAGCCGTGGTGCAGCGACCTTGCAGCTGCGCCAGTTACGCCCCCAAGAACGCCCTTTCGCAAGGAAAAGCCATCAAAATTCCCAATTCATCGCAAAGGGCTGCGCTAACCCTGGACCAGTATACAGGGCTGCCAAACAGCAGACGGCGAGCGGGGAACGTGTATTACTGGGGTGCGCGGGAAGTTCCACACGCGATTACAGCAGGGTACGTGTATTACAGGGGTGCGTGGGAAGTTCCACACGGGATTCCAGCACTGTACGTGTATTTCTGGGGTACGTGGAAGTTTTACACGCGATTTCAGCAGGGTACTAGTATTACTGCGGTGCACAGGAAGTTCCACACGCGATTTCAGCAGGGTACGTGTATTTCTGGGGTGCGGGGAACTTTTACATGCGATTTCAGCAGGGTACCTGTATTACTGGGGTGTGCGGGAAGTTACACACGCGATTTCAGCAGGGTACGTGTATTTCTGGGGTGCGGGGAAGTTCAACACGCGATTACAGCAGGGTACCTGTATTACTGGGGTGTGCGGGATGTTACACACGTGATTTCAGCAGGGTACGTGTATTTCTGGGGTGCGGGGAAGTTTAACACGTGATTTCAGCAGGGTAGGTGTCTTACTGGTGTGCGCGGGAAGTTACACACGCGATTTCAGCAGGGTATGTGCATTTCTGGGGTGCAGGGAAGTTTGACACGCGATTTCAGCAGGGCACGTGTATTACAGGGGTGCGCGGGAAGTTCCACATGTGATTTCAGCAGGGTACATGTATTTCTGGAGTGCGGGTAAGTTCAACACGCGATTACAGCAGGGTGCGTGTATTACAGGGGTGCATGGGAAGTCCCACACGCGATTCCAGCAGGATACGTGTATTTCTGGGGGGCGGGGAAGTTTTACACGTGATTTCAGCAGGGTACCTGTATTACTGGGGTGCGTGGGAAGTTCCACACGCGATTTCAGCAGGGTACATGTATTTCTGGGGTGCGTGGAAGTGTAACACGCAATCACAGCAGAGTACCTGTATTACTGGGGTGCGCGGGAAGTTACACACGCGATTTCAGCAGGGTGCGTGTATTACTGGGGTGCGCGGGAAGTTCCACACGCGATTTCAGCAGGGTGCGTGTATTACTAGGGTGCGCGAGAAGTTCCACACGCGATTTCAGCAGGGTACGTGTATTTCTGGGGTGCGTGGAAGTGTAACACGCGATCACAGCAGGGTACCTGTATTACTGGGGTGCACGGGAAGTTGCACACGCAATTTCAGCAGGGTGCGTGTATTACTGGGGTGCGCGGGAAGTTCCACACGCGATTTCAGCAGGGTGCGTGTATTACCAGGGTGCGCAGGAAGTTCCACACGCGATTTCAGCAGGGTATAATTACTGGGGTGCGGGCAAGTTTCACACGTGATATGCCCTGTGCGAGTGGGGTACGTGTATTTCGGGGTGCAAGTGAGTCCTACACGTGAATTTGCAGTGTGGGTCCTCCCAGGTGTTCCCTCTACACCATCCGCGGCCCCTGCAGGCAGACCACACCACAGGGGACTACCCTGCACCCCTGGTCATGTCCCGCAGGCAGCCCATCCATCATGGGTATGCCCCCCCAGCCAAGCCACATGTCACCTTGCACTAGTGATCACCAACGCATTACCCCCTTGCACCCTCACCCCACAGCAGTGCAGGGCACCTGTCAGCAGGCACACACTCATGTCCCCCAGCACCCCCACCCCCCAGCAGTGCAGGGGACCTGCCAGCAGGCCCCCACTCATGTACCACTCATGTCCACTTGCACCCCCACCCCCCAGCAGTCAGGGGCACCTGGCAGCAGGCCCCCACTCATGTCCCCTCGCAGCACCACCCCCCAGCAGTGCAGGGCACCTGCCAACAAGCCCACACTCATGTCCCACTCATGTCCCCCAGCACCCGCACCCCCCAGCAGTGCAGGGCACCTGCCAGAAGGCCCCCACTCATGTTCCCTTGCACACCCACCCTCCAGCAATGTGGGGCACCTGCCAACAGCCCCCCACTCATGTCCCCTTGCACCCCCAGCACTGAGGGGCACCTGCCAGCAGGCCCCCACTCATGTCCCCTTGCACCCCCACCCCTCAGCTCTGAGGGGCACCTGCCAGCAGGCCCACACTCATGTCCCCTTGCACACCCACCCCCCAGCAGTGCGGGGCACCTGCCAGCAGGCCCCTACTCATGTACCACTCATGTCCCCTTGCCCCCCCCTGCCCCCCAGCAGTGTGGGGCACCTGCCAGCAGGCACCCACTCATGTCCCACTCATGTCCCCTTGCACCCCCACTCCCCAGCAGTGCAGGGCACCTGCCAGCAGGCCCCCACTCATGTCCCCTTGCACCCCCACCCCCCAGCACTGAGGGGCACCTGCCAGCAGGCCCCCACTCATGTCCCCTTGCACACCCACCCCCCAGCAGTGCGGGGCACCTGCCAGCAGGCCCCCACTCATGTCCCCTTGCACCCCAACCCCCCAGCACTGAGGGGCACCTGCCAGCAGGCCCCCACTCAGGTCCCACTCATGTCCCCTTGCACCCCCACCCCCCAGCACTGAGGGGCACCTGCCAACAGGCCCCGACACATGTCCCCTGCACCCCCACTCCCCAGCAGTGCGGGGCACCTGCCAGCAGGCCCTGACACATGTCCCCCAGCCAACACGTCATCACAATCTAGATCCCTGGCCCTTATGGCCAGCCTCCACATGCCAAAGACCCACCCAAGTATTGCATCCACCCACATAGAAATGCCAATTACATGATACAACCCCAATGGCAAGTATGTAAATGAACACATGTCCGTCACACACACACAATGGGTGCAAGTGAATCTCAAAACCCATATCATGACATGCATGAAACCAATGAGATAATACCACACATCGAAGTTTGAAGAAAAAAATGTATTAAAAGCAACATGAATGGAATTAAAATCAAACAAACGACAATGGAAATTAAAAAAGAAAAGCTGCATGTCCGTACAATAATGAAAAACAACTAATCATAATCCAAAGGAAAGCTGTCCAAAGTCACAGTTCCAAAAATGAAAACCATTGCTCCATGGGGAAATCCAAAAAAAAAAGTTGAATCCAACAGTCAACTATATACAGATGAACAATCCAGGGTCCATGATCCCAACTGAAGAAATGAAACCTATCAAAAACTACTACCTAATAAAAAAACTATATACAAAAATGTGGCCCATTGTCCAAAAGGTCCAAAATAAAGAAAAAACCAAATGAAACCTAATACTAACCAAATAACTATTTACAAGGGCAGCGGGCAAGTCCAACGGCTCACATGTTGTTGTTCCGGGCCAGGGCATCATCAAACTCCTGCTCGATCTCCCGGAGGCGGTCCTCTTCCATGGCCCCGAGGGCTCGCAGGGACGATGACAACTGGAACTCAAGGTCCCTGCGAATGGCCTCGAGGCACTCGGCCCGCCTCAGGGCCCTACGCATGGAGTTCTCCGCCCTGACCATCGTGAGCCGTGCCTCTTCCGCCCGCTGTCGCTCTGCATCTATCGCATGGCCCAACCACTGCCACACGGAAGACACTTCCCGTCCAAGGTCCTCCTGCCCTCCGGCCGATGCCTGGCCCTCCGATGATGAAGGCCCTGAGCCACATGGCTCCCACCTTGTTGCTGCTCCTGCTGTGCCGCTGCCTGTGCCCTGGCTCCTGCTGCCTACACATTCTCCTCCTGCTGGGGTGCAGTTGTTGAGGTGCCCACCCTTGCTGGACGTCCGACTCCCGACTGTGGCAGGGATGTGCCCTCCACCAGCCTGGCCGCAGGGTCAGAGGCAGCTCCACAGGGCACCCAGGTGACACATGGGTGGGAAGATGGCACGGAGGACGACTGGCGCATAGGGGGTTCAGTTGAGGAGGGGGTCGGAACAAGGTCCACAAAACGGAGGAATCCGGCCATGGTGAGCTGTCCCAGTGGATCAACGCGGTCAACGAGCCATGCGAGAAGACGTGAAGTCTCCTCATGAAAAGACTGCAGGTCAGCTCGCATGGCACGTTGACACAACGCCACCACGCCCAGGACAAGCTCAACCCGATGCCGGATAGCCACATCCGCAGGGAGAGGAAGGCCAGTGGTGTAAGCCAATCCCCTGCCTGAGAACGGGTCTGGATGTAGGTATCCCTGCTGGTGCAAGATGATGCAGTCACAGGATCAGGGACAGGATTACACACAGGCACCTCCGCTGCGGCCTGTGCTGCCTCCTGTCCCTGCCACTGCCCTGCACCACTAGCACCAGTGGAATCCCCACCTCCAGACCCCGTCTCTGTCCCTTGCACGGCCTCCTCCTCCACCAAACCCCCCACCAACCTGGATGACTCCGTGCCATCTTCCTCCGTTGGGCCCTGTGGGGTCTCAGCTGCCCCTTCAGCTGCCGAGGAGTCCAACTCCAACCTCCGCCTCTTGGACCTCCCCTCGGCAGCTGCGACCTGAGACGCGGCACCAGACTCCTTACTCCCCGACGAGATGACAACCTGGGAGGGGAGCCGGACCTTGCGTCTCCGGCTGGCGGTGCGATCCCATGATGTCCCTGCACACACATATCCATACATGGCCTATGTCACACATACAGGCAAGCATCAGACTACCAGCACACTGCAACATGCCCTGTCTCACACAGCAATGCTTGGCCACTTACTGCTCAACTCCAGACGGGTCTGCCTCCGAAGGATCTGGGCGTGGAGCGCTGGGCCTACGTGTTCCAGGACCCTCATCTGGATGGCACTCAGGCATGCCCAGCCCCCCTCCACGAGGCACCGGGCCTTGTGGAGGGTCCTGGACCTGAAGTCCTCCCAGCGCTTCTTGACGTGCTTTATGTCGCGGGTTGCCACCCTCTCCCCGTTGATGGCAACCACTACGTCGTCCCAGATCCTCTCCCGTCCTTCCTTGTTGGCGCGTGATGTTCCGAAGAGGGCATCATAATGCCCCAGGACATGCTCCACCAGGACACCAACTTCGGTGGCAGTGAAGCTGGTGGCCCTCTGCCTCTCTGGCTGGGGGTTGCCAGTGGTGCCAGATGGTGTAGTGCCCGACATGGCAACCCCAGAAGCAGGAGTGGGTGGGCAACTGGGTCCTGGGGCTGGGCTGTGGAGCGATGGAATCCCAGTCGGGAGTCTTCTGTTCCAGCAGGGGTGGACGCAGCAACTGGACCCCTGCAGATGGCTGACGTGCAGGCACCAAATAGCAGGGCACGTGGGCAGCAGGCAGACAGGCAGCAGCAGATGGCTGGTGGGAGCGTGCTCAGGGCTCTGGGGGGCAGGAAAATGGCCTTCTGGGCCGGAGCGTGGTCTTCCGTGTGTGTACGCGTGGCCAGATTGATACGGAGTGATTTGGCACGTGAAAATCTTGCATGTCAGCGTGTAATTTGAGGAAAGGCCCTTAGCGCGTAAGCGCGTCAGCACACGTACGCGATATCATTGGACCAAAGGCCCTTAGCGCGTAAGCGCGTCTGTGACGTGCGCGCGCGGCCGTTTCCCTGAACCCGGGTGCATGTTACACGTCCAAGAACTGCACGTCTGAGTGTCAGCTTGTGTAATTGGAGGATAGGGCCTTAGCGTGTATACGCGGAAGTGACGTTGGACGTGTGGGCCGGTTCAAAAGGTATGTGTAGGACGTCATTTCCTTGTACATGCTTTTCGTGGAGAGCGAGTGGGTGAATTCTGTACTTCTTGTCGGTTCACACGCGATTTACTTCACAGCGTTTCTAGTTCGTACTCCCTGTTACCTCTGACAGCTTTTTTCTGATTTTCTGTTGGGCCTGTTTCCTCAAACAGCGTTCACTTCTTCTTTTGTCCTGTCTCCTCAGACAGTGTACAATTCTTCTTTTGGCGGGGGTGTTGCCAACGCACACACGCGCGTATTTTTCACGCTCATTTTCCAGGCAGACGGTGAGTCGCGCACGTATTTACCAACTGTGCTTGCCCCGTGTGTCGCGTACCCCTTCAGAGGTCATTGTAGGCTGCGTGTAACACGCGTACGTTCATTTTTGTGTTTCTGGGTGCCACAGCGTAGTGCGGGTTCATTTTTCCACGCACGTGGTCTACGAGGGGCTGCGTGCACGTTATTTTCTGTATTTGGGGTGCCTGTGCGTTGCGTGACCCGTCATCTTTCCCCCGGGTTCACATACAGCCTTGCTAGAGCACTAGGATACGAATTCCATCTACTACCCTACCCCTTTGACCCCCAATTGCCCAGGACAATAGTTTACTGCAACTCCCATACGCCCAACAACATCAGTGCCATGGTTGGGAGGCGACCAAGCAGTAAGGTGGGAAAGGTGGCCGAGCCTCAAGAGGTGGGCGTGTGTGGAGGACCAGTCAGTGACACCCATCCCCCCCATAGTTGAGGGAAACGTGGCTGACACCATCTCTGCTCAGCCCTTGTTGGACCGGCCCATTGTGGCACCTGACCTGGCAGAGGTTGACTCCCAGGCTGACTTCCAGGTCGCCAAGTCTAGGCCACGTGTGGCGGTGCAAGTTGGTGTCACCAGGCCACGTGGATCAGGGGCAGCTATGTCATCTGCTGCCCCGAGTAGGCAGGGTGGGGAGGCTGCAGGGGCAGCTGCAGCTCCATCCACACCAGCTCTGACTCTCCCTGCCAGGGCAGTGTTGGTCCCAGTCCATCTTGCTAACGTTCCCCCTGACTACGTAACACTTCAGCCAATGCCTGCACCAAGTCCCATGCTCAGTGTGCATTCCCACACTCCAACTACCCAGTCCACCGGTGCTCCTGCCCCTAGTGGCCAGACGGCGCAGGCCACTCAGGATCCCCACCACCTTCCAAAAAAAAGAGGAAGAGTGCTCATCCAATACAGGCTGATACCCCAGACACGGCTACGCAGTCCGGCACGCAAAGGAAGCCTAGCTTCAATGATGCCGAACGTGATGCACTTGTGCAGTATGTGTCCGCACATGACAGCAAAATGTTGATCACTTCAGGGTGCAAGACCACACCTGCGCAACGTCAGGCACACTGGCAGACCGTCGCGGACATCATAAGTGCCCTTGGATTAGTGAGGTGCACAGCTGGTGAGTGCTACAAGCGCTGGAATGACCTTAAGCGCAGGGCAAAGAAAAAGCTGGCCTCAAGTCATGCCGCTACTCTGGTGACTGGAGGTGGGTCTCCACAAGAGGACATTGAACTCACTGTACATGAGTCTGTTGCTGGGACCTACGTCACAGAGGAACAGATCCAAGGTGTGGGAGAACTGCCAGATTATGAGGCATTGTCCGGTGAGTGCACATGCATGTGTGTGTGATCCATGTGTATGTTGTGTGTGTGAGGGGTTCTGATTGAGTGCCAGGTGAGGGTGTGTGTGCCTGAGTGGTTTGGGTCACCCACGTGCTTCATCCAAAACATTCTGCGCCCCTGGATTTGGGTATTACAGTATCCCTTCTGCCCACCGTAGACATTTTGTGCAACATCACGCCATTTGCCCTTGAAGTGGCATCTTGCAACAACATTGTTCCGTATTTCTCATTGTTCATTCAGGCTGATTGTTTCGATCCCCCCACTTTCACTACGCATTTCTCAGCCCTATTGTCAAACGATATGTGACATGCCTATGGTACATGCCATCTGTGTGATGGCATGTGTCATGTATGTGGATTGGACAGGCCACTCACAGGCCAATATGTGATGGCTCTGCTAGCCAGCATGCAGCTAATGTGTTGCTCTTCCATCTTGGTGTCATCAGTGTCAGACATTTTCCTCCCCTTCAAACTCAGTGACAGTGAATGCATGGGAGGGTTATAGTCATGTGGGTCATGTGTCAATCAAGTACTGGTTCTGTAGCTTGTGAGGCCTAATTGTGTGCCATGGTGCTAATGCCTGTTTCCATTTTTTGTCTTTCATGTTTTTGCAGGGGATGACGCACTTGATGCTGTTGAGGGTGAGGAGACGGTGCAGACCCAGGAGGGATCTCAGGCACGACCGGGCACCAGTGGGGGACGGGGTGCGGTGGAGGGTGAGAACCCACTCTTGCTGCAGACCGTTCTCTCCAGGGGTGTCTCTGGGTGCAACTCCCCAGACCTCTATTCAGGTGTTGATTCGGATGATGAGACCTATGTGGCTTCGCAGGTAGGTGTTTCTGGAAGGGATTCTGTTCTGTCCGACCCACCTGCACCAGGGGTACAGCCCACTTTGGGGATGTCAGTGTTGGTAGGTCCGCCTTTGGTGGTTACGGATGCAGGGCCACACTCCGCAACATCTGATCCTGTTCCTGGGCCAGCAGATCAGAGGGGGAATGCAGTCCTGCAGCCTCAGGCAGTGCCGGCACAGCAAGGCACAGTTCACCTTGCCCCAGACAGGTGTGGTGCCCGCCAACACGGTGGCCGTACGCCACCAGGCAATACCGCATGGGAGAAATCCATATACGGTATGGCAAACCAACAGGCAGCAGCATCTGAGATGATGGCTCAAGCTATGAGAAGGTGGCCACTTCCATTGTCCCCCCAGAAAGGCAGATGGAGCAACTACAGCAGGCAACAGACTCCATTTGCCGATCACTCAGGGAGGACATGTTGGCGTCCAACAGGGACAGACGAGCAGCCCTGGACACTCTGCAGGAAGCCATTTCTTTAGAGTCCCAGGGCCAGAGGGAAGCCCTGAGGGTAGAAGTCCATCACCTCAGGCAGACTCTTGTGGACCTTGAGGCTTCCACTGTCACGAGGACAGAACAGCTGCTGGAGCGGGTCACACGTACGCTCTCAGCAGAGATGCATGCAACTCGGGAGGAGGTCTGGGCATCACGTCAGGTGGTGCATGGGGATCTCCGCACCATATTCCTCCAGAACGAGACCTTCCACACCCGCATGCTTGCTGCCATGGAGGACCAGACTAGGGCTTTGCGTGGGCTGCCTCCCATAGCACCACCACCTCCTGTGGTGGCAGCAGCACAGAGTGATGAGAGCGACCACAGCGATTCTGAATCTCTCACGATAGCGTAGCCGTGCAGGCCATGAGCCCATGGAGGTGTTTTTTTTTTCGCAACATCCACACATGTGGCTGTTGGTGTGCACTCTGTCCTCGGACCTCCTGGGTGGCCTCCCCCACACCCACTGTCCCCCACATGGCCATTTTTGATTTTTGGTTTTTGATTTTTGAGTTTTTGTTACAGTGTGTTTCCTTGTGTGGCTCCCGTGGGCATCCACTGTATTCCAGCTGGGCACATGCAGGCTTGTCCTGAGTTTGGGTTAGATGCTTGGGTTCGTGAGACACACATCCCTCCTGCTTCCCGTTTCCATGGGCTTGCAAAGGGTGTGCCCAAGTGACAGTGACTTACACAGTGACGTTGAACTCCCATGACATGTGTGGGCAGTCTGTAGTCAATACTGTGTATACATTCCTAGTGCATATTGTTGCAGTACTGTACACTGCATGGTGTATTGATGGTTGCTTGTACATCCATGTCTCCCTCCTAATTTGCAGGTTAATTCCTCATGTCTTCACAAGGCCGTCTACTTTGGAGATGGAGTTCATGTTGTAAGCAGTGCACTTCCAGATGTGCGTGGCACCAACACTGTACAGTTGGAAGTGGTCGATGTGCTAGCATCACCAGGTTGTAATACTACATATCCTTTAACTTAGTACTGTCATGTGAATGCTATGTTTGGGGTTGGCTTGCTGCATTGTATTGTGGTAAGTCTTTGGTCATGTGTGTTGTCAGTTCTACATTAATGGGAGCATATTGTGTGTGGCCATTTTCCATTCGGGACACTGTACTTTGTGACACTTGTGTCATGTTTTGGGGATTCCTTTGTTTGTTCTCACATAGCATGACATACCATGGTGTGTTGGGTGGCGGTGCTGGGGAGGTGTTGGGTGACATGGCACTGTTGTTATGTTGTATCTTGCAAGGGGGTAATGATTTTAGCAGCATAGCAGTGTGTCTTTTGATGACACAGCATTGGTGGTGTTTGTGTAGGTAGGGATGCGCACAATGGAACACTTCCAGGTGAACAATCTCAGGCTGGTATGGTTGTGACAGTTGACTGTCACTTGACTTATCATCATTGATAGTCAGCTGGTATGTGCCAGGGCTGTGTGCACTCCACAGGGGTGTGATTTTAGGTGAAGTAATTAGCCACCAGCTGCGTACGGGCTGCCTCACCCCGTGCCCTTTCCCCTCCCATGCGCAGCAGACGTGCATGTGGTTGGGGGTGTGGGGGCACCACCATGTCCACGGGCAGGCCCCGGCGTGTTGCAACGTTGTGCAGGACACATGCTGCCACTATGATCCTGCACACTACTGGGGGAGCGTATAACAGCTGCCCGCCAGAACGGTCAAGGGAGCGAAAGCGTGACTTGAGCACTCCGAATGTGCGCTCCACTATGCCCCGGGTTGCAATATGGGCTGTGTTGTATCTAACCTCGGGTGGCGTGGTGGGGTTCCGAATTGGCGTCATCATGTGGGTGCTCAGAGGGTAGGTACTGTCCCCTGGGGAGGTGGTGATGGGTATCATTAGTGGGGTTGTGACATTACTCAGTATCTGACATGCATGCATGTGCTGTGGCATTTATACTCACCAATCAGCCATGTATCGCCATGCCGCCCAGCTTCTAGGTCCCGGTTTAGGGTTGACATTCTGTAAATGAAACTGTCCTGGGTGGACCCTGGATAGTTGGCATATACTGAGGTGATGATTCCCTTGGCATCACATACTACCTGGACGTTGATGGAATGCCAGTGCTTGCGGTTTCTATAGATGTGCTCAGATGCCCTGGGGGGACGTAGAGCCACATGGGTGCAGTCAATGGCACGTAGCAATTTGGGGAAGTGTGCCACCCCATAAAAATCCTGGACGACAGCCTGCCTTTCTGCAGGTGTTCTGGGCAGATATATGTGCCTGCGTACTGATGGGCGTGCAGTCATGATGGCCAAGACCTGTTGTAGGCAGCGTGACTGCGTGGCCTGTGACACCCCCCCACTATGGCACTTGTCCGCTGAAATGATCCAGTGGCCAAGAAGTGCAGTACATTAAGGACCTTCTCCAGGGGGCTGAGTGCTTGGGAGCAGAGGGTGGGTGATGTGAGGTCATTCTCCCACTCACTGACCAGGTCGAGTATTATGTCAGGTGGAAACCTGTACCTCCCATACATGTGGTCATCAGGCATCCCAAAAAGGCTGGTTCTGGGTGTAAAAATTCTGGCCCTGACTATCCTCCTCCTCCTCCTGCGGTATCCCACGGCCACTGCTGCTAGGAACGGTATATTCATCCTGGCGTCTGAGCTTGTTTGTTGTTTGCGCGCACTTTTATGCTGCGCGGGTCAACGTACGCCTGCTTCCTGCTGGCGTACGTGTTTCTGGATTAGCGCGTCTTTTTTGGCGTGTGCGTGTGGGCGTTCCGCGCATTTGCCTCCTGTACTTCCACGCCCACCACAGTAATACACGTACCCCGCTTGCCCAGGCCCAATCGCGTGTAAAACTTCCCGCGAGCCCCTGAAGTACACGTACCCCGCTCGCCCAGACCCAATCGCGTGTAAAACTTCCCACGAGCCCCTGAAGTACACGTACCCCGCTTGCCCAGGCACAATCGCGTGTAAAACTTCCCGCGATCCCCTGAAGTACACGTACCCCGCTCGCCCAGGCACAATCGCGTGTGAAACTTCCTGCGAACCCCCGAAATACATGCTCGCGTACCCCTTTGCACGTCATTTGTCCTAGAAGGCTACAGTATGGGACATTCATCAGAGCTGTATATACGGATTTTTGTTAGCGCACATTTTTTTAATGCGCAGGGACGCTACCGCCTGCCTTCGTGTGGCGGACATGTGTTGATGTACATAGTTGACTTTTGGTTTGTGTCATGGGATCGCCATTTCACTGCTGGGGGTGGGGGTGCAAGGGGACATGAGTGGGGGCCTGCTGGCAGGTGCCCTGCACTGCTGGGGGTTGGGGGTGCAAGGGGACATGAGTGGGACATGAGTGGGGGCCTGCTGGCAGGTGCCCCTCAGTGCTGAGGGGTGGGTGTGCAAGGGGACACGAGTGGGGCCCTGCTGGCAGGTGCCCTGCACTGCTGGGGGGTAGGGGTGCAAGGTGACATGAGTGGGACATGAGTGGGGGCCTGCTGGCAGGTGCCCTGCACTGCTGGGGGGTGGGGGTGCAAGGGGACATGAGTGGGACATGAGTGGGGGCCTGCTGGCAGGTGCCCCTCAGTGCTGAGGGGTGGGTGTGCAAGGGGACACGAGTGGGGGCCTGCTGGCAGGTACCCTGCACTGCTGGGGGGTGGGTGTGCAAGGGGACATAAGTGCGGACATGAGTGGGGGCCTGCTGGCAGGTGCCCTGCACTGCTGGGGGTGGGGGTGCAAGGGGACATGAGTGGGGACCTGCTGGCAGGTGCCCTGCACTGCTGGGGGGTTGGGGTGCAAGGGGACATGAGTGGGACATGAGTGGGGGCCTGCTGGTAGGTGCCCCTCAGTGCTGGGGGGTGGGTGTGCAAGGGGACATGAGTGGGGGCCTGCTGGCAGGTGCTCCTCAGTGCTGGGGGGTGGGTGTGCAAGGGGACACGAGTGGGGGCCTGCTGGCAGGTGCCCTGCACTGCTGGGGGGTGGGGGTGCAAGGGGACATGAGTGGGACATGAGTGGGGGCCTGCTGGCAAGTGCCCTGCACTGCTGGGGTGTGGGGGTGCAAGGGGACATGAGTGGGGCATGAGTGGGGGCCTGTTGGCAGGCGCCCTGCACTGCTGGGGGGTGGGGGTGCAAGGGGACATGAGTGGGCATGAGTGGGGGCCTGCTGGCAGGCGCCCTGCACTGCTGGGGGGTGGGGGTGCAAGGGGACATGAGTGGGACATGAGTGGGGGCCTGCTGGCAGGTGCCCCTCAGTGCTGGGGGGTGGGTGTGCAAGGGGACACGAGTGGGGGCCTGCTGGCAGGTGCCCTGCACTGCTGGGGGGTGGGGGCGCAAGGGGACATGAGTGGGACATGAGTGGGGGCCTGCTGGCAGGTGCCCTGCACTGCTGGGGGTGGGGGTGCAAGGGGACATGAGTGGGACATGAGTGGGGGCCTGCTGGCTGGTGCCCTGCACTGCTGGGGGGTGGGGGTGCAAGGGGACATGAGTGGGGGCCTGTTGGCAGGTGCCCTGCACTGATGGGGGGTGGGGGTGCAAGGGGACATGAGTAGGGGCCTGCTGGCAGGTGCCCCTCAGTGCTGGGGTGTGGGTGTGCAAGGGGACACGAGTGGGGGCCTGCTGGCAGGTGCCCTGCACTGCTGGGGGGTGAGGGTGCAAGGGGACATGAGTGGGACATGAGTGGGGGCCTGGTGGCAGGTGCCCGGCACTGCTGGGGGGTGGAGGTACAAGGGGACATGAGTGGGACATGAGTGGGGGCCTGCTGGCAGGTGCCCTGCACTGCTGGGGGTTGGGGGTGCAAGGGGACATGAGTGGGACATGAGTGGGGGCCTGCTGGCAGGTGCCCCTCAGTGCTGGGGGTGGTTGTGCAAGGGGACATGAATGGGGGCCTGCTGGCAGGTGCCCCTCAGTGCTGGGGGGTGGGTGTGCAAGGGGACACGAGTGGGGGCCTGCTCGCAGGTGCCCTGCACTGCTGGGGGTGAGTGTGCAAGGGGACATGAGTGGGGGCCTGCTGGCAGGTGCCCCTCAGTGCTGGTGGGTGGGTGTGCAAGGGGACACGAGTGGGGGCCTGCTGGCAGGTGCCCTGTACTGCTGGCGGTGGGGGTGCACAGGGACATGAGTGGGACATGAGTGGGGCCTGCTGGCAGGTGCCCTGCACTGCTGGGGGGTGGGGGTGCAAGGGGACATGAGTGGGACATGAGTGGGGGCCTGCTGGCAGGTGCCCTGCACTGCTGGGGGGTGGGGGTGCAAGGGGACATGAGTGGGACATGAGTGGGGGCCTGCTGGTAGGTGCCCCTCAGTGCTGGGGGGTGAGAGTGCAAGTGGACATGAGTGGGGGCCTGCTGGCAGGTGCCCTGCACTGCTGGGGGGCGGGGGTAGAGGGGGTCATGCGTTGGTAATCAGTAGTGCAAGCTGACATGTGGCTTGCCTGGGGGGCATGCCCATGGTGGATGGGCTGCCTGCGGGACATGACCAGGGGTGCAGGGTAGTCCCCTGTGGTGTGGGCTGCCTGCAGGGGCCGTGGAGGGTGTAGAGGAAACACCTGGGAGGACCCACACTGCCAATTCACATGTAGAACTCCCCTGCACCCCAGATATACATGTACCCCACTCGCACAGGGCCTGTCGCGTGTGAAACTTCCCGCGCACCCCCGAAATACACGTACCCCGCTCGCCCAAGGCCAATCGCGTGTGAAACTTCACGCGAACCCCAGGAATACACGCACCCCACTCGCACAGGGCCTATCGTGTGTGCGACTTCCCACAAACCCGAGATTTACACGTACCCAGGCCAATTGCGTGTGCAACTTCACGCGAACCCCAGGAATACACGCACCCCACTCGCACAGGGCCTATCCCGTGTGAAACTTACCGTCAACCCTAGATTTACACGCACCCCACTCACCCAATGCCAATCGCGTGTGAAACTTCGCGCGCACCCCTTGAATACACGTATCCCGCTCCCACAGGCACGATCGCATTTTGAACTTCACGCGCACCCATGAAATACACGTACACCGCTCCCCCAGGCCCGATCGCGTGTAAAACTTCCAGTGCACACCCGAAATACACGCACAAGCTAATTTTTCACACAGCGGGTGTCGCTGTTTGTCGCGTACCCCTTTGCACGTCATTTGTCCTAGGGGGCCACAGTATGGGACATTCATCAGAGCTGTATATCCGTGCTTTTTGTTAGCGCACATTTTGGTGCACATTTTTTTCCAGCGCAGGGACGCTACCGCCTGCCTTCGTGTGGCGGACGGGTTTGGGTCTGTGCGCGTCTTTGCCCGTGCGCTAGTTTGCCCTATCCGATTCCATGAATACGTGTTGTAGGCGAGCCTGTGGGCGTTCCGCGCACTTGCCTCCTGTACTTCCCCCGTGACGCCCACATTTTCACGAGTTGTTCCCCATTCCGAGTGTTACGCCCCGTGTTCCGCCTACTTTTGTTATGTGCGCCACGTTATGTGCGCTTTCACTGTGGCCTTAGCGCACGGCATTAGATGACCTGTGCACCGGCGTGCGCCGTGCACTTTTTCAGCGCACATCCCTGATTTTATTCGCGCACGGACTTCCATGAACAGATGTGCGCTGGTTTCCCTGAGATATTCGCACTTGCACTGCAATTTTCGCTCTTTCACTGCGAATCGCACGTTTTTGCACGCTTGCGCCAAAATTTTCGGCGCACATTAATTCCATGAATCGGCCTGTAAATGTTAATGATACCTGCAATGCTAAGAAAACAGATTGTCCTGATTTGGTTTTGCATAATGATTCTGAGAATCTTAATGATTTAAAAAGGAAAATACCAACAAATGAACATGTGACAGAAATTGCAAATGCATCTAAAAAAGAAGTTCGATTTAACCTAGAGTTAAATCAAACATTGGAGATTTGCACAAATGAAAAAGGAAAACATGAGATTCCAAAAGAACAAAGGGACAGATTTAAGAAAGACAACTCATGCATGGGGAATACAAGTGAACAGGGAGTAAGTGGGGATGCTAGAACCCCTTCCCTGTGCAATCAAAACACTAACCTAACAAAGGCAGAAAGAATAAATACTCCAAAGGAGGGTACAGATCAATCACCTGAAGAGTTCTTTGAGCCACATATTTTTGAAGAAGTTAAAAAGACTGGTACCATGTCAAATAACCACAAATGCACAGAATTAGAATATGGCAAATTGCCAAGTGATGTTTTTACACATGTTCAGTTGGAGGATTGTAGGTTGACCTCTGATGATCCCTGGATGGATGGGCAAACAGTGTCCACACTCCAAAAGACCTCTGAATATGGGGAAATTAATAAGGTCTCTCACACAGAAATGGACAGAAAGGAGGGAAAAGTGTCTTTCCATTTACCAATGTGCTTAGCCAAAAGTGAAAAAGGCTAGAGAAAGGTGAGTCCTGAAATCAGTAAGAAGTCACACTTTTTATGTGTATTAGAGGAAGTTGAAGACAGGTATTATGCTCCCATCATTGTCGAAGAGAAATGCAATACATTTGCGATGATTGACACCGGCGCACAGGCCACAATTATGTCCAAAGAATTGGTAAAAAGTATCAATGAAGGGAGATCCCCACAGAATCAGATCACAGTGAGGCAAAGTGAAGGTCCAGTGCATAATTTTAATGGTGAGGAAGTACCTATTATAGGTGTTACCGAAGTTGACATAAAGATAGGAAAACACAGAATGAAACAGGAAGTATTGATCAGATCTATTTGTGAAATCCCATTTTTGATGGGGGCAGATTCCCTGAAAAGATTGTCTCCTCTCATAAAAGGGGTTGAATGGAGTGTTGTGGTCCTTAACGAAAAAAACCTTTGAGACCTAAGAAAATAAAATCACAAAGCAGCATTATAAATGAATGCCACACCGTTGCCAAAACGAATGATGCTGTGGAGGTATACCTCCAGAATAGCTGTGTACCTAGCGTTACTGTCATTTTGATGTGTCAAGATAAAATGCAAAGTGAAAAAGAAAAACAATCTGTGCAGATTTATTTAGATCCAAGGAAGCAATGGCAAACTGAAATAGATGAGCACACATTGCGCTTCTATTTAAAAGAGAAGAAATGCAAACAGAATACTACTCCTAAAACAGACACAGAAAAACACATTACCACTCTTGCTGAAATACACATGGAAAATGAGCAACCATGAGTTCACATTGGTATAAATGACCATTCTAAAGTGATAAAGGCTACCTTAGCGCTTGACCCGGAAAGGAGCTTTATTAATGATAAATTACTGCAGAAAATAATGGAGAGGGAGGATATCCCAAAATTTAGAATTAAAAACCAATATGTCTCTGGTTTGGACAATCCAGACTTTGAAAACCGAGTTGCAGGGAGATGCATGCTGAAGATTAATATTGGGCAGAAAACAATTTACCATAACGTGTGGATAGTAAGTGGGCAATGATATCATGCACAGAATGCGTATAGTGTTAGATTTCCTTAATCAAAAAATATGGTCACGGCTAGGTGGGCCTGCACCTGAATTTGAAGACAAAAGAAAGGCTTATCATTGCGCACAACTGGTCCCATATGCAATTGAATTACAGGTGAGGAAGGATACTACTATTCCTGCATTCACCAAGCAGGTTGCAATAACGCTAAAGTGCAATAATGGACAGCAAATGAAAGATTCTGATGCATTTGTGTTCTTAAATGAGTGCATGAAGCAACACGGTCTGGATTATGCATACATCCCATTGATAGATATTGGAGAAGGATCTATCAAAATGATGGTGAATAATTAAGGACATCAGGATATTCATTTAGAGGAAAATTCATCATTAGGAATGACCATACAAAAATCCCATTATACTGCAGATTTCCATAACATGGTAATTGGAAATATTCCTGAGAGATATGTAGATGCACAGAGTGTATTGCCAGAATATCTGAATTCTCATCCCAAAGAGATCTTTCAACTTTCAAATGTGTACCCTTATAATTCAAATGAGACAGTGTGCTGTCACCAAGAGAATTGTATAGTATTTGATTTAAATGAAAATGAAATAGAAAATCAGCACATTCAAATGGAGGCTGATATGCCAAACTATTTAAAAGTAGCAGCTTTACAGAGACACAGCCAAACAGTTGGAAGAAAACACAGAGATTCCTCCACTGGAGGATTTCCCAGGATTCTCAAAAATGGTAGAGGTGCAGATTTTATTGGCAGATGCATGTGATAGTGATGAAGATAAAAATGAATTGAGGAAAATATTTATGGAATTTAAAGAGGTTTTTGCTAAAGATGCATATGATTGCGGTCTAACTAATTTACATGTTGCCACATTACCAGAAGGGTGTAGTACAAATCCAGTATTTGTGCGCCAATATAGATTACTACTGGCATGTTTAGAGTCACTGGCAGAAATAATTAAAAACTTCGAGTCTATGGGAATTATCAGGCCCATTCATAGCACATCCAACAATCCTATTTTGGGTGTGTTAAAGCCAAATGGTCAATGGCGTCTGTGTGCAGATTTGAGAGAATTAAATAAAAGAGTGCCAGTGTCCAGATGGCCACTGCCATTCATTGATCAAGGCCTTGCTCAGATGTATGGCTCAAAGGTATTTACTACATTAGATCACACATCTGGATATTGGTGTGTGCCATTGGCAGAGGATATTCAGAATTTATTTTCATTTTCATTTGATAAGACGCAATATGCATGGGTTAGAACACCATTCGGGTACGTCAATAGTGGGAGTAAATTTGGCATATTTTTGAGAAAGGCTATGCCTGATGCAGCGGAAAGAGGAACTATAGTTTATGTGAATGATGTCCTGATAAAAAAATGAAAGCTTAAAATGCCATTTTGATGAAATTAGACATGTTCTTGGCCAATTACAAAAGGCGGGTGACAAAGTATCTTTACAGAAATCACAATGGTGCAAGAAAAAGGTGAATTTTCTAGGCAGTGAAGTAACTGAACATGGACTCAACCCACAAAAGAAAAGGGTGGCGGCCATACAGAAATTAAAAGACCCTAGAAATGTGAAAGGTTTAAAAAGTTTATTAGGAATGATGGGATATAACAGGAAATTTATTGAAAATTATGCTGAAATTACTCAACCATTGACTAAACTACTGAAGCTGAATATACCCTGGAAATGGGAAAAAGAGCAATCTGAGGCCGTTGCTAAATTAAGGGAATGTCTCATAAAGGCACCATGTTAGCATACCCCATAAAAAACAGAGATTTCTTTATAGAAATAGGGTTCTCTGAACATTGTATGTCAGCAGTGTTATCTCAAAAACATGATTTGAATCACAAAACCATTGCTTATGCAAGTAAGGCATTTTCTCAAGTTGAAATTAAATTCAGTGAATGTGAAAAGGCTCTTTTGACCACTGTGTGGGCGTTACAGCATTTCCGCCCCATTTTTCAGGGAGAAAAGGTAATCATTGAAACAAATCATCAACCATTGCAATTTTTAGAGAGTAAAAGGATTAGGTCAGGCAGCCTAGAACAGTCCAGAATTACTTCATGGACACTGGCATTGCAAGGCTTTCCTGTAGAAGTGAGATATGGCCAAAATAAAAAGAGCCCAGTTGCTCAATGATTGGCAGATTTACATGACTGTGTAGTAGAACATGTATCATACGAAGTAGAGATGGAATCTAGTTTGCAGGAGTTTGAACAATCACCACACAAAGTTTTTGATGAAAAGACATGTAAGAATTTGCCACCTGTATATGTTGACAGTTGTCCCTTTCACATTGAAAATGACAGTAATAAACAATTGGTATCAGGAATAGGACATTTCTGGTTGAAATTTGAAGACATTCCTAGTGTAGGGATGAGAATTGGGGCTAGGAGTAGTCAGGTAGCAGAATTGGCAGAAATGTATAAAGCAGTTACTACTGCAGTTGATAATAACTTTAGTGAAATTGTCCTGGTGACTGATTCTGATTATGCACAAAATAGCTTTGTGGAATATTTGCCTGGCTGGAAAGCAAGAGACATGATTACGTACAATAAAAAGCCCCTCAAACATGGGAAAATGATGCAGGCCATAGACAAATTAGTGTCAGAGAATGATTTAAATATATACTGGAGGAAAACTTGTGGACATTTAAAAAAGCCAGCAGAAGATAAGGAGGGAAATGATAAAGCAGATCATTTAGCCAAAATTGGGGCTGTGATGGGAGAGTTGCTACCTATTGAACATTTACTTGGTGAAATACAGATTGATGCAGTTACACGCTCTAAGGCTCCAAAAGAGGTAGAACAACCGGTAGTGCAATGGAGTTATGATACACCAGATCAAGATCTGATTAAGGTACAAAAGGATGATCCAATTTTGGGAATCTATTATAATCATTTGATAGACCCCGAACAAAATCCTTTAACTGAAAATGAATATACAGGAAAAGAAGAGTTGAGGGTGCTATTAAAGAATAAAAAAGGAATCAGACTACAGGATGGACTCATGATTAGAGAATCCATAACAGGACAAATACAGTGGGTGGTACCCCTTTCATTCAGAGGGCTAATGCTACACCATGCACATGATGCAATAACTGCAGGACACTGAGGTTCACAAAAAACATTAGAGATATTGAAAGATTATGGTTACTGGCCACATATGTCCCAAGATGTAGAATTATATACTAGGGGGTGTCTAGTATGTGCCCAATTTAAACCCGCTTCACCAATGCATAGAGCTCTATTGATGAAAAGAGGGTTAACCCTTCCATGGTCAGATTTGCAAATAGACTATGTAGGGCCTGTAAAAAGGTCGAGCAGGGGGAACCGTTATATTTTGAGTGTGGTTTGTTTGTAGTGCGCAAACAGCAGCCACATTACTGGTAAATCATATATTTTCAAGATTTGGATTACCACAAAGAATAGAATCTGATAGAGGAAGTCATTTTACAAGCGCTTTAATGAATAAAATGTGGCAGATACTGGGGGTGAAAAGAAAACTGCACATTGCATACAGACCCGCTTCTTCTAGGGGTATTGAACGTTGCAACAGGCCTGCTGTGGACATATTAAAGAAGTTTGTAGCAGAGGCAGGTTCCAGCTGGGATTTACGTTTACCTCTGGTTTCGATGGCAATCAGATCAACTCATGCCAAAGCAACAGGTATTAGCCCTCATGAGGTATTGACAGGTAGTAAAATGGTATTACCACAACATTTGTTATACAGGACACATGTACAGACACTTGTAAGCGCATCTACAGTTCATGAATATATGGAAGAACTGAGGAAACATTTACAACATGCATTTGCTTTTGTGCAGCGGAATTTGGAAAGGGCTGCTGACAGTGCAAAGTCATATTATGATAGAAAGACATCTGTGAAAGAGTATAATGTAGGGGATCAGGTATATAAATTTCATTTTGGAAAAGGTAAACAGAACAATTCTAAATTTCTGGCAGCCTGGTAGGGGCCTTTTCAAATTGTAGATAAGGTGTCTCCAATGGTGCACAAAATATTGAAGACAGAGGGTGAAACGGTAATAGAGCAGTTTGTTCATGTTAAACAGATTAAGCCCTGTCATCCCAAACATGAAGTCAGGAGACTTGAGCAAGTAGAAACAGCTTAAGTATCCTGGAAACGTGGAAGGGAAGACACAGTAACTGTGTTCATAGTACCCCACATAATGAAATAAATAAATAAATAAATAAATTTAAAAATTAAAACTAAAAGGGGACTGAAACAGATTAAAATATTTTAATACAATGTTGAATTATTTAATGTATAATGATGTGTTGTGTATATGTTTGTTTTTTCTCTAACATCTGCTTAATTTCAGAAACCAAAACAAAAAGGATGAGATGTTTTGGACTATATATTTTATTTTTGGTAAAAAGGGGAAATTGGTATTGTGCTATGTACTTGTTACGCTCACCCGGTATCCACAGGGACGCCACCCAGCCGGGTTACTCACTGGTATGCTTCTCAGCTTTGCCCTGATGTGGTCTGCGGGAAAGGTTCTGCCTTGTGGTAGAATTAGGCGTGCTCTCCGTCCTGCCTTCTTTGCAGGGGCGTGTTGTCTTTCATGGGCGAGTGCTGTCCAGTTACTTCACTGACGCCGGCCCGTTTGATATTATTCAGGTAGGTCATATTGCTTTTCTTTAGTTTTGTTGCTATCCTGCATGCCTTTCTTTGTTTAAAATGTCTCTTTTTTCTCCCTTAGGTATGCAGAGCTTCAGCGTGGCGAACTGGCTTGGTTGAGCCCCGCTGGTAAACGATGGCGCATTAAGAGCGCTATGATGCGGTAAGTAAGCTCTTTGTGCAGCGCTGCAAAGTCTTGCCTTTGCTAACCTATGTTTTCCTTCCTTGTAGGTCGCGGTGTTCTTCAGCACGAGTGGAATGTCCGGGGTGGTGCCAGCCGAGAGGCAACCAGCCAGGTAAGCTTTTTGAGCAGTTTGTAATTTGTAAATGTCTCTACAGCTTTCTTTAATGTTGCCTCTATCTTCCTCTTTCAGGTCGTTCTGTCCGGGAGGCGTGCAGATTCGAGGAAGCTGTTCTCAGTAGCTGCAAGTGTTTAAAGATGAAGACTGCAGGTAAGATGCTGCTGCTAATGATGTTCCTTTTGTCTCCTTGCAGGTTCTGCTTCTCCGAGGTTCGAGGGAATAGCTGGACACGGTGAGCGGCACGTTGCAAGCTGCAAAGTAACACGAAGCATGTTCTGCAGTCAGGGTGTGGTTTATATAGCCCAGGTAAACTAGTACCAGGGAAAGTAGTTCCAGGCCTGCCACACCCAAAACACTAGACCGCATAGCTTGGTTCTTACGGAACCAATCTATGTGGATGCCTCCATGTTGGCTGACAATACAATAAAGTAGTTCCCAAGCACATTGTGGTTCATGGTGTATGAGCCTGGAACCATAGGTGCCAGGACTGGCCCCATGAGAGCTTTTGAAGAGGACGCCAGGCTCTAGAGGCCCGAGTCCTGACTCCACCTGGCCAATGGGTTTGCCAGAGGGGGTTTTGGGCGAGGGTTGTGACAGTACTTAATCTGTCTCTCTTCTATTTGATTTAGAACGATTAACATATGTTTTGAGGTCGGACGTCACAGGACCGGAGGACCCGGGAGATGATGGAGTCCTGGAGTCGGCTGGAAGAAATTCCGAAAAGGTCCTGGGTGGGGGCGAAGACCAAGCCTATAAAACGGAGGTCATTGATGATGGCGCCAGCGACATGGATGACAATATTGTTGATTGTAGGGAATCTCAAAACTATGGAAGCACAGGTTATCATTGAGCTCGGAGCAGCATCTGGCATTGTGGTGGAAGAAGCGCCTGGATTCATCATAGGAAATAGAAGGATGATCTTTCAGAATATATATGTACCCATGAATCCTGATAGTTTGTTGGAAAAACATTTTTAACAACACTGGGATCATTACCGATCAGACTAAAGAGTGTCTAGAATTGAGAAAAGAGGACACTAAGCAGACAATAAGAGATATGTTAATGTAATTAGAAAAGACATTTGTGAATTCAGTGGATATAAAGAAAAGGAGGGGAAAGAGAGGGGCAGTAATGCTTGTGGTCTCCTTGGTAATGTCTATTATTGGAGCTGTAATAGGTACTACGATGTCACAGCCAATGCCATTTCAGTAGGGACACTGAGTGCTAAAGCACAACAGTTGAATTATGATTTGGAAATGATCCAATAGACCTTGGATGGAATTAGAGGTGGATTGGATGAGCAAGTTAAGTTTATTAATGAAACTGCAGTAATACTAAATGAACAGGCTGAAATTGTACACCATACTACTAAACTGATAATTAAGCATGACTGGATATTGAATGATATCCTGAATGTAATAAGTCCTGTTGATAGATTGTTGTCAAATTACATGAGGAAAGTCCAAACTGCAATTTCCCAATTAATTTGAGGACATATACCATTATATTTAGTTTCACATGATATTGTTCATCAAATGATAGAATGGTTAACCAGAAGGGAGATTGATATGGTACAAGTGAAAATTGCATTTGAAATGGGCAATGCAATGTCCCTGTATTTGAATTTGGAAAGATTAGCAATTGGGTTTTTGTTGTGCATCCCATATATAGCTCCTGAACTTATTTATCAAACTAAATGGGTACATAACGTGGGATTTTGGCAAGAAGGAAAATATATAAAAATGAAGACTCCAGAGGTGGTGGCATTTCAGTCATGGGAGCCTGAGGTTTACTTGATCCCAAACCTGGAAACATGTATAACATTTAAAGAACAAAATTACATGTGTCCAGGTAAACCATTTGTTACTGATGCTACAGATGCTATTTGTGGTTTAAAATCTGATCCAGGTATATCAGGAGGATGTGAAGTAGTCATTAGCAATTTGGGTGGTGAGGAATTAGCACAAGCTAAAATGGTCAAAAATAAATGGTTGGTCAGCACCTTTATGAAGAACATAACAATCACGCACTTAAATCATGGAACATTTGTTGTCAAGCAATTGAAATATAATGTATTTTACTTGCAGGTTCCAAAGGATCCAGTTGTTTCAATTGGGGGTTTAACATTATTTCATATTACAAATGATATTTGGGAAAGCCAAGTGGAAAATATTGAGTTTTTTCAAAGGGATACATTCCCAATGGACCCGGATGTAGAATTCTTATTGAATCATAAAGAAAAGCACACTATTAAAATGAGTCTGAGAAAGAACAATATTACAGTTATTAGCCTGGGTGTAATGGAAGTGGAAGTGTTTAATTGGGGAACTTGGGTGGAACGCACTATGGTGGGTTAAACTGTTGTAGTGTTAGTGATGGGAGGATGGTTAATCATTTTGTCCATAAAGATGAAGATGTTGCTTATGATATTAGCAACAATAGGGAATGAAAGATATCCCAATGCACATGCATCTTTTAAAATAAGAGGAGCACAAGTTGAGTTTCCTCCAATTGTGGATATGAGTACTGCCAAATTGTCGGAAAAGGAGGGGTATGTAGCAATATATATAGCGCTTTATAATATTTTTAGCACTTTAGAATATATAGCGCTTCACTAAATGTGATGGCAAAATGTTTGTTGCCAGCAATAATGTGGCACACACATATAGTTATTTTATGTTACCAGTATAACATGTGAATATATTGCTGGTGGCATGTAAGGTACACAGCAAAAGCCCAATGGGAAACTGCAGAGAGTGAAGTCCACCATTTTCTTTCTTCTCTTGAATACCTCATACATAGAAGACTACATTATTTATATAACTGACTAACCTAATTAACATTTACTAAACACTAACTCTAAAACCCTTAATATTATAATGTAGTCCCATGTACAAAATGAGGTGAAAATACATATTTTGAAATTCGTTTTTTAAATGTGCACTGGCATTTTTCTTCTTCTTTTCGCTGTCTGTGTTGAATGCAGAAAGCAGAAAGGAAGGCAGCAGGAAATCAAAAAGATACAGTTATTATGCTCTGAAGCTCTCATTGTTTGGAACATGAGGTTGGTAACAGAATACACTTTCTGCTACTATGATTGGAAGAAAGTGTCTGCAGATATGCCACGTAAGATGTGGGGAGGCTCTGGGTTTTTTAATGGGAAGATTACAGGGAGAGTTTTAGTTCGGGTTGACTGGGCTCTGAGGACAGAAGTGCCTGGTCACTGAGTGCTGGTTGGAGAATTACTATTAGCATTTCAAGCACCCAAGATTACAGGAGTAGTTCGTGGACTAGGCCTGTTTTTCTGAGGCGAGCAAAGCAAGATCGTTTGGGGGAGCTTCAAACAGATACTTGTGGTAACCAGATAAAGTTTAAGTGAGGTCACTGTGTGCAGTCGGATGGATGACCAAATTAAAAATGTCATGTAGGCAGGATAGCAAAAGAAATCCCCTGCATTTTACTTCGTCGTGTTTAGAATGTTAATAAGTAACTCATGTTGTTAAAAAAGGCTTGTTTGCTCTGTTTCTGTTTCTTTTCCTTTTGTTACAGATAATGATGAAATGTACATGGTAAGCGCTCAATTGTGAATTGTACTTGTATGCAATATAATCAGAATATAAAAACGAATTGTTTAGAGTCATTATTGAATTTGGGATTTTATATGTGGACACATGGGAGATTCATTCTCTTTGGTAATACATTTGTCAATTTGCCCATGCAGATAGAATAACAACCAGAATAAGCAGTGATGAAATAGATGTGTGTGTGTGTGTGTGTCCTCCTTGCATGTTGTTTGGAGGGAATCTAATATAACATATAGATTACTGGAGGTCTATGAGCCAGTAATACCTATGGGCGCATAGATCACTGGTGTAGATAAGCCAGTGATACCGGCCACAGACTGTAGGTGGCACTCCATATAAAAGTGTTGGGTTTTCTTGTGTGTATAGGTCCAAGGCTCTCTATAGATCACTGGGAGGTATTCTAATAGAAAGGAAGGTTTTGTTTTATGATGGGGTTATTATGTAGGGAAGGAAACTATGCTCACCACTAAATAACGCAAACAATATACTACTGCAAAATACCGCAAGTAATACATATTACTAGGTTCTCCAATATAATATAACAAGGTATGGTCACTAGAATGATATGAGGCCAAACCGATTCTAAATGCAGGATAGGTTTTCACCAAACTACTGCCCATATTTTGGCGGTAAGAAAAATACTGCCAAACCCCAAATTTACACAAAATATCCTACAGAACACACCCAGGACAATATCGCCCAAGTTAAATCTTTTGGTATTGACAAAGTAACCACACCACCAAGAGGAGGCAACAAGGAAATGATCCTCAGGTGCAGAGAAGCCTTTTGGATCAATTCAAAGACAAATTAGTGGAAAGAAAGCAGGGAAACCCTAGCACTTGCAGGCACAATATACAATACCTAGATGGCAGCGGGTAAATGTAAAGTGTGGGTATTTTGACCAATACGCTACAAACATTAAACCAGTTTACAAATTATACAATCATTCTCCGCCAATCACTGTGAGCTTTGCTGCATCATTGTAGAAATATTTTTTTTCCACAGATCAGTCTGACACGTGTTTCAAGCAGAACAAGGCTCTTCTTCAAAGGCTGATTACACAATGCACCATATATGATTCATAATTCAAATCATTTGATTCATGTGACAATACAAAACATAACCGAAGGGTAACAAATGGGGGGTGCCACGTAATTAGAAAAAAGCATATTATGTCCAAACATAATAATTTTTAGTGTAACATCCATGGGTACAATATATATTTAAAAAGATCCAATTGAGGAAAGTACAATAACACAAAACAAACATCTGGGAAGAGAAAATAAGAAGAGACATGAAGACTATCCTATTTTCCCCTTCTGGTAGCACCACAATTATGAGCATGGGTTTTCAATTTTTGTCGGTTGAATCATATCACACTACTGACACCATATGTGAGTAACTCATGGTGACAGCAAGTAAGTCAGACACAAGTGATCACAGTTCAAGGGTGTTTATTGAACAATTGAAATGAGAAGATTGCAGTCTTGTAGCAACTGTTGGCGAGTCCTAATAATGATTGTGTTAGCTGTGGTTCAGTTGTCTGCAGAAGATATCCTAGTATTGAGACTGCCCAATACTTGCAAATTTGTATTGGTGAAAGGCTGGATATCAGTTTGCGCCAACAGAAGTAAATAGTCCAGAATTCAAAAGATTTGGTGGTTACATGTTTTATTAAAAAGTGATTAAAAATTGTGGATCATACATTTTTGAAATATCCTCGACACATGTCTGTTTCTCCACTACATCTATAGTGGTTCATCAGGAGGATTACACAAATTAATCATTGATTTGTTACTAAGGAAAAAAGAAAAAAGAAAAACAAAAGGTAGCAGTTTTGCCTTTTACAAACATTACACTACAAATAGTTTTAAAGTTTTCACTTTCTGACATTTATGTGTGGATTCTGTAACATTACTCACTGTATTGTTGTTAGTTCATGATGAGAGGTTCCCCAGCTCAATATTTCTGGAAAGTATTTCGAATCCTTCCTAAGATACTCATTAATTCTAGGGAAATTTTGAAGGGCAGTTTTGTTAAAACTGCTCTAAACTTACTATAGAAGCAATCTAAATAAAGTATTGCTTCAGGTAAAGCAGAGTCAGATTAAGGGTAGAATATGACAGAGAGAGGATGCAGCGGTAATTTTTACAGCAATAGTGCTTACCTGATTTGTAAGAGTCAAAAAAGCTTGGAATAGATAGTCCCAAGTTGTTGCTTTCTCAGCGATTTTTACCGCAATTCAAAATGGTTGCCTTTTTAATGTGAGAGCATGATGAGGTCATCAATTACTTTTCACAGAGCCAAAAACATCAAAAATACTTTCCAGAAATATTGAGCAGGGGAACCTCCAACCTTTTTTTTCTGTAACACAAGTTTATAATGAAATGCTAATCAGTCTAGATGCCTTTACAGTAGAGAAATATTTAGAAGTATTTTGAATTATTGTGTTGCTAATATCAATATTTACAATATGTAAGGTCTAATTGTCAACTTTTCAGTATTTGCTCAAACAGATCCGAACTTTATAATTCATATTGAATAAGTGGACAATTTGGTATATCGCTAATCTAGGCTGATCAATTTATAGGGCAGGAGAAATACTGGGTAAGTCCCGTTTTTTGTTTAAGGGCGATTGAGCTGTAAAGGGACCACAAATGCGGTACACAAAAAGAAACAACAACTCAATTACCCCTCTCTCGGTCCACCTTGATAGCTGGTCAGGAGAAAGTGGGGATATATTATCTATTTCACATATCCAAACTTATATATGAATCATATATTGCCATTTTGTTTTGCAAAAAATGAATACACATCTTATTAAAGATGTTCAATAATAAACATATCAGTAATAGGTGCTTTCCGCAAGCACTTAATACAACAGAGTAAAAGATAAAAGTACAAATATTCAACAATCAATAATGTTGGTGACTTTGGTTAGTTGATGCCATAAATGGTTGATCACAAAAAAATGCTGTTTTTAGAATGTTCTTGCATTGCATTGAAGGGGAGGAGGTTATGTATGAAAAAGTTGTTACTGTCCTTCTTCAGAAAATAGACACAGTTTTTAGAATGTCTAAGGGATGTCTACAAATGTTTCGGCTAGCGATTTACATCAACACCATCCCTGGTGTTTTGCTCATCTTAGTGTAGCCCTCTTCAGGACGATTAATTTCTATATTAGTTGACAAGATGTTCAAATAATTCCCCAATGGATCACTATTTGTCGGATACTGTAAGACAAATGACAAAGTATAGAGATTGTATGTTAGTGATTATTCTAAAAAGTCTCTTATCGTTTTGTCAAAAATTCGAAAACATTCATGGCATCGTTCATATATTTTGGGATTTTTTAGAATTCCCATATATACATTCCACTGACCTTGTCAGTATTTTATTACTGTTAAAGGAGATTTCTTCCTTTCTATAGGTTGCATGAAGCGGTAACCCTTTTAAATTCGCCCTCCCACTTATTTGGAAGTAGGTTGATTTGCAGGTTGTGGGTATCTTCCTTTGTAGATGCAGTTTCCCTGGTATGACTGCTTCTATGTGCCTTTCTTTATGGCAGTGGAACCTGTTTGTAAAAAACCCTGCATTACTCATGGGTGTTAATTTTCTGTGGTTTTCTAAGGCATTTTCATTTGTCATTTATCGTGCACTAACCTGGGTTCTTTCAAATGGCATTCTTATGGGTGTCACGCTACGTTGTAAAACAGTGCAGACAGTGGGCTGCAATTGATTTTATCCGCCCTTTTGCCTTTACTTCACAGGTCCTGCCCCATCTCTACGAAAAACAGAGAATAGCGATGTCAATGGTTGCTCTCCTGGACTCGGGGTTGATTTCATGTGCTGCATTATCTCCTAGTTGCATGTTGCAAGGCGACCATTACGGCCTCTACTAAACAGAAAGCGCTGGCTGTATTATTGCTACTTACAGCACAGCGCGTAGGTGTACTCGTTTGGTCTTCTCTAACTCCAAACAGAGTTCTGCAGCTTACTCGCGTCTTTAGCGGTGACGGGTCTCGCTCTCTCAATTGTTTTAGAAACCAGATGTGTATTCCTTTTGCACTCCGCCTCCCGTTTCGATGTAGGATTGCGTAGTGAGGCACTGGACTGACTGACTTCACGCAGTTTTGTTCTGATTCTTCTGCTATGTTGGAAAGGTGCCCGGGTGTAATTCATACCATTTATAGTGCTTGTCATCTCTAAAGTATAAAGAGAGGACTAGTAGTGGACCGCAGTGTTGGTCCTTCATGCGGCCATCTCACTCTTCTGAAAGTGAACATTTTTTCATGCTTGAGTTAATTCATACACTTATACATTTAGTGATTTCGAACTTTATTCGAGTTTTAAAGACAACATTTTTCCTTTTTCTTTTTCCTTTCCAAACGTAAAGGCCAAAATGCAGGTCCTCAACTCTTTAAAAAAAGATGTGTTAGTCATTTTCCAAAAAAGTTTAATCTAGATGTATTTCATTGTTGATGCTCCACTCGCCAGCTTCACGAGGGGAAAGGTCAAACTGACCCCTATCACCATAGACATGGGCATATTGCTGTGGACTGACATTCCATGTGTTGTCATGTGCCATATACTTTTATGTCCTAGTTGTTCTTATGCACTTTAGGGATATTTTAAGAAATATATTAATATTGTATCTACATATGTAGACATCCCTTAGACATTCTAAAAACTGTCTCTATTTTCTGAAGGACAATAACAACTTTTTCAGACATAACCTCCTCCCCTTGAATGCACTGCAAGAACATTATAAAAACAGCATATTTTTGTGATCAACCAGTTATGTCACCTACTAACCACAGTCACCAACATTATTGAGTGTTGAATATTTGGACTTTTATCTTTTACTCTGTTGTATTAAGTGCTTGCAGAAAGCACCTATTACTGATATGTTTTTTATTGAACGTCTTTAATAAAATGTGTATTGATTTTTTGCAAGACAAAATGGCAATATATGATTCATATATAAGTTTGGATATGTGAAATAGATAACATATGCCCACTTTCTCCTGACCAGCTATCAAGGTGGACCGAGAGAGGGGTAATTGAGTTGTTGTTTCTTTCAATTTACAGGGTGCCACTTATTGTGTTGTGCAAGATGTGTAGCTTATTACATCCCCAATTATGGAAACAATAATGAGCAATGGTGAAACGGTGACATATTTAGAGTCATGTAAATTGAAGAAAAGGCAAAAATGGGGAAAAGAAAATTGTCAAACAAAAAATGCTGGTGAACAGCATGAGCTAATAGGGTCACAGGTAATGGCTCATCTGTGAATCGCTGTTGAGGCCCCCATTGCATGTGTCCATAACATTGATGCAAAAGCCCAGTTTACAAATTATACAATCACACTGTGCCAATCACTGTGAGGTTTGCTGCATCATTGAAGAAATATATATTTTTCCCACAGATCAGCCTGACACATGTTTTGAGAGGAACAAGGCTCTTCTTCAAAGGCTGATTAATGATAATGATAATGATGTGTTATTTATATAGCGCTTTACAGAGCACATATTTACATACAATATCACCCAACCAAAATTTGTACTCATTTATCGACCTCGGAAGGATGAAAGGGTGAGTTGGCCTTGCCGGGATTCAAACCTGCGACCTGCAGATCACGGCAGCGAGCGCTCCACCCACTGAGCTATCTTACCGCTTGCACAATGCAGCATATTTGACTCACAATTCACATCATTTGATTCATGTAACAATACAAAACATAATCAAAGGGTAACAAATGGGGGGTGTCACGTAATTAGAAAAAAGCAAATTATGTCCAAACATAATCCTTTTTAGTGTAACATTCATGGGTACAATATATATTTAAAATGATCCAATTGAGGAAAGTACAATAACAAAAAACAATCATTCGAGAAGAGAAAATAAGAAGAGGCATGAAGACATAATTAGTGTTGAGCTATTGCCATACAATATCACATTATATAGCCTGAAAGGTGATATGCCACACGGGCCATACACCATGGAGATGAACTGTAGAATATAATTTTACCTCAAATGTTTTTGAGTGGACACCTTAAAACAAAGATTAAAATGTAATGTTGTAAGTTGCATTACGACTCCACGTCCACAAACTGCATAATCATATTGCCATCTTTACAAGTTTAGTTGAGCAACAGCGCTAGGTGCTGACTCACTTACCATTAACTGTAAGGGTCATTTAGCCAAACAGTAAATTTCGTGTGCCTGCAGACAAGAAATGGAAAGTATATACTTGAAGTACAAACCTCATTGTTCTAAGTGATATTCCTGTCCTGTTCAAAACTAATTGCCAACTGCATTTCATTGGATTATATAACATACCTTAATTAATCCTGCGCTGTCGCATCTTACAGATAAAATGCTTACTGTCATTCCATGATTGCAACGTAATAGTATTTTTGGTGAAACCGCAATCGTCCACGTTAGGAATCCAATAACAATCAATTGCATGCAGCCGATGGCGTGTTGAAAGAAAGGGTAAGACAAGTCCAATAAGGAACACTTAGTTAATTACTTAGTTAATTACTACTGCAATTGCGATCTATCATTTTACGTATTTCCAAAACTCATGGACCCTAGGGGTCATAACAATATTCCAGTGTTACGTGCTTACCCAGCCTTTCGGCATCTGAACGGCTTCTACGCAGAGGCTGCACGGTATTCCCAGGACATTATACATCGGTCATGTAGTGGCTGGACCGTGCAGCTGTTGCTGAAATCCATGGTCTAAATGTTCACTATCATGATGGAACCATTACCCTCCATTGAACTATATACCTCCGCAGAGACATTCAGCCAAACCATAACCCAAATTATATTATAACTATGTGCTACAACCAAGAATGAGTTTATGTTGATTTATATATATATAGCGCCCAATTTTAGAGAAGCCATGACCCAATAACGTTGCCTTTTCTTAACCACTACTGCAACATTTGATATCAATGTTCTTTTAATGCTGCGAAATCAGAGCAACCAGCGGATAATGTATTTATATGTGATCCCCATAGTGCAGTGCTGGTACAGCACACTCCTTTTGCTAACCAAATTGTTGTAAAAATTGAAGTTTGATTGGTGAGTAATATTCTGAACATATACTCAAATCTTGAAACTTGATATTGCAAGTTATTAATTATTATTAGAGGCACTGGATTACCTCACTGATAAATTAAACATCACCCGACGTATAGCTATGCACATTACAATACGCTATCTAATTCAATTCTAATAGTGAGAAGACACATCTGAATGGACAATCTGTCATTGACAGTCACTAATAACAATATAAGTCACATTATGAAATGCACAAATAATACACATCATCCGATATGTAACTATGTTAGTTGCAATACTATTTTGTTATATATTATATATATGAATAAAAAGAATTAAAAGAAATGTGATTTTTGCACATCTGATGCAACATTATGTCAATGTCAAGTGGATCTTTTGAATGTTGAGAATAGCTAAAATTTCTTCAGAGATTTAAAGTAACTTGTTGACCATTTCATGGTGTGGGTTAAGGCTAAGTGTAACGGTCCTATATTGACAAATAAGTCTCACTTCAAGTTGCCTAGGTTTTAATTCCAAATGACCCCCTCGTTGGGATAGGTTAACCTTCGCCATGCCTGCAGATTTCTCTAGCTTATTATCCATCTGATGGTCAGTTTGCCAATGAGTGGCCAATGGAAATTTTACTTCTTCATTGGAAATTGTAGAGAGGTGCTCTCTGATTCTTATTTTTAATGGCGTAATTTTACTTCCAATATAATGTCGTCCGCACACACAGGTAATACAGTAGACAACATACTTGGAGTTGCAATTGATGAATGAGTTGATACGGTATTTACCTAAAGCTCCAAAATCCAAAAATGTACATTCCAGGGCATATGCACACATAGTGCAGCACCCACATTTGTGGAACCCGTTCTTTCGTCCCTGTTCTTGCCATGTTTGTCTACTAAATTGATTGGGCATAAATAAGGGACAGAGTAACATTTTAGAGTTGGTGCTTTGCTGAATATGATACTCAGATTAGGATCTAGCCATTTGTTTAAGTCCTGGTCCAGTTTAAGTAGGTGCCAATGCCTCTTAAGAATTGTATATATATTTTGACTATCTAAATTGTATCATGTACTGAATCTGGGTTCATGAGATTGTGAAGTAGTTAGTCGTCGTTTTGGAGTAAGCAGATCAACTCTCTTCATACTTTGCACCTCATGTTCAGCTTTAGCTAGGGTCTTCTTTTGATATCCTCTTGCTGTAAATCTTGTATTGATCAATACTTTTTCATTATTGAAATCTACAATATCCAAGCTGTTTCTCCTTGCCTGTATGTATTTCCCTTTCGGGATATTGGTAATTACTGTCTTTTTATGGCAGCTTTGCGCATGGAGAACTGAATTGACAGAAGTATCTTTTCTGAAAGTTTTTGTCTTGAATCCTTGGTCAGTTATATAAATTGATAGATCCGGAAAGTCAATCTTGGAGTCACTGAGTTGTGGGTAAATTGTACGCTCCATTCATTATCATTCAGATAATCAATAAATTCTGAGAGACAATTTACAGCTCCAGCCCATATCAGAAAGCCATCATCAATAAAACGTCTCCACAGATGTATCGATGATGCAAATTTAGTGTTAGTGAATACATATTGCTGTTCAAATTGGTTCATAAACAAATTAGCTAAGGCAGGCCACACCAGTTAGTTGCCTGTAGTATTGGTTGTTGAAAAAATATATTATTTTGTAGGGCAAATAGTAAGAACTCCTTTACCATTTCCACATGTGTATAAAATGATGCTGAGCCTTGCTGGAAGCTGTAATTAACACTCTCAATTGCCTTAGAATGATCTATTGATGTATAAAGAGCCTTTACATCAAGGGTAACCAATAACATATTAGGATGGTATGTTAGGTCTTCAAGGATCTGTAAAATATGCATAATATCCCTAACATATGTCAGTGTTTGTGACACAAGGTGTAGTAGACATTCATTAATGTAGATAGAGATAGGTTCCAACATTTCCCCTTTTCTACTGATTTTCGGTCTACCCTCCGGTATGGTTTCAAATGTTTTGTGAATCTTGGGTAGGAAGTATGCGGTTGGTATAGTGGGTTTGTCTACTATTAAAAATAGTTTTTCCACATCCGTTAGATTCCCCCTGATATACCATTTTTGAATCAGGGATGCAATATGTTTTGTTAGGTCTTTCAAAGGTTTGCTGCTTAGAATCTCATAGCAGCCCACAGAATTCAGGTGTTGTAACCCATTGTAATATAATCCACCTTGTCCATAACAACAACCTTACCACCTTTGTCCGCCTCCTTAATAATAATGCTTGAATTTGATGCCAATTTACGCAATGCAATTGATTCTGATTTATTCAAATTGAAATTAAATTGATGTTTATGTTTTAGAATCCTGTATGCCATCCAATGTATGTCGTTGGTTACGTCTTGGTAAAAGGTATAAATAATATTGTCTTTGGGAAAAACAGACGTGAATTTCGATTTTTTGTGTGTAAATTCTTTAATGTTCAAATTTTGTTTTCGTACATCTAATTCTTTTAATGTTTTCAAAACACTCCGTTCCTCATCGTACTCTAACTCCTGAAGGAACATAAGGATATGAGTATTAAGCATAGTTTGCAGACTCAAACCCGATAGAGCTGGTTTTGGGATTTTGGGTGAATATTTTTGAATTTGTGTAGCAACATTTTTTTAAGTTTAAGTTTGCACACAAAAGCACACAAATGAATCTCAATTTGAACAAAATTGTTTGTGTTTGACGGAACAATCCTTTATTCAGCACAGCGTATTCTTCTGAATATAGTCGGATCTTACTTAAGTTATAAACTAGGTCTATCTGTTTTGATTCTGAAGGAATTTCTGATATGAGGCTCTTGTTAGCCGATAAGGAATTTGGGTGGCGTCTCTGCCTGTTATGTTGCCCCCCCTTGTGTCCTTTAGTTTATGCCTACAGTTGGTATATTTTTGCCAGTGGGAAGTTGAAATCTGTCCTGTTTTTTGGTGGCTGCTTGATTATTGCCTTTCTTGAACCGTTTTATTTGATCCAAAAAAAGAGATGGTGCAGCTCGATTTTTGGTTATTGCTAGTTCTTCCTCTGGGTCGGTAGATTGATTGTGTGTCACATTTAAGACTCCTTCTGAGGTACTGGGTTCTTGCTTGTCAGAATCATGTCAATATCAGAACTAAGTGGTGAAGAGGCTACACTACTGCTCCGGGATCTGGAGACTTCATCGAATTTAGGTTGATATGTGTAAACACGATTATCGTGATAGTCCCTGTCATCCCTAGAGAATTTTCTAGACGTTCTCATCTTGACTTCATCTTGATGTTGCCTTAAAATTTTAAACATAGTTATGTAATTTTTGTCAATTGTTGCACTAGGTGCATCAAATAGGTCTATTTCTTGTTTAAGGATCTCAATTAGTTGTACAATCCTAGCATGTTCCCTTACAGCATGTTCAATAAGCAGTTTGATCATATTATTGGAGCTGGTTATCAGATTTGCTTCCCATTGTAAGGCCAAGTCACTATCAAATGGGTCCTCAAAGTCTGGTAAAATTAAGATTCTAAAACCTTGTGGAATTACATTTTTTTGTAGGTAATGCTGCAATGTTGTCTTCTCCCAAAATGTATTAATTTCTCTGCTACTGAGCCGTTCAAGTTTAATAAATTTGGATCTGAGGTCTTTTTTTTCAGAGTTAAATCTTTTAAATGGATTCAAGGTCGAACCTCTCGGAGCAAATAATGCCTTAATGTTATCATCTCTAGTTAGCATGTATTTGGCTGCTTCCGCCATTTTGTAATTGTACAAATTGCAGCTGCTGTGTGCCTAGTGCTTATAAATGAATTCAAAGACAAATCAGTGGCAACAAAGCAGGGGAACTCTAGCGCTTGTAGGCACAATATATAATACCTAGATGGCAGTGGGTAATTGTAAATTGTGGGTATTTTGCCCAATACGCCATTAAACCAGTTTACAAATTACACAATCACACTGCGCCAATCACTGTGAGGTTTGCTGCATCATTGCATAAATATTTATTTTTTCCACAGATCAGCCTGACACGTATTTCGAGCGGAACAAGGCTCTTCTTCAAAGGCTGATTACACAATGCACCATACATAATTCATAAATCACATCATTTGATTCATGTAACAATACAAAACATAACCAAAGGGTAACAAATGGGGGGTGTCACATAATTGTAAAAAAGCAAATTATGTCTAAACATAATAATTTTTAGTGTATCATCCATGGGTACAATATATATTAAAAATTATCCCATTGAGGAAAGTACAATAACACAAAACAAACATTCAAAAAGAGAAAATAATAAGAGACATGAAGACATAATTAGTGTTGAGCTATTGCCAGGCAAGCCAGTGAATATCACATTATATAGCCTGAAAGGTGATATGCCACACAGGCCATACACCATGGGATGAACTGTAGAATATAATTTTACCTCAAACGTTCTTGAGTGGACACCTTAAAACAAAGAATAAAATGTAATGTTGTGAATGATGTATAATGTCCTGGGAATACCGTGCAGCCTCTGCGTAGAAGCCGTTCAGATGCCGAAAGGCTGGGTAAGCACGTAACGCTGGAATTTTGTTACGACCCCTAGGGTCCGTGAGTTTTGGAAATACGTAAAATGATAGATCGCAATTGCAGTAGTAATTAACTAAGTGCTTCTTATTGGACTTGTCTTCCCCTTTGTTTCAACACGCCATCGGCTGCATGCAATTGATTTTCATTGGTTTCCTAACTTGGACGATCGCGGTTGCACCAAAAATACTATTATGTTGCAATCATGGAATTGCAGTAGGCATTATATCTGTACGATGTGACAGCGCAGGATTAATTAAGGTATGTTATATAATCCAATGATATGCAGTTGGTAATTCATTTTGAACAGGACAGGAATAGCACTTAGAACAATGAGGTGCTTACTTCAAGTATATACTTTCCATTTCTTGTCTGCAGGCACACGAAATTCACTCTTTGGCTAAATTGCCCTTTCAGTTAAGGGTAAGTGAGTCAGCACCTAGCGCTGTTGCTCAACTAAACTTGTAAAGATGGCAATATGATTATGCAGTTTGTGGACGTGGAGTCGTAATGCAATTTACAACATTACATTTTAATCTTTGTCTGAAGGTGTCCACTCAAGAACGTTTGAGGTAAAATTATATTCTACAGTTCATCTCCATGGTGTATGGCCCGTGTGGCATATCACCTTTCAGGCTATATAATGTGATATTCACTGGCTTGCCTGGCAATAGCTCAACACTAATTATGTCTTCATTTCTCTTCTTATTTTCTCTTCTCGAATGTTTGTTTTGTGTTATTGTACTTTCCTCAATTGGATCATTTTTAATATATATTGTACCCATGGATGTTACACTAAAAATGAATATGTTTGGACATAATTTGCTTTTTTCTAATTACATGACGCATCCTATTTGTTACCCTTTGGTTATGTTTTGTATTGTTACATGAATCAAATGATGTGAATTATGAATCATATATGGTGCATTGTGTAATCAGCCTTTGAAGAAGAGCCTTGTTCAGCTTAGAACACGTGTCAAGCTGATCTGTGGAATAAATAAATATTTCTGCAGTGATGCAGCAAACCTCACAGTGATTGGTGCAGTGTGATTGTATAATTTGTAAACTGGCCTTTTGGATCAATGTTATGGATACATGCAATGGGGGCCTCAACAGCGATTCACAGATGAGCCATTACCTGTGACCGTATTAGCTCATGCTGTTCACCAGCATTTTTTGTTTGACAATTTTCTTTTTCCCATTTTTTCCTTTTCTTCAATTTACATGACTCTAAAAAATCTGTCACCATTTCACCATTGCTCATTATTGTTTCCACAAATGGGGATGTAATAAGCTACACATCTTGCACAGCACAATAAGTGGCACCCTATAAATTGATCAGCCTAGATTAGCGATATACCAAATTGTCCACTTATTCAATATGAATTATAACGTTCAGATCTGTTTGAGCAAATAATGAAAAGTTGCTAATTAGACCTTAGATATTGTAAATATTGATATTAGCCACACAATAATTCCAAATACTTCTAAATATTTCTCTACCTGTAAAGGCATCTAAACTGATTAGCATTTCGTTATAAACTTGTGTTACAGAAAAAAAAAGAAAAAAAGGTTGAAGGTTCCCCTGCTCAATATTTCTGGAAAGTATTTTTGATGTTTTTGGCTCCGTGAAAAGTGATTGAGGACCTCATCACGCCCTCACATTAAAAAGGCAACAATTTTGAATTGCGGTAAAAATCACTGCAAAAGCAACAACTTGGGACTGTTCTATTACAAGCTTTTTTGACTTTTACAAATCAGGTAAGCACTATTGCTGTAAGAATTACTGCTGCATCCTCTCTCTGTCATACTCTACCCTTAATATGACTATGTTGTACCTGAAGCAATACTTTATTTAGATTGCTTCTATTGTAATACGTTTAGAGTAGTTTTGACAAAGCTGCCCTTCAAAATTTCCCAAGGATTAATGAGTATTTTAGCAAGGATTCAAAATACTTTCCAGAGATATTGAGGGGAACCTATCATCATGAACTAACAACAATACAGTGAGTAATGTTACAGAATCCACACATAAATCTCAGAAAGTGAAAACTTTAAAACTATTTGTAGTGTAATGTTTGTAAAAGGCAAAACTGCTACCTTTTGTTTTTCTTTTTTCTTTTTTTCCTTAGTAACAAATCAATGATTAATTTGTGTAATCCTCCTGATGAACCACTATAGATGTAGTGGACAAACACGTGTCGAGGATATTTCTAAAATTTATGATCCACAATTTTGAATCACTTTGTAATAAAACTTGTAACCACCAAATCTTTTGAATTCTGGACTATTTACTTCTGTTGGCGCAAATTGATATCCAGCCTTTCACCAATACAAATTTGCAAGTATTGGGCAGTCTCAATACTAGGATATCTTCTGCAGACAACTGAACCACAGCTAACACAGTTATTATTAGGACTTGCCAACAGTTGCTACAAAACTGCAATCTTCTCATTTCAATTGTTCAATAAACTCCCTTGAACTGTGATCACTTGTGATTGTCTTACTTGTTGTCACCATGAGTTCCTCACATATTGTGTCAGGAGTGTGATATGATTCAACTGACACAAATTGAAAACCCATGCTAATAATTGTGGGGCCACCAGAAGGGGAAAATAGGATAGTCAATCTCCTAGAATCGGACCGCGTGTTCACATTAAACGAGGTGTTATCCTCTCAGCTAAATATTCCATCCGGCCAACAAGATCTATTGTTCAAGACTCAATTCTTACTAGATACGCTTCCTCTCTCTTCTCTCTTTATAACCTACAACCTTGGGACTGGATAATTCTCAGAGTTCGACCGGTCTTCTCTTTCATTAGACCCAGTGCCTTGAATCCCCCCCCCAGAGTTTTTTTCAGGGTAGTCAGTTCTCATCAATGGCGGGACCCTCAGGGTTACAAACTAGTTTATTCGGGTCAACTCCTTCGCAGACTCAGAATCGGAGGGCTCCAAAGATTTTGAGACCTGAGGGGAAACTGTTACACCTCCGGAAAAAATGCCTGATCTAACCGACATCATTGCCCAACTAGCGGCCCACCAGATACAGGGTGAAAACCGACTCCAAGAGAATTTAACCAAACTAATTGAGTTGCAGGCAAGACCTTCCCTACCCCAGGGCGTCCTTCAACCCTATCTTGAAGGCGAAGATTTGGGAATTTCTTTTGAAAACTTCGAATACTTAGCTGACCAATTTGGTTGGAAAGAGAACCTTAGAAGATGTTACCTGGGACCTCTACTAAAAGGGGAACTCCAAACTTCCTACCAATTACTCAACCTTGCACAAGGAGCATCCTTCCTATCCATCAAGGAAGGCTTATAGGAAAGAGTAGTGCAAACCTGCAATTTTTATCGGCAGAAATTACGAGGCATCAGATTAAACCCAGGAGAAACCCCTTTAGAAATGGGCATACAAATTAAAAACACTATAGCCCTATGGACTAGTAATACGACTAGATGAACTGACGGAGATGATCACCCTAGAACAATTTACCAACTCCTTCCCCCCTCTTTTTGAAAAGAAACGTCCTTCAATTAAATCGGCCTACTCTAGAAATAGCCATTGAAACAGCGTAAAACCACTCGGATGCGGCTAACCATTTTCAGCTAGCCCATCGTTGGGAGGATCGAAGAGATCATAAACCCATCCATCGACCTCAACCCCAAGGAAAAGACAAACCCAGGGATCATGCAAGAGCAAGAAAGGCGTACAGAGAGAAAGAATGGAAATCAGGAAGATTGACCCGAAGCCCAAAGAGGAAAGTAGAAAAGAAGATGTAAAAGGAAGCAAACCATCCATCTGGTCTGTTTTTCCTGTTGAGAAATTAGACATCTAGCTAGACACTGTCCCAAGAACATAAAGGAGGACCCTATGGAGATAGACTGTTTGAAGGAAGAAGAGTGGGAGGAAGCCGAGGACGTGTTAGAAACCTTTAGTATCTGTTTATGTCAAACAGTGCAGTGGAGAAAGCGGTCTTAAGCGTCTGAAAACCAGTCTGCGCTTCTGGATTCCAAACAAATGGTTTCTTGGCACTAGTCAGAGCCGCGAGGGGAGCTGTCAAGCCAGAGAAAGAATGTTTGAAGCACCGATAGAAATGTGCAGATCCCAGGAATGACTGCAGTGTTTTGATGTTCGCGGGCACAGGCCAGTCCCAAACCGCTTTACCTTGGAGCGACTCATCTGGATACCATGAGCCATCAAATCATAACCCAGGAATTCCACTTCTGGAGAAGAAAAAACACATTTCTCCGCCTTAACATATAGCTTATGATCTTGCATGCGTTGGAGTACAGTGCACACATGTGTTGCATGTAGTTCACGAGAGGAGGAAACAAATCAGAATATCATCAAGATAAACAACCATATATTGATTGATGATGTCCCTAGCGGCCCTGAGTGGGCTTGAGGCCAACAAGCTCCCCACACTAGCCTTAAAGTGGGAGCCCACCTCCTTTAAATATCTGGGTATCACGATCCATCGAGACCCCAATACGGAGCACGCTCTCAACACAGTAAGGGCAAAGGAAGGCCTAGCGAAATCAATGGACTTTTGGGGCAGGCTCCCGCTTTCGGCGGCTGGCAGAGTGGGACTGCTCAAAATGGTGGCGTTACCCAGGCTACTTTATCATTTTACCAACGTGCCATACAATATACCACATCAATTCTTTAACGACCTGCATAAGCTCTGCAGGAAATTTCTGTGGCAAGAAGGAAGGCATAGAGTCGTCCTGGACACGATGCAGAGACCCTATGACAAAGGCGGCCTGAAGGTTCCCAACTTTGAACTTTACTACCTGGCTGGACAGCTAAAACATGTGATCCAATGGATGGCGGACGACGCCTCTACAGACACCCGCCTGCTGCAACCGGGAATCACCCAAATGCTACTAAGGGACCTGCTGTGGGCCGAGTCAGGCCATAAACACCGGTATCCACAATTGGCCCAACTCGGAATCCAGATTTGGAAAAGAGCCTGCAGAGCTATGGACTTGAAAGACCCTTACTCCCCACAGATTCCGATAGCTGCAATCATGGCAAACAGATCGGAGAGTCGGAAAATAATAAGGTACACATGGGAGTAATGCGGCGTTGCCACCGTGGGGGACCTGGTGGACGAACAAGGCATCCTAAGCTTTGCTGAACTACAGGAATCCTCAGGTTTACACACGGGACAGTTCCTGCTACATAATGCTGTGGTAAAAAGATTAGCCGCCCGCTGGCCATCAACGGAGAACTTAGATACCGGCCACAAAATGATTGAACGCCTACTGGCGGCAGCTGAAGGGGGCCATGAGACCTCTAGGGTCTATGAAACACTGCTCTACAACACTGCCCAGCACAACCTTAAGTGCAAGACGAAATGGGAAACGGAACTTGGACAGCAATTCACAGACGCAGAATGGGAAACCATCACTAGTTACCACAAAAAAGTATCTAGAAACGCCAGGTTTCAATTAATACAATTGTACATAATGAACAGAGCGTACCTCACTCCGGGGGTCATCTCTAGATTCAGCGACGCCAACACCATGGGATGCCCCAAGTGCTACGAACCCCAGGCAAACATGACCCATATGTTCTGGGGGTGCCCCGCTATACAAACCTTCTGGGCACAAATCAAAACCAGAGTTGCCAAGGCCGACATCACCCTGGAAGTGCAAACACCCATAGCATGCATTCTGGGAAGATACCCCAGGAACAGTAAAAATAAGCCGCTGAATAGGCTGAAGGACCTAATGTACATACTTGCGAAACGACGCATCGCCATGTGTTGGAAATGCCCCCAAGCACCGAGCTTAGCAACATGGTGGGAAGACCTCCGTATATGGACACAGGCCGAAACAGTAGCCTGGGAGATCGCCCAACGTCAACAGGGACAGGACACCTCTAATGATCTACTACAATGGGTGGAGCTCACAGTGACGCTATTCAGCCCCAAGATGGTGGCCTCTTCGAGCGAAAGCACAATCTTTGCAGAATGAAAAGTGGAAAAAAACATATATACCTTATGGTGTAGTTTGCAACGGTCTTGACGGGAGAGAGGGTGGGAGGGAGGCTAAGAAGGGAGGGAGGGTTTCCTAAGGGAGTTATATGAGGCCGGGTTAAGGCCCTGTTGGTTGTATTGTTATATAATGCAATAAATACATTTTAAAAAAATATATATATATTGATCGATGATGTCATGAAAAATGTCGTTCATGAATGCCTGGAAGGTAGCTGGTGCATTGCATAGGCCGAACGGCATGACCAGGTATTCAAACAAGCCATACTTGGTTTTAAAAGCAGTCTTCCATTTATCACCCTCTCTCGTGCAAACCAAATTATAGGCGCCTCTGAGGTCCAGTTTGGTGTAAAAGACTGAAGAGCTCAATCTGTCTAGCAGCACTGACATCAGAGGCAAGGATACTGATTCTTAACAGTTGTGGCATTTAGTGCTCTATAGTCGAGAAGAGAGGAGAGGCTGCCATTGTTTTGGATGGATGGATGAAGCCCATGGCAAGGGCTTTGTCAATGAAGGCTTTGAGAACCCTGTCTTCCTTCAAAGTGAGAGAGTAGACTCTGCCCGATGGTATCTTAGAACCCAGTACCAAACCAATCAGGCAATCATAGAGCCGATGTGGAGGTAGTGTCTCTGTTTTTTCCTTGTCAAGCATATCAAGGAAAGTGTGGTACTCTACAGGTATGCTAGAACCAGGCCTGGTAGTGACCGCGCTGATGAGCGACAATGTGTTGATCATGTCTCGACAGGATTTTCTTTGAATAACACTATGAGTAGGGAAATAGGTATCATAACACACTGAGGAAGGACACTGGACCTGTCTAGAGGCCCAATCTATGGCTTGATTATGATACTGCAGTGAAGGTAGGCCTAACATGACCTTAAACTGTGGGACAGTGATGAGATCAAACGAGATGAGCTCAGTGTGTCCGCCTTCAGTGTTCATGTGGATCTGGGCGGTCTGCTGAGTTACCAGACCCGAGACTAGAACAGTACCGTCCTCAGCCCTCACAGATTCTGGTTTGGATTTCAGAAGAGTTGGTATACTGGAGGTTGGAGGTAAGAGCGTATTGTAGATCCATGTAATTACCTGTTGCTCCAGAGTTAATGACTGCCAAAGCAGTGAAAAATGTGGTGGAGGATATGGAATAAAAACACAAGAAGGGAAAAAGGGGCTGAGGAAACGTGAGATTCCTAGCTTTACACATATCTCTCAATTGATCAACAGTTAAAGTGACTAGGGTCTCCTGTCTGTAGCTTTCCATATCAGTCATGATAAAACAATTGCTTGTCTAGTGTTGCTTAGCCTTGTGAGGGTTATTTGAACAAAGGTAAGAGTAGCACTCTAAATGTAGCAAGTATACTTTATCCTCACCACTGTACACCAGTGTTAGGCAGAATCACATGCAGTACCGTTGGGGAACACTACATGTAATTAAGACTACAGGTGTCAGTACAATTTCACCTTTGGTACAAGCCTATACTACACAGCTATGTGGTAGCAGTGGCTGAGCAGCCAAACGTATCTCAAGAGTTGAGTGAGCAGTAGAACAAGTTACACACAGGGCCAATAAATACAGTGATTCAAACAAACACTTATTCAAGGTTTCTTGGTAAAGGAATATACATTTATTTACACAGTCAGTTTGAAAACATTACACTAGCAAGAGCACCTCAATATCATACACTAATAAACCACAAATACACAACCAATAAGTTACTGAACAAGTTCAGCTCCCCTAAAGTGGGAGCAAAATGGCACTTCAGATACTTTTCAAAGTGGTAAAAAGACAAGGTTATAAGAATCAGCAGCACAAATACTTGCATAGGCAGGGGAAAGGGTTTCAGTAAACTACAACCAGCAATTCAGTTCATAGGCCTGGGCCAAAGTCAATGGTTCAGAGTCTTTGTATTGGATAGCACAGTTCTGGTAGTAAACGGTTAAGTCTTTGCCACAGATCTTAGAAGAGTTTGGCTAGTCAAAAGTTAGATGAATGTTAAGGGAAGGACAAGCCTTCGAAGTCGAGAAAGTTTCACAAACTTCCACCGTGGCTGAAAAGATTTCCGGACCGCGTTTACACCGTACCTTAGAAGTGAAGAAGAGCTGTAGCTGTGGAAGTTGTTCCTGGCAGTTCAAGCAGATCTCGCTGTTCCTGAGCTTCAGTCGTGGGGACAAGAAGGAGGACGTCAGAAGGATCCTGCACTGCCCAGGGATGAGGCCACAAGCTTAACAAAACGTTGGTTCAATGTGTGAGTGCCTTAAAGTCCACAAGCTGGTTTCCTTCCCCCTGGGTATGCGGTTTTCAACAGCACTCTGAAGAAAATTCGACCAGGATGGGGACGGTGTCCAGGTGGCTTGCGAGTTGGTTATTCCCACCAAACTCAAGGGAAGAAGTTAACCTTGAAGGGCTTCTCTCTCGATGGAGTTTCAGGCAATTCGGACCTGCAGCAGGGCTTCACCGGTCATCCAGGAGTTGCAGCAGTCCTCTTCCTTCAGCTCGTCTTCGGTTCTTTCGTTCCAGTGGTCGACTGCGCTTTTCAAGTCCCATAGACCTGCTTTTAAACAGTTTTCCCCCATTCATTCCAGCCTGGGTGTCACTGTCATGCCGTTTGCAAGAAGGATGCCCTGGCGTCTAGGAAGCCGATGTCAACTTCTCCGCCATTAGAATGTTCCACCTTGATCTTTTACTTCCTGTTGTGTCACTCTAGTATTTCTGCTTACCTGTCCCCTGCTTCCGTATTTAACCACACCTCCTTCTTTGGTTCAGCGAACAGGTTCAGGGACTTTTTGCCATAACGCTCCGTATCCCGCACTGTGCTTTGTTTATAGCTTTGCTTAGTTTCGCTGCCTTAACGGTCCCAGTCCGGTACCGATACTTCACTCCCCACGTTCGTTTTTTTTGTCCTTTCAGCCTGCGGCTAGAAGTTCCTTTTCCCTTATTTTTGGCTTTATTTCCCGTCTGTATCCTTCCGCTTATACTGTTTCTTCCTGCTAGTCTCTCCCCTTTCTTTCGGCTCCTCGGCCCCTCCCTCTCCTGTTCGCTTTCCTGCACTGTGACCTATTCTTGGGTTTTCCACCTCTTACCTCTTTCTTCCCTTTTCTTTCTTGATTTACTTCTGTCTTCCTTTTTCTCTGGCTTCTTTTAGCCGTCCTTCTTTCAATCCGGGTTTCCTTCTCTTTGGAATCCCGATCTGCCGGTGTTCCACTTACACCGCATTCAGCTCCTTTCATCACGTGATCCTTACTGCGGTCACAAGATCCCTCGCTTACCTGGAGCTACAATACACCTGGAGTCAGCCTTTACTTGGAGTCAACACTTACCTGGAATCAGCCCCTGTCTGGAAATACAGCTACTCTGCAACAAGACTCAACCCTCAAGAGAGGTTTTTTTAAGCACCCGCTTTTTTCCTCTCTTCGTGGCTTCTTCGGGAAGAGGTCCCTTGCATTCCTGTTCTATCAGGGAGACAGGGTGGCTTCTAACCGCAGAAGGCCTTTTCTCTTCACTAAAAAGAAAAAATCAAGGAGAAAGGGGCGAAGACACGAATCATCTACAGAAGATTCAGGTGAGGAGGAATGGGTTCAGGCTAAAGACAGTTCTAGTTCCGAGGAATCCTGTGATAAGTTTGACAATCTTGACAGTTTGCAACGCCATACCAATCCTACAATGGCTACAGCTGAACAGGTTCAGGAACTACTGACTGCTGGTCATAATCTCACTCAGGAACTCCACACCGTAAAGGCTGAGAACGTTGTTCTTAAACAACGGGTGGACAATCAAGAAAGAGCCTGCACGGAACTACCTCCTATCTCCTTGGCCTCAGGTAAATACGATGGGCTCCCCGCACAAGTTCAAAGAATTCATGGATGCATGCATTATACACTTCACCTTCCGACCCCAAACATATGCCTCTGATAAAGTTTGCATAGGGTTTCTCATCTCAAATCTCACTGGAAACGCCTTGGCTTGGGCAACACCACTAGTTACCAGTGCCAGCCCGCTGTTACAAGATTACAGTGGATTTACTGCTCAGTTCAAAGAGACCTTTGAGAGACAGAAAATAGCCTTGGTTGCCAGCGAACAGTTGCTTGACATCCGTCAAGGTAACTCCGATCTGCTATCCTACATCTCTCGTTTCAAGCGAGTCGCTGCAGAGACCGAGTGGCAAGAGACGGCCCAGTATGCCATATTCCACCGGGGCCTCAGACAGGAGTTGAAAGACGAACTGGCAAAGGTTCCCAGACCCGCAACCTTGTCAGAATTGTGGTCAACCGTTCTTCAGTTGGATTTCCGCCTTTCTGAGAGGCGGTCAGAACGACGAAAAGGCCGAACCCTTCCAATATCCTCAGAGCCCTGTTTTACCACTTACTCCTCATTTCACCAAATCAAGGAAGAATCCATGCAGATTGGTACCACAAGGGGGCCCGTTACTCCTGATGAACGGAAGAGAAGGAAGGACAAAAATCTGTGTCTGTATTGTGGATCTAAAAAGCACTTGCTAAGAGACTGTCCGGAGGTACCACCACAGCGGTCGGGAAACGCCACTCCTCGGAACTAGTAGGGACAAGTTACCGAGGGGGATTGCCTGGTCCCTACGTCTCAATGTCAGTTACTTCTGTTTCATCCACTGAGGACAATCGTTTTATGGTCCTGGCCATTCAACTAACCCTTCGCCAAAAAACCTATGACGTCTTGGCGTTACTGGATTGTGGTGCAGCAGGGTGCTTTATGGATATCTTGTGGGCAGAGAAGACCGGTATCGAACGTCTTGAGAAGGACGAAGACCAAAAGGTGGAAGGGGTGGATGGCAAGTCCTTAAGTTCCGGTCTGATCACCCATACTACACCTCCTATGACCATGAAGTTGTTGCAACATACTGAGACAATCCAGTTTGACCTCATCAGAGCTGCCCACTTTCCAGTTATTTTAGGGGTTTCTTGGCTTCGCAAACACAACCCTACCATAAACTGGAAAACCAATCAAATGTCCTTCTCATTCGACTATTGCCTAAGAACATGTGTTCGTGAGACCAATTATGCCACTGTCCAGGCTATTACTGATTCTCCTACAGCATCCAATACCTTGGGTAGCCATACCATTCCCATCGACGTTGCCCAGTACAGCGAAGTCTTCCAAGACAAAGAACCCCAAGAGTTACCGCCACACAGACCCGAGGACTGCGCCATAGACCTGGTTCCAGAAGCCCTGATGCCGTTTGGGCGTATGTTCTCACTTCCCCTTAAGGAAAAAGAATTACTCAAGAAATACCTGGACTCCAACCTGCAAAATGGTCTGATCCAACCTTCACGCTCCCCTGCCGGGGCGTCTTTGTTCTTCGTTCCGAAAAAAGACACAACAGAGCTAAGACCTTGCATCGACTACCGAGGTTTGAACAAAGTTACTACCAGAGATTGGTATCCGATGCCATTGATCAAGGAAAGGATGTACTAGAAGCCATGCAGGGGGCCACTGTCTTCTCCAAGATCTGCCTACATAGGGCATATCATCTATTACGCATTCGGTCCGGAGACGATTGGAAGACGGCCTTTAGGACCCCTTTCCGTTACTTCGAGTACCGAGTGATGCCCTTCGGCCTGGTTAACACCCTGTCTGTGTTCCAGAGATTTATGGATCATGGTGTGCAGTCAATAATTCGAAAACATAAAGTCGAAAGTCATAATCTCGAAAAAAATAAAGTAAAAAAAATAAGTCGAATCATTTTTTTAAAAATGTATATATTTCTTTTGGGGTCCGGGGGTAAAAAAAAGGGGTAAAACAAAAAAAATGAATAAAAAAGAGGGTTTGGGGGGAACCCCCCCATTTCGAATAAAAAGCAACCTAAAAAAGAAATTTGACATTTTTTTTTTCGACTTTATTTTTTCGAGATTATGACTTTTGACTTTATGTGTTTCGATTTTATGACTATAAACCATGGATCGTACCTTCTCCGACCTGTTGTACCATTGCGCAATCATCTACTTGGATGATATTTTGGTGTTCTCAAGATCCCCCGAACTACATTCACAACATCTTCACCAGGTCATTCAAAGACTTAAAGACGCTCACTTAAAGGCCAATCCAGACAAATGTGTATTCCAGGTTTCCACAGTTTCCTACCTGGGGTTTATCCTGTCTGCCGAAGGCATCCGAATGGACCCCCGCAAAGTAGAAGCCATCTTACAGTGGCCAAGCCCTAATTCAGTAAAGGAAGTCCAGAGATTTTTAGGACTGGCCAATTTCTACCGCAAGTTTATTTCTGACTTTTCTTATAAGGTTCTGCCCATCACCAACTTGTTAAAGAAGTCCTCATCTCCATTTGCATGGTCCGACAGAGCTGAGGCTGCTTTCCAACAACTCAAAGAAACCTTTTGCTCTGCCCCGGTGTTACACCAGCCAGACCATGGTCTGTCTGTTATAGTGGAAGCCGATGCATCATCTGCAGCATTGGGAGCAGCGTTGTTACAAGTACATGAAGGGATTGAATATCCTGTGGCGTACGTTTCCAAAACTTTGACACCTAGTCAAAGCCACTACTCAGTGATCGAAAAAGAGCTTCTGACTATGAAGGTAGCTTGTGAAGAGTGGCGACATCTCCTGCAAGGGGCTGTTTATCCTTTCGAGTTATGAACAGACCACAAGAACCTAAAGGTTATACAAAACATGGAGTGCATCAATTCTCGGAAGGCCCGATGGGCCCATATTTTCTCCCAGTTTGATTTCGTGCTGACCTATTTACCTGGTACAAAAAACCTGCTTGCAGACGCTCTTTCCAGAAGGCCCTCTCTGGGAGATCAACCTGAGCATCAGCCAAATCTCATGTTACCCCAGAAGAAGGTGATATGTACTCTGAATTCTTTCCTAGAAGGGGTACGCAAAGCTACTGCTAACCTCCAAAAACCCCCTTCGGTTAAACCTTCAGAGGATCTCATTCTACAGGATGGCTTATATATCTTCAAACAACGTTTGTATCTACCAGACCCTAAATCCTGACAAAGCGTCTTAAAATGGTGTCATGATAATTCAGTGGCAGGACATAGAGGGGTTAAAAGCACTCTGGACCTGCTCAAACTTCAGTTTTGGTGGTCTGGAATGGAGAAGGAGGTGAACGACTACGTGTTGTCCTGTCCAGTCTGCTCTAGGTCAAAATACAACAAGAAAATCCACCCAGGAGACCATGGAAGGTGATCTTAACTGACTTTATCGTCAATCTACCCCCCTCGGAGGGTTGTTCATGTGTTATGGTAACTGTGGACAGTTTTACCAAAATGGCACACTTCACTCCATTGGCCGGACTTCCTAAAGCTGCGGAAATGGCTTCCTTATTCGCCAAAGAGATATTCCGGTTAGATGGGATTCCGGAGAAAATTATTTCTGACAAAGGATCCCAGTACGCCTCACGCTTCTGGAAAGAACTCTGTAAAAGATTGGGGATAGAAAGAGCTATGTCCTCAGGTTTCCACCCACAGACGAAAGGCCAAACGGAACGGATCAACGCCTTACTAGAGCAATACCTTTGTTGTTTTGTTAACTCTCAACAAGACAACTGGGTGGCTTTATTGCCCACAGCAGAATTTGCCTATAACAACTCTACTCATAGCGCCACCAAGCTTAGCCCTTTTTTTGTACTTATGGTTTTCATCCACGTTTTTTACCAACTATTACTTTTCCTCCAGCTGATACTCCATCCATCGATGTTTTGCTTACCAACATTTCCAAAGCTCACAAGAAGGCATTTGAATGTCTACAAGACAGCAAGACTCGGTACTGCTCTTCCAGTAATCTCCGGCATCTTCCTTCCCCCCAATGGCAAAAGGGGACTAAAGTTTGGCTGTCCACGAAGTATCTTCCCTGATGTTTACATCCCTCCAAACTTACCCCACGCTATTTGGGTCCGTATACCATCCAGGACAGGATTAACCCAGTTTCCTACCGACTTCGGTTGCCCGACTATATGAAGCGCATTCATCCAGTATTTCATACCTCCCTGTTAAAGGAGTACCGGGAAGAGAGATCAAACACCGAAGGACTTGCCTCCTGAAGAGTATGAGGTCGCTGCCATCCGGGATTCCCGATATAAGGGAGGTAGTCTGGAGTATCTCATACATTGGAAGGGGTATTCACGATCAGAGGATTCATGGGAACCCGTGTCACACATTCATTCCCCTCGTCTGGTGCAAAGGTTTAATCGTTTGCAACCTGGCAAGCCGGGTGGTGTGTCCCTCAGGAGGGGGCATACTGTCATGCCATTTGCAATAAGGATTCCCTGGCATCTAGGAAGCCGATGGCAACTTCTCTGCCATTAGAATGTCCCAACTTAATCTTTTACTTCCTGTTGTGTCGCTCTAGTCTTTCTGCTTACCTGTCCCCTGCTTCCGTATTCAACCACACCTCCTTGTTTGGTTCAGCGTGTTGCAACTTTTTGCCTTAACGCTCCGTATTCCGCGCTGTGCCTTGTTTACAGCTTTGCTAGTTCCGCTGCCTTACCGGTCCCAGTCCGGTGCCGATACTTCACTCCCCACGTTATTTTTTTTTGTCTTTTCAGCCTGTGGCTGGAAGTTCCTTTTGCCTTATTTTTGCCTTTACTTCCCATCTGTATCCTTCCGCTTATTCCGTTTCCTCCTGCTAGTCTCTCCCCTTTTTTTCGGCTCCTCGGCCCCTCCCGCTCCTGTTCGCTTTCCTGCACTCCGACCTATTCTTGGGTTTTCCACCTCTTACCTTTTTCTTCCCTTTTCTTTCTTGATTTCCTTCTGTCTTCCTTTTTCTCTGACTTCTTTTAGCCGTCCTTCTTTCAATCCGGGTTTCCTTCTCTTTGGAATCCCGATCTGCCGGTGATCCACTTACACCGCATTCAGTTCCTTTCATCACGTGATCCTTACTGCAGGCACAAGATCCCTCGCTTACCTGGAGCTACAATACACCAGGAGTCAGCCTTTACTTGGAGTCAACACTTACCTGGAATCAGCCCTAGTCTGGAAATACAGCTACTCTGCAACAAGACTCAACCCTCAAGAGAGGTTTTTTTAAGCACCCGCTTTTTTCCTCTCTTCGTGGCTTCTTCGGGAAGGGGTCCCTTGCATTCCTGTTCTATCAGGAAGACAGGGTGGCTTCTAACTGCACAAGGCCTTTTCGCTTCACTAAAAAGAAAACATCAAGGAGAAAGGGGCGAAGACACAAATCATCTACAGAAGATTCAGGTGGGGAGGAATGGGTTCAGGATAAAGACAGTTCTAGGTCCGAGGAATCCTGTGATAAGTTTGACAATCTTGACAGTCACTCACACAGCAGGGTGGCTGTCGTTGCCGGACAGCCAGCTGGCCAATCACGCCAGAGTGCATTCAGATCTCCTAGGAGACTAAGCACAGGGAGTTTCGGGCACCTCCCTCACATTCTGTCCATCCCAGACAATCAGGCGCCAGAGGAGGGCTTCAGCACTGAAGCCCGCCAAAGGCCCATGAACAAAGGGACCAAACCTGGTTTGGCGCATAGAGACAAACACAAGAAGAACCTTTCCTAAAAGAAATGGCGAAAAAAGTCGACCGCAGTCTGTTTTTACAGATAGGTCTTGGGCGCCATATTGAAAAAAATGGTTGACCCGATTTTTAGCTACCGTTGTTAGCGGTCGGGAAACATCATGGTAGTTGGTTCTAAACCACTGCCACCAGCCATTTAAAGTAGAAAAGGGTAACGTTTGAGTGTTACATGAGTGTTTTGACTCAGGGGAAGCTAGGCAACCCCTCCAGCACTCTATTGGAAGATAGTGTGTGCTGGGACTGTAAATTTAAAGAGACTAGTAAAGTCAATTTAACTTTACATGCTGTGGGAGACAGTAGTCAGTCCCAGAGAAGGTATTTAAACCTTGGGAAGTCTGAAAGACATCCCTGTGCCACTGCACTGAAGGTGCTGTGTGACACATGGAAAAAGATGATGCCTCTGGAGTTGTTTTAAAACTCCATAACCAAAAGAACACAAAAGTAAAACACACATAAAAATACATGGAAGAGTGGGAATAAAGGCTCACACTCTTCCCAGGTAAAAAAAATAAAATCCTAGAAATCCAGCAGAGTTGCTGGGGGTCTCAAAAGGTAAGGGAAATAAGCACATTCTTGAGAATTCTCCCCAACAATAACGTGGGGCCCTTGGCCTTTCCTATCCTCGTGGGCAGCCCCCCGGGCATTTCGCAATTTGTGATCCAATTCTTGGGCTAACCGGTTACTGTTGCCCTTTTCACCGATCTTCCAATACACTGCCACCGGCATCATGGCCTTCTCATGCCACTGCTGCTGCATTGCTCTTTTCTCGGCCCAACTCTTGCCAGGCCAGCCGAGTGGATCTATATCTTAATTTTCGAAAGGGGGCGGTGGACAACCAATTCTCCTCGAGGCATTTTATAATTTTGGGTATTATCGCCACATCGGGCCCTACTACCAGAGGTTCAGGGAGCACAGGTAACACGGCTACTCTTACTTTCAACTGTTCCCCAGCCAACTTAACCCTGGCATTCTGGATAGGATATGCTTTCACATCCCCATGCACACACCGGATTGGGATAGTTTCTTCCCCTGCTTTCACGCTACCTACCAATTGTGCACTGATAGCAGTTTCTAGACTTCTGGAGTCCAGCAGTGCTCTTGTAGGAACCCCCTCTACATCTGCTTCACCTAAAAAGGGGTACTGTGGTCTTGCTGTGAGTTGCTGCTCCTCCGGGTAACTCTTCTTCTTTATTAATTTTGTCTTGTGTAAATCCTAATCCCTTAGTTATATTTTGAGTGATAAGACTAGTTTCCGCTTTGGGTTCGACGCTGGGGTGATAAGGATGAAGTCGTGAATCAACCTTGGATCTTACTGTATCCCGCTTTGGCGGTGTAGTCTGAATAGTCTAGTTTAAAGTAAACCTGTTCTTGTCTCAACTGATTTTCTTTCCTATTTCACGGCTTCATTTTACCCAAATTGACCCTTTTTCTATCTTGCATATCTCATCCAGTTTTTTAGCTAGAGACCTCTTTTCACTTTTGTCTTGTCCCTGTGATATATATCTTTCCCCCAGTCCCAAAACAGAGTATTCCACTCGTTTTTATTAAAAACTGTTTGGGTAATATAAAGCGGGAATTTGCGAAAATTGCAAGTTTTCCAATGTGTCATTTGGCTGCAGCATGCTCTAAACTTTCCACTCCTTTTCGAATTGTATGCCTTTTGCTGATCCATTGCCTTGTGATTGTCAATGATATAACATACATGTATTGTGCTAAGACATATGTATATTATCATTTAACCACACATTAATAAATTATTTGTAAAATTTGAGTGTTATTTTAGGCCTTTGCTAAGGGTTTAAAGTCTGTTTTTGCCTCTTATTCTGTTAGGGAAGGTCGGATTTTGATTATGTTTTCTGCCTCTTATCCCTGACTACCTACTGCTTCTTTCTATCTGATTATTTGTCGGTTGAGGGAACATTGCAGGGGGAAGCCTTAACTTGGGTGCTATCTATCCTAATCCCAAAAGTGTTCCTATTTCACTGTGCTTTGAATATGTGCATGTAGGAGGTTAACCAAGTGCATTGCTTCCTTTCCCATTGTAAATATCACCCCATTGGTGATTGCTGCCCCATAGTAAAAATTGTATGATTTCTTTTGAATTTTAAAAATAAATAAATATTGTATTTTCACCAACCGGCCTGGTTCATGGTCCATTGTGACACGGGGTATTTGAAAAAGAGGGTGTGATACGAGTTGTGTACCATCTCAAATTGAATTCGCATAAAATAAAGAGAAAGGCATATCAATTGAGCGCTACATCCTAGGCTGAGACCAAGGTGTGTGTCACCTGATTGAAATCCTTAATAAATTTGGGGGCTCGTGCCGGGGATTGAGTTTGGTTGCCACCCGTGGCAGTCTAACACAGCAGACTAACCTGCAAGGTAGTGATACTTTGTATGGGTGGTAGGCACCCCGGACAGGTAGTGAGGGACAGGGCAACTCCTGATCATAGTATGATGACCTCTATACTGAGGGACTCACAACAATTTAATCCTTTGCGCACTGCTGTCTTCATGGCTGCTGGTTCACATGTGCCGGAAACCATGAGGCCATCAGAATTTAACAGGCCAAGCATAATGGAGCTGACAGGTCAGCGACCCCCAGAAATTGATAGAAGGGCGTCCCTTTGCAGGTACAAAAATATAAAAACTGATGTCTCTGACAAGGAAACCTCCTATGAGGAGAGAGTCAGGGAACCAGACCTGCAGGAGCACTACCTTCAAAGGGACCAGTTGGTTCCATTTGCTCAGGAACAATAGGAAAAGAGGCCCCATAAGAGCATCCTGAAGACCACACCCAATCAGGGCAGTGGGGGGATACTCTACCAACACTGGGAGCAGGGAGGAGTCAGAAAGACTACTCTCCTGTACGTCGCAGGAGTGAGGACACTAGGCCCCACCATTCTGCAGGCCCCTCTCAAACCCACAGAATCAGGGAGCGCCTAGATGATCAGGAGGGGACCTCAAGCAGCAGCGCCTCTGAGTCTGAGGGCAAGTGGACTCGGGTGCCTAAGCCTAAGAAGGCAAATAAACTCAAGAGAGGTATGACAAAGACCCCATTAGGCAGATTAAGGCCATTAGGAGTTTCATAACCCCATTCCACAAAAACGCAAAATATTCAGCCTGGGAACACTTGCAATTCTATGAGCAGATGATGGGCACTTTCCACCTGAAAGACAACCAGAACTGCATAGAGTATGTTAAATGGACGTTCTCTCCTGAATACTCCAGCTTCTTTGCTGGACTGGAGGACCAGAAACATTCAAGATGGTCCACCTACAGGACTTCATGGTCCATGATGCACCGCGGTGTAAACTCCGCGGTTCTACCAACATGGCCAACGCTTCCAGAGCGCTGCACACCAGCCTCTTCAGGCTGCGATCGGCTTCCTAGAAAAAGGCCACGCCTCCGAAGCACCGCGCTTCTCAACGCTACTGCTTGGTGTAGCTAGACGTGCGTTTCCGAAGTTCGCTTCGCTCTCTCTGTTATATCTTGTTTCCTTTCATCCTTCCTGGTATTCATTCATTCCTTTCCCCTTACCTTATTCGCGTGGCTATTCTCCTAGAAATTCCCCGTGCTCGGAGTCGGAGCTCCGTCTCCTTTCGAGCCGACTCGTCTGCTTCCTGGTTCCTCACCCGGAGACTGAATGCTTCCAATTGGAAGGCTATAACATCACGCTGGACTCCGAAGACCGGCATCCAGGGTTATACAAATCCCGGACATTAAGAAAGAAGGAAGCTACGTCCAAGAACGTCACAAGAAAGGAAAAACAGGTGAGAAGGGGAGAAACTTGTGACAGGACGGCCATCTTGAAACACTTTTCTGCCCACAGAAACCCCCAAGAGGCTCGCAAGGCGGCCTACAATCTGCAGTGCGGGGAAGATAAGGCCCCACGAGAATTTGTGCAGGAGCTAAAACGCGCCTTTGCACAAACCACTAGGAGGGTGCGCACAGATAGCAGGGAATTTATAACTACCTTCTTTCATGCGCTCCCAAAGTATATTATGACCCAGCTGGTGAGGGACTTCCACGATAAAAGATCTCTGGACTGGGTCATTGAGTAGGCGACCCGCATTTATGAAGTCCAAAAACCTACAGAAAACAAAAATCAGACCAAAAACCCCAAGCCAGCCAACACCAATGCTGCTGCTAAAGTAGCGGAGGTGAAGTTTGCCCCCATTTTAGACCCAGAGATGGGTGAGCCTAAAAATGTACCTACACAAAATCAGCAAAATCAGAGACCCAGAAGGTCTTCAGGCCAATCACAAACCAGTGGCCGTCAGGGAGGTAATTCCACCAATGGGACCCCAAACGCCCCTGATTATATAAATTCCAGATACAAAGACAACCAACCAATCTTGGGGTATGTATGGACTCCCCCAGCCCAAGGGGGTGATCCAATCAGGTAAGTACCGCCCCTGGAAACTTCCCTCCTAACTTCCCCCAGGAGGGCAGTAATCCCCCTATGCTGGGTTAAGTTCCTTTCCCCGGTACCCACAAAACCCCAACCTGCAGGACAACCCTCCTTTATTTCCCCGCTTACAGGAAACCAGACAACCCAATCCGGGAGAGGGGGTCGAAACGGGTGTCCCAACTGGAGCGCCAGGTCCAAAACCTTACCCAGGATCTGGGTTGCATGTTGAGGGCTCAACAGAACCCTCAGGTGAACATGGCAGCTCAGAACCCAACAAACCAAGGGTCTGGCACCCCAGAACAATGACGGGGAGCGAACCCTGACAACTCACCGGTTCCAGAGGAGGAGGCACGGGGGGAGGTGGGTGTAAAGCCCTAGGGGAAGCTTCCTTCCTCACTCATGAAAAGCCCCTGGATACCGAGGAACCGGAACAAAAATCTCTTGCCCCTGAAAATCTGCAACCCAGGGAACAGCGGGTGGGCAGGAGAAATAAAGACAGCAAAAAGGCCCATTTTGTGGAGGAGGTTAGTGTCCTCCAGTTTGAAGGGGAAGAATCCTTAGAGGATTCCGTAAAAGAAATCTTCTCCTTCAGGGACGGGGAACCCCTGCCAAAGAAAAATGGGTCAGAAGAGATCTAAATGAAGACTGGGCAGATGTGGGGACTGATTCAGAATCGCCCATCCTTGAACCCCAGAATGAGCATCCAGAGAATCAAGTATTGAAAGAGGATTCCCAAACTCCCCAAATCAATTCTGGTGACTGCCTCCAAAAAGGGGGACAGCCCAGAATCAGAAAAGAAGGAGCCCGAAACTCCCCAAATATCAGAATGCGAAATTTTGCTTTCAGATTCCCAAACCCCAAAACAGAATTATGCCCAAACTACCCCTGTATCGGAGTCTAAAATAAAGAAACTGACCACCCAGCTTAGCCGGAGTACCCATTACCTTTGCCCATTGCAGGAGAAAGCGGGAAGATTTGATACCCCGGTCCAAGTGCAGGGGCAATGCACATTTTCAGCACTGATGGACACTGGATCCCAAGCCACTCTTTTGTTAAAAGGGCCTTTGATCAGCTAAATTCAGGAAGGGGGAGAGATACCAGATCCCTCTCAACCCTCTTCCTGGACAACTGCAAAACTTCGACGGGAATTAAATTCCTATCTAGGGGAGAGTGGATTTGGAAATAAAAATTGGGCGACACAAAGTGAAACACCCGGTCATAGTTGTGATTCCAGAGGGCACACCCTGTCTACTAGGGAATGACATCTTGAGCAGGTACTCCCCCCTAATAGACGGTGTGAACAAGCTCCTCTGGACTCAGACAAACAGGCCAATCAAATTAAACCAGAGTGTCAACCATGTTTGTTTAAATGACACATGCAACATGGTTGAACAAAAACCTGATCATATTGAGTTTCATTTCCAGAACAATCAAATACCTGCCGTACCAGTAATTGCTGTAGGACAACAACCGGGTGATGGGAACTCCTCTCCATTCCTGAAAACCAACCTTCCTTCCAGTTTCAAGTGGCATTCCACACTGCAAGGAAATACTTTAAAATTATATACCAATTCACAATCTGAAAATCCCAATTCTATAGTCAGAAGTGATGAGAAACCAGCTCAAAGTTTAGATGACATTCAGAAAATTAGAGAACAGTTGTTCATCCCTATTCAGTTAAATGAGGGGAAGGAGGCTGTTCTTGCCCAAGTGTGCATGAACAATGGTAAGATCTCAATAGCGAAGCCATGTTCCGAAAGCTCCCAAAAGATCCAGCCATTCCCACATTTAAATTGATCGATAAGTGGGAAATGGGCCTATAAACTCCCAATTCCAAACATCTCCTGCCTAGCAGGTGCATGCTCAAAATTGCTATAGGTAACAAAAGCATAGAACATAATTGTTGGGTTGTGCGAGATGTCCCTGCTTCATTCTATTTAGGCGGTGACATTCTCAATCGTTTTGCCATTAATTTGGCCCTGATAAATTACAAAGCCTGTTCCCGACTAGGGGGAAATCCCATGGACGTTGATGATTCTGAAAAAGCATTACGGTCAGCCCAATTGCTGCCGTATGCAGTTGAAGTTCAAATTGGAGAGGAGGTCACCATTAGGGATGTAACGGTATAACTGTATACCGTTAAAGATACCGTGAACCACTTAATTGAACAATAATAACCGTCACATTGTTTATACCGTTATACCGTTCATACCGTTAAGTGTGCTTTTCAATCTGATTTGGAAAGGCTGCAGTAAGCAATTGCTGCGCAGTCTTGGTTTTGCACTGTTGGATGTGCCGTCTGCCAAGTAGTTTCAGTTGGAGCAGTTTTTAATGCCATTCCATAAACCACACGTGCCTTACACAAAATCAATATGTTAGCAATAGGAAGAATAGATACCGTGCCAAGAAGGAAAAGGGTTTACTTTGGGGTGGCGGCTTTGGGGTTTATATATTTATAATGGATAATGTTCTTTAAACATATGGCAATGGGGGATTTCCCTGGTTCTATCATTGAATTTACATATAATAAGTCACACTGCGAAATTCACTCATCTCTGTGAGTATTCACTGCTGCCATACCAAAGGGTAACATGTCAGTGATTACTGAACACCTTTTGGCCCGCAAGTAAACTAAAGGCTGTAACGTAAAGAGAATGTGTGTGTGTGTGTGTGTGTGTGTGTGTGTGTGTGTGTGTGTGTGTGTGTGTGTGTGTGTGTGTGTGTGTGTGTGTGTGTGTGTGTGTGTGTGTGTGTGTGTGTGTGTGTGTGTGTGTGTGTGTGTGTGTGTGTGTGTGTGTGTGTGTGTGTGTGTGTGTGTGTGTGTGTGTGTGTGTGTGTGTGTGTGTGTGTGTGTGTGTGTGTGTGTGTGTGTGTGTGTGTGTGTGTGTGTGTGTGTGTGTGTGTACAAGCGTATACTACCATCAGCCTCCATTGATCTGTGGCATGCAGGTTATCAAGATGGCAACATGTTCATCTTCACCAGTAGCCAGTGGGGAAGCAAAAAGCCTAAATGACCACTTAAGAAAAGCTATTCAGTTTGCTTTGCCAGTTGCAGCAGGCCTCCACCCCACCCCCTCCTCTCCACACGTGTGTTTGTGTTTGGAGGAAGCAAGGCATTTCAGTGGGGAAAGTATGTTGAAAAGCCCAATTCTGGCCCTGGGTGCCTGGTTTTGTTTGTGATGATACATCTGTCCATTTATGACCTTTTAGAAAATATTTGTTAAGATCAGTTAACTCCACCTGCTATACCGCGATAACCATGATATACCGTCATTTGGCAAGAAGGTTATCGTACCGTCATAAAACGAATACCGTGACACCCCTACTCACCATCCAAAGATGGACCCGACTATTCCCACTTGAATTAAAAATTAAAAGAGGACAGAGGACAGAAACTGCAGAATCCTGCCGCATATGTACACCTCAACGCCCATCTCCAACAGCTGGTCAATGTAGAACACAACACCATTCCAATATTGATGGATAACAGCGACCTTAGGAGTATCACTCTGGGCGCAGGCACCATTATTGGAATGGCGGTTGATGACCAAACTTTTTCCATGGATCTAGGTAATGAACTGATAGGGCCAATTCCCAATGACTGTTTTGACAATGATAGTGACAATGACCTACCACCAGACAGGATCTTTACCTGACAAGGGGGGAATTTCCTGGTGTACTCATTCTGCCCTTACGGTGAGGAAGAGGTGACCTGTGACATCAGACAGGATGAGGTGATCTTCCATGTCCAAAATGACAGCCTCTCCTACCTGAAATCCTCTGTCCAGGTCAATACTCCAACCAGGGACCTCTCCACCTAGCTGGAGGAGGCCGCTGAGATTGCCAAACCGGAAGTCTTTCCAGGCTTTAGGCAAATGGTTGAAAAGCGAGTCAACCTAGCTGATGCCTGTGAGACTGCGGAGCAAAAGCAAAAGTTGAAACAACTGTTCTTAGATTTTCAAGATCTCTTTGCGGTGAACTCTTATGACTGTGGTCGCACTGAAATCCACACCAAAACAATTCCCACGGACCCTGGATTTACTCCAGTGTTTGTGAAGCAATACCGCTTGCCTCTCGCATCCATGGAGTCCCTGACAGAAATAATAAAAAACCTAGAGTCACGTGGGATAATTCGTCTAGTCCACAGCACCTTTAACAATCTGGTACTGGGGATTTTAAAACCGAATGGCCAGTGGAGACACTGTGCTGACCTTAGGGAGCTAAATAAAAAGGGGCCACAAGTCCTGATAGCCTCTCCCATACATTGACCAGGGGCTGGCCATGATCCAGGGGTCAAAGGTATACACTGCCATTGACCTGACCAATGGGTACTGGACCGTGCCTGTCAGTAGGGAGGACCAATACAAGCTGGCCTTTACCTTCGGGGGGCAGCAGTACACCTAGACCCGCACTCCCTTCGGATACATCAACTCCAGCAACAAATTCAACATCTTCCTACATAAGGCCATGCCCGACTTCGGTGAAAGGGGTAACTTGGCCTATGTGGATGATGTTCTGTTAAAAATCTCATCTGTGGAGGAACACATAGCAGAAATCTGTTATGTTCTGACACAGTTGAGGGTTGCTGGAGCAAAACTATCCTTCCAAAAGGCACAGTGGTGCAGGACCCATGTCAACTTCTTGGGGCATGAGATAACTCCTGAGGGTCTCTGTCCCAGGAAAAGAAAGTGGAAGCACTCCTAAAACTAAAAGACCCCACAACTCTGCGTGAGCTAAGAAGTCTCCTTGGACTGACTAATTAGGGTAGGACGTTCATTGAGGATTTTGCAGAGGTCACAAGACCCCTGATCCATCTATTGAGGGGGATCAATTGGGAGTTGCATCCAGAACAAGCCGAGGCAGTAAAACAACTCAAAAGAGGCCTCTCACAAGCACCTTGTCTAGCTTACCCTGCCAAAAACAAGGAGTTCTTCTTGGAGACAGGGTTTTCAAATACATGCTTGACTGCAATATTATATCAAAAGCATGACAAGGTCAATAAAGTCATCTCCTGTGAGAAGCAAGACTTTATCCTCTGTGGAGGAAAAATTAAACGATTGTGAGAATGCACTCCTGGCAACTTTGTGGACATTGAAAAATTACTCATTTATCCAGGGAGAACACATCATGGTAGAGACTGCACACCAGCCTTTGCAATACCTCCAAAGTGGCAGAATCCAGGCCGAAAATGTGAGTAATTCCGGAATTACTTCCTGGATTCTGTCAATGCAAGGCTTTCTTGTGGAGCTCAGATATGGCCAAAACAAGAAGAGTCCCGTCGTGCAAGGTCTGGCTGACTTGCACGATTGTGCCAGAGAAAACTGTCTCGAGGACATGAGTCTTAAGACCCAGGACAACATGAAGGCGTACCTGAATTCCCCGCACAAAATCTATGAAGAAGACAAGTGCGAGGGAATGCCCACAGTTTATGTGGACGGGTGCTCCTACCATGTTGACAACAATGGGGAAAAGGAACTGGTGGCCGGCGTTGGGAATGCCTGGGTGAATGATACCCGCAACCCTCCACCGGGTACAAAATCGGTCCCCATAGTAGTCATGTGGTGGAGTTGATAGCAGTTCATCATGCCATCCTCACTGCCGCCCAACACCAACTCCATGAACTGGTCATAATCACCGATTCTGATTATGTCCAGAACGGGTTTGTGGAGCACCTGGTTAATTGGAAAACCAGAGGCATGCTATGTGCTAACAACAAAACGCTTAAACATGGCAAGCTAATCCAAAATATTGATGATCTGGTCACCTCTAGTGGGATGACCATATATTGGAAAAAGATTAAGGGTCATTCCAGAATAGAGTGGCAAAACAAAACTGGGAATGACGTAGCTGACCAGCCGGCCAAAACAGACCCATCCAGGGTGACCTCCTTGAGATCGAGTCCCTGTTGGGGGAAATCCATGTCACTGTTATCACTAAGTCCCAGACAAATGCTCATAATGATCTCTCAACAGCCCAGTGGAGTAAGGAGACCCCAGATGCTGATTTAATCACAGCACAAAAGGGGATCAGATGATCAGTACATTTTATCAACACATTGAGGACCCTGAGAACTTTCTCCTGACGGATACCGATTACATTGGGAAAGAGGACCTCAAAGTGTTGATGAAATGTCCAAAAATGTTCAGAATCCAAGACAGTTTGTTGGTAAGGAGATCCATATCTGGCTGTGACCAGTGGGTGGTCCCTACCTCATTCTGAAGCCTGATGCTAAGTCACACCCATGATGCGGCCACAGCCAGTCATCAGGGGTTTCACACTACTTTAGAAATCTTGCGGGAGGTTTACATTCTGGCCACACATGGGGCAGGACCGCGACCAATATTTGAAGGGGTGTCTTGTGTGTGCACAATTTCATCCAACTTCACTCACACACCGAGCTCCCCTCCAGAAGAGGAGGATGACACTGCCTTTGTCAGATTTACAAGTAGATTTCATCGAGCCCATGATTTGCTCCTCTAGGGGGAACAAGTACATGTTAACCGTAACATGCTTGTTTACCAAATCGGTGGAATGTCTCCCGGCCCCAAATTGCAAGGCAGAAACAGCAGCTACCCTGATGATCAACCACATCTTCTCGCATTTTGGCCTACCCCAAAGGATTGAGTCAGACCGAGTTAGTCACTTCACCAGCAAAGTGATGACAGAGATGTGGGAGATACTTGGGGTAAAAAGGAAACTTCACATTGCATAACACTGTCCTCTAGTGGTGGAGTTGAGAGATACAATCAAACAATTGTGAGCATTCTAAAACGGTTTGTGGCAGACTCTGGGACAGGTTGGGACATCCGATTACCACTTGTCCTGATGGCCATCAGATCTACACCTTCTTCTGCAACTAAGAGGTCTCCATTTGAGCTGATGACTGGACGAAGGATGGTGCTACCTCAGCATCTGCTCTATAGAACACAAGAGCAGACACTGATAAACGCCTCCACAAATCATGAGTATGTTGAGAATCTAAGAAAACACCTTCAACATGCTTTTGCGTACGCTCAGCAGAATCTGGAAAGATCTGCAGAGGGTATGAAGACTCAATATGATTTCAAAACAACCAGAAAGGAATACCAAGTAGGAGACAGGGTCTACTTGTACAATTTCCAAAGGAACCGGACCAAAGAGCGTTCATTTTTGCCAAGCTGGTGTGGTCATTTTGAAATTGTAGATAAAATTTCACCTGTCGCCTACAGAACCCGCATCGCCAAAGGCGAACTGACAGAAGAGAAATGGATCCATATTAATCAGTTAAAACATTGTCACCCTAGGCACGCTTTGCCGCTTATTTAGGAGCCAAGAGAAAATCAAATAGAGGAGACATCTGAAGCATGAGAATAAGAAAAAGAAGAACCAGAAGGGAACACATAGATTTATAGGTATAATTATGTAACAGGGAGTATTTTTCTTCATTATCAATTGTCATTATTGAATGCATGTGTGTCCCACTGCTGTCATCCTTGCGGGGGCGCAGTCAGTGGGAATTGTAGTAACCGGTTTGTGTTTGTTTCATAGATTCGTACTGGTTGCACCTTTATCACCAAGGAGGACCTCCCCGGGGACTGGGACAGGAAAGAGCCAAGGAAAAGCTGGAGGTGTCGCTCAACACCACAAAAGAAGACCTCAGGGAAAGCTGTGGGTGTCGTTCCACGCTCCAACAAGATACAGTGGGAGGAGTGTGTCATACCGCTCCCTGATGGAAAAATTACTCCTAACTGATGAAGCCCACTTTGCCCTACTCTCCCTCGACAAGGATCTCAGAAGAGTCAGGGGGGAGGGAATTTGTGGGCTACATTGACCCACTGAACAGAATTTCTCCATAACCTAGCTGCACTTCAGCAGAAACAGCAAAATGGCTGTGCTGGCTCCAGTGATCACCATTGCACCAAAACTGTGTTTTGCAGCAAAAAAAGATGGCTGCACTGTTTTGCCAAGTGGCATTGGGCAAGATGGAGCAGGAAGCACCCTGAGAAAGGCTACTAGGGTGTGTTCTTGTTTGTCTTAAAGAAATGGAGTGAAAAGGCAGCGCTGCTTTGCTGCAAGCCCAAAATTCCCATTGAAAAAGGGAATATGTCACCTCTAAAATGATGCCTCTCTGATGCTATTTTTCTCTGTTTTCACCAAACTGCTTTTATCAAAAAGACCATGTCACGCCTAGCCATATTCACCTTGTGCTCCATCAAAAAACAGCCTTGTTCCTGAATGACAGGCTGTGCCAGCCAAACCTGAGAAAATCAACAAAGGATTTCCTTCAGCTACTCAGGAAATGCTTAAATTGTGCTACAAAATGTCACAAATCACTGCTTGAAAAGAAAATCGGAGCTTTCTGTGCACATGTCAATTTCATGGAGACCCTTGCTTGGTACAGGCTGTTGGGTAAAACAAGCTGGCTACAGCTATAGAACCATATTGGAAAGGCAGATGCAAAAACCGGCTTTGAAAGGAATATGCCCGCTTTCACCACATGTGTCAAAATGGGCCTTGGCAAACTAAAGAAGAACATGCCTGTTGGAAGGTACTATGTTAAACAAAAATGTCTCCCTGCCTAGCAATGTGAAAGGGGATTGTGCTGTGAAAATACATGTATGTGATGTTCTATTCAGCAGGTTTGCTTCCATGTCAGAGCATAAATAAATTACATTAAATCAAACTGCAGTGGCTGCATGGGGGGATGTCAGCCCAAAAACAGGATTCTGCTGAGAGGATACCAGAAACAAAAGGCCCCTCACAGTAGATAATGGCACACAAGTGATAATTGCTACTTGGGGCAGACTTTGGTCTGGGATGAGCCCTCTGACAATGGAACTTCTAGGATACCAAAGTGCAAAGTGAAATATCACACCTATTCGTGACTTCCACCAGAAGCTTCAAAGGAAATCTCTTTGACAACCCTGGGGTGAGGGGGTAACCTTGGAAATGCATGCCCATATATGGAGAACAATACTGACATTTGCCTCCAAGGACTATGTTATTAATAAAAATGTTAAGACTTTTATCTTTGCCACAGGACTTTGCAAAAATGACAGCATTTAGCAGTTTAAATGTGATTTTGTGGACTTCAATTTAAGACATTGTAGCTTCCACTGACACCTTGGGAATAGAAATGGCAGAGAATTGGGTATTATAAGGAAAGTATCCATGATGCCATTGGGAATTTTAATACTTACATGCCTAATGATAATCCACACCAATGGATAAAGTTATGGAATTTTAAGGAATATAATTCTCACTGAAAAGTGCAAAAAACTGGTAGAAGAAGACGAAACAATGTCTCACAGATGGCTGAGTTGGACTGGCATGGTCTGCATAAAATATGTAACCTGTTTATGTAATTTGCTAAGAGACTTCAACTGTATAAATGTACCATTTCGGGCAAAATCGTATTTTGGCTAAAGTAACTGTGGGAGGTTTTGAACATTACAAAACTCACATCATAAATCTGGCATCCTGCCCTTGAAATCCAACAAGCTGAGAGTGAGGCGGGGACTAGCACCCCTGACCAATCCAGTGGTTTAGAGGCGTGTTTAGCTAAGCTTGCCCAGCCATATAGTCTATGATGTCACTATGCATTATAAATAGGAGCCCCTAGCAGAACTAAAAAAAGACAGACACTCTCTCCTGAATTTCTTGCGCCAGCGTTCCTGATCTCCATTCATCTTGCTGATTCCAGATTTTCCCTACAAGGCCAAAGCATTGCTGACCCTACTCCAGAGCCCACTGCAAAACCAAAGCGTAGCTGATTCCTACTCCAGCAAGGCAATTGATCCACAAAAAACCCACTAATATCCCATTAACAAAAAGGGGAAAGTGGCAGTACCTTTTGCATCCTGAAATCAGACCGGCTTGCAGCCCACTAACTGCATGCCCGCTGCAATCCTGCCATCCAGCTGTCCATTGCGTCCGGCAGCCAGACCTTGCCAGCTGTCTTTTGCCAGGAGAGTCCATTACCTGGTGACCCGAGCCCTGGAGACCAGAACCTGTTGACTGTCCAAAAATCCCAAAAGCTCAAAAGTGGACTCTGAGTATAATCCCCACCCCACAAAAACACATAGCTACCTTGCCTTGCCTATACTTTATCCTACTCTCTAAGCAGTCATAGTTATAGCCTAGTAACTTGTTGAAACTGTTAGAATTATCCGTGTACCTGTCCTTCACTTTCTAAAGTGCTAGCACCATCTCTTTATTAATTTTGTCTTGCATAAATCCTAAACCCTTAGTTATATTTTGAGTGATCAGACTAGTTTCCGCTTAGGGTTTGACGCTGGGTTGATAAGGTTGAAGTAACAAATCAACCTTGGATCTTACTGTGTCCCTCTTTGGCGGTGTAGTCTGAATAGTCTAATTTAAAGTAAACCTGTTCTTGTCCCAACTGATTTTCTTTCCTATTTCACGGCTTCATTTTACTCAAATCAACCCTTTTTCTATCCTCCATATCTCATCCAGTTTTTTAGCTAGAGACCTCTTTTCACTTTTGTCTTGTCCCTGTGATATATATCTTTCCCCCAGCCCAAATACTCCAAATCAGTGTATTCCACACGTTTTTATTAAAAACCATTTGGGTAATTTAAAGCGGCAATTGAGAAAATTGCAAGTTTTCCAACGTGGAAATTCCATTTGGCTGCAGCATGCTCTAAACTTTCCACTCATGTTCGAATTGTATGCCTTTTGCTGATCCATTGCCTTGTGATTGCCAGTGATATAACACACATGCTATTGTGATAAGACATATGTATATTATAATTTAACCACAGAATTTGATTATTCGTGGGTTGAGGGAACATTGCAGAGGGAAGCCTTAATTTGTGTGCTATCTGTCCTAATCCCAAAAGTGTTCCTATTCCACTGTGCTTTGAATATGTTCATGTAGGAGGTTATATACAAATGACTCGGAGTCAGAGGCTTCCTTATCCTGTCTTCGCCTTACTGCTTTTTAACACCATTTAGACAGAAACTAATTATTTGACTTACTTAATCCTATGGTCTGAGTCCCTATGTCTAACTAAATGTCCCTATATTCGCTAATTGGCCCTCTCTACAGGTAAGGGGCTTGCCCTCGGTGGTTACTAATATTACACCTGTCAAGGGTACACAAAAGGAGGTGAAGTCTATCCCTAACCTTGCTCACTACTTTCCTGTATGCTAAAATGTTGCACACATCATCAAGGTCGATATTTTTACTTTATTATCATCTCCTTGGATCTGTGTGGCTTACAGTACTCAAAGCCTTGATTTTACTAATCAAGGAATTTCTAAATCCAAAAAACAGCTACCAATCTTGTTGGGGCTGCTTATCTTAAAAAGATGCTACTATGTCTGTGCCATGTCTACCACTTCCGTTTGTATCGAACACGGGATCTAGGTCATCACTCCTGGATCTGGTGTCTACCGGTTTCAGCAGTATCTCATTACTTCCTGCTTTCTTCAGGACATATACTGATTTTAGCATTAGTGGTCTCAATTATTAATAACAGAACAGCAGAGCAGAAAAACAACAACAACAAGAATGGTGACTATTCTTGTCCTGTGTGGCCACATTTATAGGTTGTGGATCCTTTTTCCCAATTTTCCCAATTTTCTGTAGGCCGTGGCATTCTGGTGTAATTCGGGTATCTGTAAAACATTCATATATTTGTTTTATATTTATTTTGTTATATAGGAATATCCTTTTTGTCTCACCACTGCTTACATGGTGTGTAACTGTATCTTCCAGGGTCTGTAATTTTCTATTCTCCAGTTCTTTTCATCTCCCCGCCCGTGTACGTGGTTATGTGTATGCCCGGATTCTGCATATAATTATAGCACCAGTTCTATGTGTATCCACTATTCTTATAGCCTGTGCCCAGTCCCGCTATATTTAACTTCTGTTGCTCTTACCTAGCGTTCAAGTTCACATTCACCGCTCTGCTGTCTCTGGTGCGGCCGCCATTTTGGAAAAGCTCCTATTTATATGCACAGTGGTCACGTGATTGCGGGTCATTCGGTGTTTTGTATCGCTATGAATCTAAGTAATTTGTTCTCTCAAGTAATGCCTCTGATTCCTACTTCTAAGGGTTTGATTTCTACATCACGTTGTCCTGTTTTTTGCCTTGTTTGCGGTGTTTGTGTCAACTAGGCTTATGAACTACTGCTGACTCTAGGTGTCATGGGAAATGTAGTTTTTGGCAAGGGCTATTTCGTTTTTTATCTATTAGTGCCAAGGATCTCCTCTTAGTTACTTGGTGCAATTCCAACACTTAAAAGCCCCCATGCTTAATTTTCATCACGTTGTCCTGTTTTTTGCCTTATTTGCGGTGTTCGTGTCAGCTAGACTTATGAACTATTGCTGACTCTAGTCATGACTCTAAAGTCATGCTTCTGCTCCCTTGACCACTCTGGTGGACAGCTACTATATGCACCACCAGTAGTCTGCAAGATCACTGTGGTAGCATGTGTCCTGCACAATGTTGCAACACGGCGTGGCGTACCGGTGGACATGGTGGTGCCCCCACATCCCCAACCACATGCACCTCCGCTGCCCATGCGAGGGGAAAGGGCACGAGGTGAGCCTGCCCATACCCAGCTTGTGGCACAATTTTTCGCCTAAAATCCAACCCCTGCAGAGTGCACACAGCCCTGGCACATGCCAGACCACAATAGATGATGACAAAGGGACAAACATCTGTCCAAGCCTTACCACCCTGTGAATGTGGTCTCGGAAGTGCCACATTGTGTGCATTCCCTAGCACTAAAAGCAACACAATCTGGCGTGTACAAAAGGGACTCATGGAAGAACGAGCTTTCCAATCACCACCATACCAGAGCAACCATCTAAATGCTGGTATGTCACCCAAACCCCCACACAATTCATGTCACCTGTTCCACACAACTTTCCATGGCATGCAATTCCCAAGCAGAGAAACAAATGGCCAACACATAACACCACTGTCACAAAGTGATCAACAATCAACGGACCAAGTCCATGATTCAACCCACCAAGTCAACTAAATCCAGTAATGTACACAGGAACAACAATTGGCCAGTACAACATACAAGACACGCAGCACCCAGCAGTGAAGCCCTCCTCCCGTGACCACACACAACTGCACTCGTGCTACATTGTGCAGAGACTTGCGCATGCCACTCTTGGACATACAAAGGGATCATCAAATTGTATACAGCTATAAGGCCAACACCAATGAAGACAGACAAGCAAATACATGAAGTTAACACACCGACAAAGTATGGGGGTAAATGCACAAACCAAAAGGGACAAACAATCATGATTACCACTAGGGATGTTTACACATGTTGCACTTGAGACTGCCTACAGATATCATGGAAGCCCATTGCCAATGTGTAAGTTACTTTCACACAATGCACTCCTTGCGAGCGCATTGAAAGGGGAATCAGGAGGCGCACATGTGTCTGGACCCCAGGGCAAAAACAAGAAGGGTACCAACACGAGACAAGAGACAATCCTGCATGGGTCTGGCTGGAAACCACAGTGGATGCCTTAGGATGCCACAGAAAGCAACACACTGTCACATAAATGCACAAAAGACACAAAAAGAAAAAAAAGAGAAAAGGAGAAAAATGTACACATGTGTGGATGATACGTGAAAAAAAAACCCTCCATGGGTTAATAGGCTGCATGGCTATCAGGGATCAGGAGACCTGTCGCTGCTGTCGTCATACTCTGGTGGTGCATCTGAATGTGGAAGTGGCGAGGGAGGATCACCATGTATGGCCCTGGTCTGGTCCTCGATGGCAGTGGCCATGCGGGACTGAGATGTCTGCAGCTGTAACCTGATGGCTCTGAGGTCTCCATGCAACACCTCACGGGATGCACGTAGTTCCTCCGTGATGGCACGAGTCATCAGTTGCAACTGCTCTTCAGACCGCCTACTGCTGGATGCCCCAAGTGCAGCCAGTATTGTCTTGCGGGACCTATACTCCAACCTCAGGGCTTTCCTGTGTGCCTGACCTCTGCAGCCAAGGATGCGCGCAGATCCCTCAGGTCCACCCGTCGGCTCCTGTTGCTGGCCAGCATGTTCAGCCTGTGTGAGCCTGCTGCTGGTGCTCCACCTGTCTAGCCGGGGGATCATGAAATTGGCCACCCTATCCATGCACTGAGACAACATTTCCTGTGAAGCAGCCTGTTGTCATGCAACAGCATACATGGACTGCTCCCACACAGTAAAGCCAGTCAATGCATGGCCACCGCGTACCCCACGCCCTCCCTGGCCAAGGGAACCTGGCCCTTTATGTGAAGATGCTGCCTGTGGCTGCAGGACTGAATCCCTCCCCTGATCAGCTGGACCTGGCCCAGGAATCAAGACTGTGGAGTGTGGCCCTGAAGCCATAACCACCACAGATGGATGCACCAACACTGACTGGCCTTGTGAGGGGTTTCCCCCCTTCAGATGCTTGGGATGCAACAGGATCCACACTCCATGAACTCACCTGCAACATCACAGGGGCATCCATGTCTGTTTCACCACCGGAGCCATAGGCTTCTTCAGAGGCTGACTCAGACTGAGTCACGTCCAGGATGGCTTGAAAAACCAGTGGATTGTCATGGGCTACCACCCCACATCCTCCACTGGTGGTTGGTCGTGGCTCACTATGCTGAACGTCCTCCACCTCCTCCTCTACCTCCAGTGCCTCATCACCTGCACATAGACAGAAAAACACATGATTAGTCATGGAAACAGCGTGGACCATACACATAGCCACCACAATGTCGACATGCAAGACATCAATCTACCCTGCACAATCTCACACACATACGCAGTGTCAATGCATGTGATGGACAGCATGAAAGAAGACATGGACATATGTGGGAAGGGCAAAAGCACATTTGGTGCATGGTGCCCAGCACCTGCTCCAACCATGAACACACATGCCACGTAGCATAGCCATGCCTTGATCTGTTAAATGTATCAGATGTAACATGTATACCACTGTCACAGAGCCATGAATGAGGGATGTGACATAACATATAATACAAAAACTCCATACACACAAGTCCCAAGGTGGCAAGGTGCAAGGCTGTAGTGAAATGTTGAATGTGGACACACATGTCCCATGAGTCCATGTCTCATTGACATCAGTCAAGTCAAAATGCACGTTGGAGGTGATTCCAGTGGATGTAAGTGGGAGTGGCCCGTGCACCACAGGTGAACGTCACACAAATCAAACACAACACACTGACAACCCATGGGAATGTAGCGGCCAGGTGGAAGTGGAAGTGCATACAACATGTGTCAATAGCATGAAGAGGGTTGTAGGTGTACATCCAACCTCCCCCAAATGTGGTGTATGGCATGGATGCAGTGCACGTGTGAAACTGTCATCTCAGAGGCCTGTGCCTGAGGACAGAGTTTGGGCAGGTGACTAGTGCATTCCATCATTTATTGTGGACGTCAGCACGGGTGAGGAGTAGTGAAAGGACAACACATGTCCAATCACCATAAGTGGCACCTGACCTGGATAAGGATCACCTCCAGTCCAATTCAGGCACAGAGCCCATACCAGAGGGAGGACACTGCCAAAGAGAAACCCTCACCACCAAATGATTGCACTGTGAGAAGTGATTGACCCTGAGTGAACAGTGAAGGCATGATCACAGTCCATGATAGGTAAGCCAATGTGGAAGATGGATCCGAAGTAACTGTGTCCACAGCTTCCAAATGTCCCTGTGGACATTGCAACGTGAAGGAAATCAACAGCCGTACCCTTTGTGGCCCAATGCCAATATCACAGTTCTATGACGATACAACACCTGCCCCTAAGACAAAAGAACAACCTACACAGTCTGGCTTCCGATGAGTTGCCGAGCACAGTGAGTAGGAGCCCATATAATTTTGCTAGAGGACTTTGCAGTAGTACACCACATGTATGACCAGTCCCCTGGAGACTGCAGGCTACCGTGGGGAGGTGGGTAAAGGGAGGCCACCCCAGCAGAGGTTCCGCTGGCAGGGTGAACATTTAGAGACGTCAGAGATGAGCAGAGAGAGGGACAATGTTGAGTTGCATATGGTCACAGCCCATCAGACATCATGGGTCTGATCAGGAAGAGGGCCAAGAGATGCCAGACAGAGGGTGTAATTGGAGGGTTGAGCAGGTGTGCAGATGTCCATTGTCAGGGAGTGCAGCACATCGTGTATGTGTAGGCTGCAGGACAAGTATGTGTCAGACCAACATGACATGGTGCACCCATGATAGTCATGTGAATGCATGCAGGACTGGCAGACAATCAACACACAACCATGATGCAACATACACATGTCCTTGACACACACCCATCACCACTCACCAGACATTGCCTCATAATTTGGAAGGTCCCCCATGTCCTGGATCAGCTCTGCATCAATCATCTGACTAGCGATGTCCTCATGTGGAGGGAGTACTTCTTCCTCCCCTGCTGGTCCACGTGAGGTAATTCCAGCGCTTCATTGCCTCAGAAGCTGTGCGCCTCTCAATGCCCAGGGCGCTGATGCGATCGGCGACACACTGCCAGTGGGCCATACGCTGGGCGGTGGGGGTGATGACATAGGTGTGGCTGCTGCAGTCCAGGGTCAGGGGCCAGAGGCAGAGCAGCTCGCTGTGGAGGTGCCTGTGCCTAATCCTGTCCCTGGTACTGCAACTGCAGCAGTATGCACCTGCAGGCATGCCCCATGCTGTACCCGTCCGCAGGTGGTGGATGTATCCATGGAAACGGATCTTCCACTACCTGTGGATGAAGCAATTTGTGACTGGGTGGAACCGGTGCTAGCCGGTATTGCGGGACGCATAGGCAGCATTCGTGATGATGTGCAGGCTTTCAATCGGGGGTTTGCACATCATAACAATGAGGTCTGTCGCCTCATTAACTGGCTAGCGCAGTTCATGGTCACGAATGTGCTACGTTTTCTGGCTACTGCTGTGACCCCCTCCTCCTCTTCCTCTTCAGTGCGCTAGTCGTCCTCCCTGCCGTCTTCCGGCCCAGATACCACCAGGGCCCCATGTGTACCTGTCCCAACCCAGGCGGCCATTCTGGTGGAGACCACATCCCTGCCACAGTCAGGAGTCGACAGAGGATCAGCAGAGGTGGGCACCGGAGCAACAGGACCAATGGCAATGGAGGAAGTTCAGGCACCAAGCAGCGGGGTGGTGGGGGGGGCATGAGTTGGGGCCTGCCTGCAGGTTGCTGTCACTGGTGGGGGGGTATGAGTCAAGGCCTGCCTGCAGGTTGCCGTCACTGGTGGGGGGGGCATGAGTCGTGGCCTGCCTGCAGGTTGCCGTCACTGGTGGGGGGGCATGAGTCGGGGCCTGCCTGCAGGTTGCTGTCACTGGTGGGGGGGCATGAGTCAGGGTCTGCCTGCAGGCTGCCGTCACTGGTAGGGGGGGACATGAGTCGTGGCCTGCCTGCAGGTTGCCGTCACTGGTGGGGGGGACATGAGTCGGGGCCTGCCTGCTGGTTGCCGTCAGTGGTAGGGGGGGCATGAGTCGGGGGCCTGCCTTCAGGCTGCTTGTTGTGCTAAGATTTAGACAGTTAAGATTCTACTTTGGAGCTTGAGCTTACCTTAAATATTGATGTCCGTAGTTTGTTGCTCTCTCCGTTTCGATTGCCGTTAGTTGTGAAACACGAGTGTCACAGGTTTCCCCCCTTCTCACCTGTCTATGTTGCCTGATGTCCTCTTTAGGTGGAGTCTTCTTTCGTATGGTTCGGGACTTAAATAAGCCTGCTCGGCCGTCCTCGGCTTCCAGATTACGTTCAGCTTCGATGTCCAGGATCACGGGAAACTCCGGGAGTATTCAAGAAGGAATAGGGGGGCACACGGAAGCGAAGCAGGGATTCCGGGAAGTTAGGAAAGAGGGAAGAAGTCGGGAGAAGGGAATCCAGGGGCCAGGGGATAGCAAGTAACACTAGAGAAGGTTCGGAGCACATGTCCGATCAAAGCTAGTAGCAGCGTTGAGACGCGCAGGGCCACGGGGGTGTGGCTTCTTTATAGAGGACGCTGCGTAGAATGTGAAGACTGGCGAGCAGCGTTCTGAGCTTGCTGCCATGTTGGTAGTATTATGGAGTGTAAGGCCCGACGTGTCTGGGACCAGGAGGCCCAGAAGGGGCGAGTTCGATGGTTCATGACAGCATGCCTCCTCCGGAAACTCGTTCCACCGGGTTTGCCCGGGTGTATGAGATGGAACCTTCTGAGTAGCCTGGGGGTATTTAGATTTGAGATAGGTTCCCAAGTGCGTTCACTGGGGGGATATCCTTTCCATTCCACCAGGTACTGGAGTTTGCCACGTCTATATCTAGAATCGCAAATCCTGGAGACCTCATACTCCAGTTGGTCATTGATGAGTACTGGTTTGGGCCGAAGGTTAGTTCGAGAGGTCTGAACATATGGCTTCATTAAGGACGTGTGAAAGACTGGGTGGATTTTCTTCCAGGAGTCTGGAAGCTTGAGTCGGTAGGCCGCTGGGTTGAAGATTTCCTTTATAAGGAATGGCCCATAATATAGAGGAGACAATTTATTTGGTCGCAAATGCCGTGGTAGCAGTTACGAGGACGGCCAAACCTTATCCCCTATTGTGTAGGAGGGGCTTGGTCTTCGTTTGGAGTCCGCATACAGTTTGGTCCGGGTCCTGGCCTTTTCTAATTGTTCTTTGGCTTCTCTTTGAACATTAATGAGCATTTCAATCCAGGAATCGACTGTTGGAACTGGTGTAGGATGAGGAAAGATGGAGAGTAGAACTGAAGGGTGGAATCCTTGGCTACAGAAAAAAGGACTGGTCTTAATCGCAGAGTGGTCCGAATTATTATAGACGAATTCTGCCACTGGTATTAAGAGGGACCAATCGTCCTGGACCTTGGTAGCGAAGCAACGGAGGTATTGTTCCAATGTTTGGTTTACGCACTCTTTGGCTCTGTTGGTTTGGGGATGATATCTTGAGGAAAGAGTGCGTTGGATTCCTAGTATTTGGCAAAGATGTTTCCAGAACTGAGAAATGTATTGGGGCCCTCTGTCTGATATGATCTTGGAAGGAAGTCCATGAAGTCGGAATATGTGTTCCAGGAAATTTCCAGCAAGTTCTGACGAGGATGGCAGTTTAAACAGAGGTGTAAAATGGGCCACATGGGTGAACAAATCAATGGTGACCATGATGGTTGTGTATCCCCTGGAAGGTGGTAATTCCACAATGAAGTCTGTTGCTATGAATTCCCAAGGCCTTGTTGGAAGTGGAGGTTGCTGCAATAGACCCGCTGGTCTCTTGTTGTCATGTTTGTTTTGATTACAGACAGAGCATGCCTGGATATACCTTTGTACATCAGCTTTCACTCCAGACCACCAAAATTGCCTTTGTATTAATCGGAGGGTATTGGTAATACCACGATGCCCGGAGTAAAGAGTATCGTGACAGAGGTTTATTATCCTTTGCTGTAGTTTTTGTGTTGGGATGACCAAGGCATTGTCTTTGAACAAGTATCCATTTTTGGTCTTCAGTTTCCACTGGTTCTTGTCCGAGATATCTTTCCAGAGTTCCGAGGATTGAGTCTGAATGCGGACTTCATCTAGGAGGCTGGTCGCCTGGGCTACAATTATTGTGTGGGGAAACATCTTGGGAAATGTTCGGTCATCAGGAGGTTCATAGTCAGGGCGCCGAGGCAAGGCGTCAGCAATTACGTTTTGTGTTCCCGGAACATGGTGAATCTGGAACTGGTATTGGGCAAAGAAGAACGCTCAACGGGCCTGACGGCTGTTCCTGCATTCCAGGGCCCGTAACACTTGGAGATTTCGATGGTCTGTCCGAACCTGGACAGGATATTTAGCTCCTAGAAGTAAATGACGCCACTCGATGAAATCTTGACGGATGGCTAGAAGTTCCTTTTCTAAGACTGAGTAATGAGTTTCACTGGAAGTCAATGTCCGAGAAAGATAGGCAATGTGATGTTCCAGCCCGTCATCGAGTTCCTGTTTCAGAACTGCTCCGATGGCATAGTTAGAGGCATCTGTTTCCACTAGGAATGGTCGATTTATATCAGGTTGAACCAGGATGGGGGCTTGTGTAAATTCTGTTTCCAGGCATTGGAAGGGCTTCTCCTGGGCTGGGGTCCAATGATAGGGAGTATCTTTCTTCAACAAGGAGATGATCGGTTGAACAATCTCGGAGAAGGATGGTATAAACTTCCGATAGAAATTGGCCAAGCCCAGGAAAGATTGGATCTGTTTTACGGAGGTGGGAGTTGGCCAGGATAATATGGCCTTAACCTTGGATTGATCCATGCCTATGCCATCTGGGCTAAGGACAAATCCTAGATAGTGAACAGTGGAAACATAAAAAAGGCATTTCTCGGGTTCTGCTAGAAGCTTGTGTTCACGTAGCCATTGTAACACTGATTTAACATGTTCTTCATGCTTGAGAGGATCCTTAGAGAATATCAAAATATTGTCCAAGTAGACAATGACGAAAAGAAATAGCATATCCGAAAACATCCAGTCCATAAAGCGTTGGAAGATTGCTGGAGCATTAGAGAGTCCAAAGGGCATGACCAAGTATTCGTAATGACCAAAGGGTTTTCTGAAGGCTGTCTTCCATTCGTCACCTTCTCTAATACGAATCAAGTGATAAGCACCCCTCAGATCCAATTTGGTGAATATTACGGCTCCTCTTAAGGCTTCCAGGATATCTGAGATCAAGGGTAATGTATAGCGATCCTTAAGGGTGCACTGATTACGACCTCGATAATCAAGACAAGGTCTGAGTTCCTTGGTGTCTTTTTTAGGAACAAAAAATAATGAGGCTCCATCCGGAGACTTGGATGGGCGTATGGTGCCGTTTTTTAGGTTGGTATCTAGGTATTCACGAAGGGCCTTTTTCTCTGGTTCAGACAGGATAAACATCCTTCCAAAGGGAATCACGGCTGAAGGTTCGGTTTCAATAACCCAGTCCTCAGGCCTATGGGGTGGTAGGGCTTGGACAATAGCAGAAGAGAACGCATCGGCGTATTCCTGGTAGGTTTTAGGAAACTGGATGATGTTGGAGACCATAAAAGGGTCTTGCTGAGTTGTTGAACGTTCTTCTGATGTTGTCGGTGAAGGATCCTGGAGCATGTGACATGCAACATTCGGAACCTAGGAACAGGGAACCAGCTGTCCAATTGATGTATGGGTTGTGTTTTTTGTAGCCAGAGCATTCCCAATACCATTGGGTAATGGGCAGATTTTATGATGTCAAACTTTATCCTTTCTCGGTGATGGTTTATAGCAAGCTCAATTTCCTTAGTCTGAAGGGTTATGGTTCCAGAAGAAAGAGGTCTTCCATCAATTGCTTCTACAGGTTGCAGGACGTTCCGGGATTCGTAAGGAATATAGTGTTTAAGGACCCATTCCTGATCTATGAATATTCCCATGGCCCCACAGTCCACTAGTGCCAGAATGGGGTAGGATTCCTTCTTGGATGACGATAGAAAAGCCTGTAAGAATACCAGGGAGTTTTGTCCAGGAGAGTTCAAGGATGGTATTGATGTGGAGCCTGCATCTCTCTCCCAAAACTGAGCTCCATCTAGGATCGGGGGCTGGCGTTTCCCGAACGCCGTGGAGGGGCTAATGGACATTCTCTGACTAAATGCTTGTCCGAGGCACAGTACATGCATAAGCCAGTATGGATCCTACTCAGCATTTCTTGAGGGGATATGGGTCCACGGAAGGCCCCTAGCTGCATGGGTTCGGGTTCATTTGTAGGAACAGGAGAATCTTCGGATTTTGAAGGGCCCACAAGAGGATTTTTTTGGATGGTTGACTTGGTCTTCCTTTTCTCTGCCTTCCTTTCCTGGATGCGGAAATCTGTATAGCAAGATCCATAAGTGCCTGGTAAGAACTAGGACGTGCTACCCTGGCTAATTCATCCTTAACATCTTCATTTAGCCCTCTTCGAAAGAGGGTGAAGCAAGCTTCAGAAGGCCAACCCGCTTCTTTAGCCAATTGCTTGAATCGAGTTACGTAGGTGAGCATGTCCTGAGAGCCTTGCTGGAAATCGAGTAAACGTTCTTGAGCACTAAAGACCTGTTCTGGGCGGTCAAACATAGTCTTTAGTGCTTGAATGAATCCATCATAATCATCCAAAAGGGAATCTCCGGTGTTAACTAATGGTGTGACCCAGGCTAAGGCATTCCCGGAGAGGTGAGAAATAATAAAGCCCACTTTAGCCCTAGGGGTGGAAAAATAATAAGGTTTAAAGGTAAAGTGGACCAAACAAGAATCCAGAAATCCTCGGAGGGTCTTTGCACAGCCGTCATATTTGTCAACAATGCCGCCCAATAGCACGCTGTCCTTTGAGGCAGAGTCACGTGAAAGTACCAATTGTTTCAGCGCGGCGTTCTCCGCTTTCAAGTTCTGTACTTCGGTCGATAGTTCTTGCATGCTACGCATAAGATCCTGGATGGCCGCTTCCATGTCTGTATCGACTTTGATCAGGTGGCGTCTCAATCTGTCACAGGTTTCCCCCCTCTCACCTGTCTATGTTTCCTGATGTCTTCTTTAGGTGGAGTCTTCTTTCGTATGGTTCGGGACTTAAATAAGCCCGCTCGGCCGTCCTCGGCTTCCAGATTACGTTCAGCTTCGGTGTCCAGGATCACAGGAAACTCCGGGAGTATTCAAGAAGGAATAGGGGGGCACGCGGAAGCGAAGCAGGGATTCCGGGAAGTTAGGAAAGAGGGAAAAAGTCGGGAGAAGGGAATCCAGGGGCCGGGGGATAGCAAGTAACACTAGAGAAGGTTCGGCGTACACGTCCGATCACAGCTAGTAGCAGCGTTGAGACGCACGGGGCCGCCGGGGTGTGGCTTCTTTATAGAGGACGCTGCGTAGAACGTGAAGACTGGAGAGCAGCGTTCTTAGCTCGCCGCCATGTTGTTAGTATTATGGAGTGTAAGGCCCGACGTGTCAGGGACCAGGAGGCCCAGAAGGGGCGCGTTCGATGGTTCATGACAGTGAGAGCGTTGTTTATATTTGGCGTAGTGACATCATGCGTAAAAAACATAATGACGTCACGCTGTGCCGCCATATTGAATTGGGATGAATTTAGACGGTTATTTGTCTGTTACTGGAGTAGTTGCTTCCTCTATTATATTGTCATGATGCCTACCCCAGGCATCCGGACAAAGCCCATCAGCCCCAGGAGCAGGCATTTAGACATTTAGTAAAACCTCAGCAGCCCCGGCTAGGGGCTATCTGGGTTCAGTCCTGGTGCCTTAGGCGCCAGGCTCATAGTAGAAATCAGTCTGGCGCCTAAGGCGCCAGGCTCATAGTCATTACTTACCTCAGGCAGACCATGCTGCAAATGACTCCAATCCAACATGAAGCCTGAAAGGGACTATTTTTCTACAGGGACTATTTTTTACTCGGGTGTGGTTCTAGGGACTTCTTACCTGGGACTACTTTTGAGGCTATTTAAACCACACCCGACGAGCAACACACGCTTCGCGTTATCTGCATCCAGCAGCGTAACGCTCACCGTACCTGCAGCCTGCATCCAGTCTTCTTCCTCGCCCGCCTCGAATCCGGAGCTCCTAAAACAAAGAGGAAAGAAAGGGACAAGGTTAGAAAACTAACTTATTTCTATTCCACACCTGATTCTGGATCCATCACATCTCCGGACCTGTAAAGAACATCATTTCTGCACGCGCCGCACCTTCAGCTGCAGCGCTGCGCCATACTCACCAGTCTTCACAGCATCCTTCGGGTCGGCGCTGCCTCCATCATTTCTTCGCCGAACTTCGGCACCGAGGAGACAAAAGAAAACCACAAGGTGAGCCGAGGGAACCAACAAATATAATTCTTACCACCATAGACTCACTTGATTTACCACCGGAGGCATCCTTTTGTGACTCTCCATATTTTCACGTGCCGCATCTGTAAAGAGAGACAAAACAACACGTTTTCCACGTGCAACATTTACCGGACAGCGCCGGGTAATACAGACTCTTACCTGAGCGCCACCAGCTGCCACAAGAGCATCTTTTCATGAGCCAGCAGCAAGACAAGAAAGGAAGGGGGGAACAAGAGTGAACATCGGACATATTGAATTCTATGAACTTAATACTTTTTGGTCCTCACCAGGAACCTCAGAGTCAATACTCTCCGGAACTCTCCCGATCCTTCAAACCAGTGAAGTAACTGGAATCGACGCGCCCCTGCAAATACACGCAGGATGGAGAGCTCATCTTTCAAGAATATAAGGTGAGATTGCTGTGAGGGCATTCCGGAGGTGATTAGTTGGGGAGGACTGTGGGGGTGCCATCACTTGAATCCACAAGTGGCTAAATCCATCTCTCCACTTGCAGGAGAATATTTCTATGGGTTAAGCAGACAAGATTAGGAGGGCAGATCCAGTCAGTCATCGCTGCACTACGCATCACGTGGGTGGAGACAGCAGCTGTCCGGGTCCGACCGACGCCCCTGTGGGAGCCAGGTGAGCGTGACAGAACGCGAAGCCTATCTACAAATCCCCACCCGGGCGTTATGGAAACCTCAGAAACCGACCAACTAGCCCTATTGTTAGGGGAACTTAGGGCAGAAGTGCACTCCGCGCGCCAAGAGACTAATGCCCTCAGGAGAGAACTGATTGTGTCAAAGGAGCACACTGATGATCTTGCTAGACAATTACTGCAAAACCAAGCTGGGCAAACACCATTACCTGGATTCCGAGGGAATCCAACTCCTGTTTCATCGAGCAATCCTGTGCAAGTGGTTCTACCAGGGAGCATTCCTTTAGCTCCACCTGAACGTTTTGCTGGGGACCCAAAAAAGTTCACTGTGTTTATGAACCAATGCCGCTTGCACTTTTTATGCAGACCTGGAGCTTTTCCGAATGACCAAACCAAAGTAGCCTTTGTACTATCATATCTTAGTGGCAGCGCAGCGGATTGGTTAATTCCATTAGTTAACCAGGATGACCCTCTTCTTCAGGATTTTCAAGGTTTTCAATTGAGCATGGAAAGACTATTTGCCAGACATTCACAGGGACAGGCCCTGGATAACGAACTTTTATCATTACAACAAGGTAACCAGGATCTACTAACCTATATCGCCACTTTCAATAGGTTAGTGGTGGAAACCGGATGGCCAGAGGTAAAACGAATTACATTATTCGTGGACTTCGGGGTGAACTCAAAGACGTTTTGGCCCAAGTTGTGAACCCACCTCAGGATTGTGCAGAATATATAGACTTAGTGGTCCAGTTATACCACCGACTTCAGAATAGAAAGGCTGATCGAGCTAAGTTCGAGAGTCGGGTATTGGTTAAACCCAATGTAACTCTCAAGGGAACAGATGTATTAGAACAGATGCAGATCGGGGGGGTCAAGGGACCCTTAACTCAAAAGGAAAGAGAAAGAAGACGGCAGATGCAATTGTGTCTGTACTGTGGGGCCTCAGGATATTTTCTACGGGATTGCCCAATAAAAACATCTAAAAGAGTAGTCAGAGTTGCTGATAAAAATCAAACAGAGCCTGATTCGGGAAATGACCACACCCGACAAGCATAGAGGTCCGCTTGCCGAGCTTGAATAAGGATACTCAGACCTCGCACTTCATCATACCAATGGTCCTTATAGATCCAAGGCAGCCATCACGTATGCACGCAGTGAGGGCATACATTGATAGCGGGGCCATAGGAAACAATGTGGACCACGAGTTGGCTTCTAGGATGAATCTATCTCTCTGCAAAAAGACCACTTCGGATGTCATCACCACAGTCGATGGGACTGAAATTGCCTCTGGGCCTGTAACTCATTCCACCGCAGAGATGACACTATTGGGTCAGGATGGGCATCGAGAGACTATGGTGTTTGATTTAATCAAAGCCCTGCAGTTCCAAATAATACTGGGAATACCTTGGTTGGAAACACATAATCCTTGTATTGATTGGTGAGAGAAAAGAATAACCTTCCCGGATTGTGCACATACTTGTTACCCGAAAAAACCCTTGAACCAAGGCCTGGCCACAGTCGCTACTCCAGTCGTGCAGTTACCTCAGGAATATCAAGAATTCCAGGATGTTTTCCAAATGGAACAGGCAAACACCCTACCACCTCACAGATCATACGATTGTCAAATCGATCTCATACCCGGTGCACAACCTCCATGTAGTAGGATCTACGCCCTTACGGAACCCGAAAACCTTCACCTACGAAAATACTAGGACCAATACCTTGCTAATGGCTTCAATCGTCCATCCAAGTCCCCTGCATCTTCAGCTTTGTTCTTCGTGCCTAAAAAGGAAGGTGACCTCAGAACGTGCATAGACTACCGCACATTAAATCAGATCACGGTTAAGAACCGATACCCATTGCCTCTGATCCCCGAATTACTAGACCAAGTAAAGGACGCTTGCATCTACCCTAAATTAGATCTCCGAGGGGCATATCATCTGGTACGTGTAAAGAAAGGCGACGAATGGAAGACTGCTTTTCGCACTAAGTACGGGTTATTCGAATACCAGGTGATGCCCTTCGGGTTGTGCAATGCACCAGCAGCCTTCCAGTATTTTATGAACGATGTCCTTCGTGAACTCATTGACGTCTGTGTTGTTGTATACATAGACGATATTCTAGTGTACTCCTCTTCAGAATCAGACCATGTGAAGCACGTTCGTGCAGTCCTTGAGAAACTACGCCAGCACAAGTTATATGCAAAATTAAATGCGTTTTTCATGCTACGGAAGTTGAATTCCTTGGATTTATCCTGACTCCAAAAGGAGTCCGAATGGACTCTCGAAAGGTGGATGCAATCCTCAAGTGGCCATCATCCAGTTCAGTTAAAGGGGTACAAAGCATGCTCGGATTTGCTAATTTCTACCGCAGATTCATTACGGATTTCGCACATGTTGTACACCCTATCAGAGCACTTTTGCGAAAAAACAAACGCTTCTTGTGGACCGAAGAAGCTGAAAAGGCCTTCCAAGAGCTGAAAGCAAAATTCACGTCTGCACCTGTCTTAAAGCATCCACGCCCCGAACTTCCATACATAGTTGAAAAGGATGCATCCAGTTTAGCCATGGGAGCTGTCCTGTCCCAGAAGGATCCTGAAACCGGTCAACTTCACCCAGTAGCATTTTGGTACAGAAAGTTCTCGGCACCCGAGTTAAACTATGCGGTTACCGATAAAGAATTATTAGCCATCAAATCCACCTTCAAGGCTTGGCGGCATTATCTTCTCTCTGCCAGACATACCATTACGGTAATCACCGATCACCGGAACTTGCAGTATTTAAAAACAGCCAAGGCCCAATCGTTGCGTCAACTTCGATGGGCATTGTTCTTTGCCGAGTTCGATTTCGTGATCACTTATCAACCAGGTTGTAAAAATGGCAAGGCAGATGCCTTATCCCGAATAGGGATGGGAGAAGCATATGCGAACCCGGAACTGGTGCCTATAATTTCTGAACAAACAATTCTTGGCATAACCACTCTACAGACACTAGAGCAGAGGTCTTCAATCTGTGTATTTTTTTCTGCCGCACTGAACTGAGCATGTGCAATGGGGAGCCACTGGCTCCCATGCACATGCTCAGCCAGTGCGATGTGGTGGGGGCGTGGCCATGGAAACAAAAAATAAACGCAGCCTGGATGCGCGCTTTCCTGCATTTGGATCACGCGTCCAGGCTGCGTTGTGGTGTCCTGTGTTCCCTGTTGTTGCTGCTGCTGCCGAAGTGTGCGAGTGCGAGGTAAGTCACCCGTTCCGGCTTTATTTTTAACACGGCTCCCCTGTGGCAATCTGCCACAGGTGAGCCGCGTTATTAATGCAGCACCGGTCCCCCTGCGCCCTTTGTCCCTGCATCCCCCACATTGGGGGGCATGCATGGAGGAGAGGAGGCGAGCGGGGGACCGGAACTGCTCTGCCGGTGTTTTTTTACAACGCGGCTCCCCCATGGCAGATTGCTGGACCCACATTGGGGGGCATGCATGGAGGAGAGGAGGCGAGCGGGGGACCGGAACTGCTCTGCCGGTGTTTTTTTACAACGCGGCTCCCCCATGGCAGATTGCTGGAGCCCAGCAATCTGCCATGGGGGAGCTGCGTTATTAATGCAGCACCGGTCCCCCTGCGCCCCTCTCTCCCTGCATCCCCCACATTGGGGGGCATGCATGGAGGAGAGGAGGCGAGCGGGGGACCGGAACTGCTCTGCTGCTGTTTTTTTACAACGCGGCTCCCCCATGGCAGATTGCTGGAGCCCAGCAATCTGCCATGCGGGAGCTGCGTTATTAATGCAGCACCGGTCCCCCTGCGCCCCTCTCTCCCTGCATCCCCCACATTGGGGGGCATGCATGGAGGAGAGGAGGCGAGCGGGGGATCGGAACTGCTCTGCCGGTGTTTTTTTACAACGCGGCTCCCCCATGGCATATTGCTGGAGGCCAGCAATCTGCCATGGGGGAGCTGCGTTATTAATGCAGCACCGGTCCCCCTGCCTCCCCCAATAGCGATAACCCCACATTCAGGGGGAAACGGGGTGCAAAGCTCCTGCTCCCCTGAGAGAATTGAGGGCCTCTGCCAGTGGAGTAACTTTGCTTAAAATGTTGGGGGGGACATGACATCTGAAGAAAAGGTGCCCCAGCTAAATGAATGAGGACAAAAAGGTATGCCATGAAAGTTGGGGGGACAAACACCCCTGCCCCCCTAAAATTACACCCATGGCCTCTGCCCCCAGGTCTGCCAGGGGCATCACTACTGGCACACCAGAGGCCCCCCCCCAGAGTCTTTCCAAGAGCCGCTGAAATAATGTAAAATGGAAGTAACACCAGGGCACTAAACCCACAATTAGCAAGAGTGCTTCGGGGCACCACAGCAAAACAGGAAGTAGCATTGTTCCCAAGTACTTTAATTTTCCGCATAAATTTGCTGGACTTCCAGTCCAATTTATGCCCACCTGTCCATTCCATGCACCCCCAGTCCCCTCTCCAGATATTGTAGTCCGAAGCGTTCTAATCTTGTGGCTGTGCAGTAGACAAGGAAACCACAAGCAGAAATTATTAAACTATCGAGTGATGAAAACATTAAGGGTCAGGTGGGCTCATGAATTAAGTCGCTTGCAGCATCAGATCAAGAGGGATGAGTTGAGTCCGCTAGATGTTTTTAAAAGAGGGACTGGACCGGAGCTGCTCACCTTTGCTGTTGTAAACCACTATCTGGGGGAATGGGGTGGCAGCGCCATGCGGGTCATGTATTTGAATCAGGGATTTTAACCCTATCTACTTCTGGGGCTGTACCTAACTCTGATGCATTTTACCCAAGAGCTGGGTTTAGTGCATGCTCATCTAATCCTAATTTGAAGGCTCAGGAAGACCCATATATCATTGTCTAACTGTTCTGTTTTCATTGCAGCCGCATTGCTCCAAGCGTTAGTCTATCAACCAAACTACCTGTGTTCCGGCAAGAAAAACCCAGTGAAGCAGTTACCCCAGTCACGCAGGTAAGGATTTATTTTCCCTGTGTGCCATTGGATGAGTAAATATGCTGATGTTTTAAATCCACCCTGTGCAAGGTTGCACCTGCAACCTAGTCCGGGGCCACACTGCAAAAAGAAATTAGAACTGGGCCTGCATGATCTGAATAGTAATTCTTCTGAGACTTGTACCAATGTATTTTAATCCAACCAGTGTTTCTGACCCATTTTTGGTTTTTTAAAATCTCCCCTCCTTTTTTTCCCCACCCCATATTTCTGACCCTTTTTTGCATGGGGTGTTTCCCATCAACCCCAACATTTTCACATGGCTCAGTTCAACTCTTTGCATGTGGTGTTTGCCATGTTTATGCTTTTTTTGAGGAGCATTTTTACTTTTTTAAAACCGTTTGTAATGTTTCGACAGGTTCAGGCTCCTTTTCTCGATGGATCGTTTTCTAGTGCACAAAGATGGTAGGGATCTGAAACGTAAAGCGGAAGGAGAGGTGGGAACAGACAAAAGAAATGCAAAAACACGGAAATATGATCACTCTTATTTGGACTTTGGGTTCACATGCATCACAGTCGCTGGGGAAGTGAAGCCGCAGTGTGTGATTTGTGGTGCTACATTAGCAAATGACAGCCTGAAGCCAACAAAATTAAGGCGAAACCAAAACATTAAGGAAACCAAACATGCCGATTTAGCAAAAAAGACCAGGGATTTCTTTGTACGGCAGCTGCAAGGCATGAAAAAGCAAAAGGAGACTGTTAAAAGTGTGGCATCCGTACCTGCAAATGCTTTGAAAGCATTTTACCACATTTCGTACTTTCTTGGCAAAAACAAGAAGCCTTTTACAGATGCTGAGAAAGTGATTCTACCAACCATTCTCGCTGTCAACCGGGTAATGCTTGGTGAAAGTGCAGCAGAGAAATGCAAAAGTATCCCTATGTCAGACACAACAATTTGCCGCCGTATTGCTGACCTGTCCTCTGATATCAGTACAGAATTGATAGCGCGCTTGAAAGACAGCCAGTTCGCCCTACAGTTGGATGAGGCCACTGACATATCAAAAGAAGCTCACTTGATTGCCTATGCGAGGTACTGCCACGGAAAGGAGATGTTGGAGGACTTCCTGTTTTGTAAGCAAATTAAGGGCAGAGCAACTGCACCTGAACTCTTTGAAATTTTAAACAACTTCCTAAGTTCCAACTGCCTAAAGTGGGAGGCGTGTGTTGGTATTTGCACGGATGGTGCTCCTTCAATGTATGGTGCTAGAGCTGGGCTAAAAGCAAAAGTATTGGCAGTAGCTCCACATATTGTGTGGACACACTGCATGATACACCGAGAAGCTTTGGCTGTGCGCAATATGGGGCATGAACTGACACAGGTTTTGACTTCTGTTGTAAAGATCATACATTTTATTAAGATGCACCCCGCAAGAGCCCGTCTGTTTGCCACCTTATGTGCAGAAATGGGAGCTGACCATGATGCTTTGCTGTTTCACACAGAGGTCAGGTGGCTATCCAGGGGAAAGGTTTTAAATCGCATCTATGAACTCAGAAACAAAGTGAGACACTTTCTCCTGGAGTTAGACCAGACAAAGGCAGAGCCTCTGTGTGATCCACGCTGGCTTATACTGTTGGCTTATCTTGGCGACATCTTTGAAAAGCTAAATTTTCTAAACCTCTCCCTGCAAAGCACAGAAACCACATAATTTGCCATGATTGCAAAAATATCGGCATTCAAGAAGAAGCTGGAGCTTTGGAGGAGGAGGGTTGATATTGGCATAGCCGATGCGTTCCCATTATTAGAAGATGCTCTTGAGGAGACGGAGTATGATCTTTCATGTGTTTCTGAAGTAATTGGAAACCATTTAAATGCTCTCAGAACCAGTCTCGAAAAGTACTTTCCTGACGACAATTGCAACATGAATGACTGGGTGGTTCAGCCTTTCCTAGCTGACGTAGGAGCCCATCTCCCAATACAACTCCAGGAGGAACTAATGGAGGTCCAAAGTGACCGCCTACTAGAGAGCCAATTCAGAAAATTGTCTTTGGGTGCATTTTGGCAACATGTGTCTGCAGAGTATGCAACTTTATCGAAATGTGCAGTCAATGTACTTTTACCTTTCAGCACCTCATACCTGTGCGAAATTGGGTTCTCTGCACTTGCACCCCTAAAGACAAAATATCGGTCAAAGCTGGAGGTGGAAGAAAGCCTGCGGTTGGCTATTGGAAAAATTTAACCCAATATTGACAGACTGGCTGGTGAAAGGCAGGCCCACCGTTCACACTAGTTCTCCAGTATGTCACTGTCCAACTTGCAAGTGACAGCATTGACAGTACGCTGTTGTACTTCAGAAACAAATTGTTACAGCACTTGCATAGCAAATGTTACTACAGGACAGCAATATTGGGTGTTTCCGTTTGTGTGAAATAAATATCCAACACTATTTTTAGTCGAGTCCTCTGTATTATAGCAAAATAATCGGAATGCTTTGTTCACAAATATTTGTCCTCATCTGATTTGAATCCTTGCAAGCAATGATTTTGAAACAACGTGGTGTTTGGCATGCACTCCTTCGTTGGGGGCACCATTGTACTCCAGCGCGTGATAACCGTTCGCAACCGAGTACAATTTTGGAGAACATGTGTATAGGTGGGGCCTGAGCCAGAGAAATTTTTCTTAGGCGGGGCTCGGGGTCAAAAAGTTTGAAGACCACTGCACTAGAGGATATTTAAGTAAAGATCCAACAACTCTTCGATCCAACAGCCCTGCAGGACTGGGTGAAGAAAGGCTCGGACTACTCAGTCATGAATGACCTACCTTATTATCAAGGGCGACTATTTCTACCACACAAGGAACTACAAGAACTAGTCATCTCCAATTATCATAACATCCTGATGGAAGGACACCCAGGTATCGCAAAAACTGAAGCTAAAATTAAGAGACAATTCTGGTGGCCCACCTGGCGAAAAGACGTAAAGTCATTTGTAATTTCTTGTGGCATTTGCACCCAAAACAAAAGTCAGAAGAAAAAAACCAGCTGGCCTCTTACAACCTTTGGATATTCCACCTACACCATGGCACACCTTATCGTTAGACTTTATTACAGATCTACCTCCATGTAATGGATTTAACAGCATTAGTTATTGAGGATCTTTTTTCCAAGATGGCCCACTTTATTCCTCTAAAGGGATTACCTTCTGCTTCAATTCTGGCCAAGGAGTTCCTCGAAAACATTGTTCAAATACACGGATTTCCTTCCGCATTGGTCTCTGACCGAGGTAGTCAATTCATTTCACATTTTTGGAAGAAATGTTGTCAACTGGCGCAAATCGACGTGAGGTTATCAACCAGTCACCATCCCCAGACCAATGGTCAGACGGAGAGGACCAACTAGACCCTTGAACAGTACCTACGTTGCATGCTACACCAGACCGAAAGTAATTGGAAAGATATTTTATGGATTTCCGAGTATGCATACAATAACTCTGTACATTCAGGAACCGGGCAAAGTGTAACGCTCACCTGATTCTCGCAGAGGCGCCGGTCTTGACTGGGCGACTACCGTATCTTCAAAGGTGATGTGTAGCACCCGGTTGGCTCTTTGGGCTGGACCTCTGTGCACTGTATGCCTGACGTGTAGAGTAAGATGTCTGCAGATAGAAAATATGGGGTTAATGAACTGGGGTTATTGGGGTGTCCCTATCTCTTTCCTCTTCTCCTCTCCTGTAGACCCCCAAAGGTTAACGCTCTCACCTTAGGTAAGTGAATGCCGAACTCTCCATCTGCCTCGGGGCAGGGTGCTGTAGCCAGTTTCTTCACTGGATAGGTAGCGCAGGCCTCTTGACTTCAGAGGACTGCTGTCCGTCGTTTACTGCACGAACTGTAAGTTTCGAGTCATTCAAATGTCTTTTTAAAGTCTTTAGTAATGATGTCTCTTGTTTTGCAGGGTTCCGGCGATGGCGGATGACGGGCTGAAGTGAGTTGAAGATGGAGCCCGTGTGATGAATAGAAGCGCCTGGAAGCACGTGAGTAAGCGCTTGATGCCTGCTTCACGATGCGCTCCAACTGTCTTTTTATTTTGCAGGTACGAGTTCGGAGCGGCTGCAGGGTGCCGGAATACCCACTGGATTAGATGTGGAAAGGAGTAATGGCACGTGAGTATTAAAGTTCCCCAATGTCTTTAAACGCACCTTGTTTTGTCTTTCAGATGCGGATGCAGCGCCGAAGGCCTCCGGAGCGTGCGAAGAGTTGGTAAGCTTTTGTCTTTGAGATGCCGGAATGCAGTATGAAGACCTCCGGAGCGCACGAAGAGTAGGTAAGCCTTTGCCTTTCAGATGCCGGAATGCAGTGTGAAGACCTCCGGAGCGCACGAAGAGTAGGTAAGCCTTTGCCTTTCAGATGCCGGAATGCAGTGTGAAGACCTCCGGAGCGCACGAAGAGTAGGTAAGCCTTTGCCTTTCAGATGCCGGAATGCTAACCTGTTCTTTCTTGTCTTTATAGGTGTTGCTGAAGACTGGATTCAGGATGGTAAGCCTTTTTCCTTAGGCCCAGGACTGGATGCAGAAGACACGATGAGCGTCCTGCTGCAGAGGGTGCAGAATAACGCAAAGCAAGATTCATCCACCGGGTGTGGTTTAAATAGCCTCCTGTAGTGCTTAGGTGTCTCCTTCCACAGCCACGCCTAAGTAAGAAAAGAGTTCCTGGTAAGAAAAGAGTTCCTGCCTTCCAGAAGAGTTCCAGTGTTCTAAATCTAGGGAGTGGCTCCAGCCCCACCCAACAGGAAAAGTAGTTCCAAACAGAAGAGGATCAGAGGCTCAACTGGCAGGCAAGTAAGCAGCATGGTCTGCTGCAGGTAAGTCCACCCAAGCATTATGAGCCCGGCGCTTCCAGCGCTGGGACTGGGCATATTTATGAGCCTGGTGCCACTGGCGCCAGGACTGGGTCCAAAAGGTCCCAATTGGGACTGGTTGGCACTCGGAACCTGGGTTATGGATCTGCTTCCAAGGGAGTTGGGAAAACCCTGACCTTTTGGAAGCAGAGATCATGACAGTACCCCCCCTCAAGGCCCCTCCCAAACCGGGCTTCTCCGGGGGTTTTGGCTTGTCAAGAAATGTTCGGTGAAATCTTTTGATTAGGCGAGGAGCGTGGACATATTCAGCAGGTTCCCAGGATCTCTCTTGGGGGCCGTAGCCTTTCCAGTCAATTAGGTAGAATAGTTTAGATGTGGAGATCTTGGAGTCCAGAATGCTTTTGACTTCAAACTCGAGTTCTCCATCCACTAGGATAGGTTTTGGAGATTTGGTTAGTCGGGTTTGAGGTTGCACGGGTTTTAATAGAGAGACGTGGAAGACCGGATGTATCTTCATGTGCGGGGGCAAGTCCAACTTGACCGCTACTGGGTTTACTATGGTAGTGATGGAATACGGACCAAGGTATCTTGGGTTGAATGTGCGTGGCCCTTTTAGAGATAGATATTTGGTGGATAACCAGACTTGATCCCCTACTTGATAGTGAGGGGCTTCCTTCCGATGTTGATCTGCTCCTTTCTTGTATTGTTCTTTAGCCCTTTGAAGGTGAGAAACAGCTTCCTTAAAGGCTTGGGTGATTGTAGAATGCAGGTAGTCTACTGCTGGTGTTTCAAGATCTTGGAGGGGATCCAACTCCGAGGTTCGAGGGTGACTGCCGTACAAAAGAAAAAACGGGGTTTTCCCAGTTCCCGAATGGACAGAGTTATTGTAGGCATACTCGGCTATCCAAAGGGTATCTTTCCAAGTTTTTTCAGTTTGTTGCAGCATGCAGCGTAAATACTGTTCCAGAGTTTGATTGGTCCTCTCGGTTTGTCCGTCGGTCTGAGGGTGGTGACTGGTCGATAGTCTCACATCAATTTGAGCCGACCGACAGCAACTTCGCCAAAAATGAGAAATAAATTGACTACCTCGATCCGAAATTAGAACCGAAGGAAAACCGTGCAGTCGGACGATGTTTTCGAGAAATTCTCGGGCCAGAGTTGCTGCTGTTGGCAAGCCTTTGAGCGGAATGAAATGCGCCATCTTGGAGAATAAGTCCACGATTACTAGAATCGTATTGTATCCGGAACATGGAGGTAGATCGGTGATGAAGTCCATAGAAAGCGTATGCCAAGGGCGAGGTGGGATGTCAATAGGGCGTAAGAGGCCTGCTGGTCTTTCCTTTTGACTCTTGTTTTGGGCGCATACTCCACAGGACATTATAAAGTCTCTGATATCTTTTTTCCAAGACGGCCACCAGAAGTAGCGCTTGATCTTTTCTGAGGTCTTGGCTATACCGGGATGACCTTCCATTAAAGAGTCGTGATAACAAGAGATTACTTTTTTCTGTAAATCTGTGCTGGGTAGGTATAATCGTTCTTGGAAATACAATAAGTTGTCCTTTACTGCAAAGTCCTTTCCCTGCAGATGCCAATTCTGTATATCTGCTGGAGTTACAAGTTGCCTGGCTTTATCCTTAACTTCCTCTATGGATTCTGTGGCGATTACACCCAGAATTCTTTGCTCGGGAATGATTGGTACAGGTTTAGGGTTGATCAAGTGTTCTTCCACTCCCATCCGAGAAAGGGCTTCGGCTTTACCGTTCTTTGTACCAGGCCGATAGGTAATTATGAAGTCAAACTCGGCAAAGAATAATGCCCAACGGAGTTGTCTAGAGGATTGGGCTTTTGCGTTTTTCAAATATTGCAGGTTTCGGTGATCCGTAATCACAGTAACGGTGTGTCGGGCCCCCAGCAGATAATGCCGCCAAGCCTTAAAGGCAGACCTGATAGCCAGAAGTTCCTTGTCAGTAATCGTGTAATTGACTTCAGGAGGCGAGAATTTGCGGGACCAAAATGCCACGGGATGCAACTGATTGGTTACCGGGTCCTTTTGTGATAGAACTGCCCCCATGGCAAGGCTTGAAGCATCAGTTTCCACGATGTAGGGGAGTTCGGGGCGAGGGTGTTTTAAGATTGGTGCAGAGATAAATTTAGTCTTCAAATCCTGGAAAGCTTGTTCCGCCTCGGTAGACCATTCAAAACGTTTGTTTTTCTTTAACAAGGCAGTGATGGGCTGGACTATTCGAGAGAACTCGGGGATAAACCTGCGGTAAAAGTTAGCGAAGCCTAACATGCTTTGCACACCTTTTACGGAGGATGGTGATGGCCATTTGAGAACTGCATCGACCTTCTTTGAATCCATACGCACTCCGCCAGGTGATAATATGAATCCCAAGAATTCAACTTCAGTCACGTTGAAAACACATTTTTCCAACTTAGCGAAAAGTTTGTGTTGACGCAATCTTTCGAGGACCATTTTCACGTGTTTCCGATGTTCAGATTCCGATGAAGAATAAACCAGGATGTCGTCAATGTAAACAACAACACATACATCTATGAGCTCTCTGAGGACATCGTTCATAAAATATTGAAAGGCGGCCGGGGCATTGCAAAGTCCGAAGGGCATGACCTGATATTCAAATAGCCCATACTTGGTGCGGAAGGCCGTCTTCCATTCATCGCCCTCTTTTACTCGTACCAAGTGGTAAGCTCCTCTAAGATCCAGCTTTGTATATATGTATGCTTTTCTGACTTGGTCCAGGAGTTCAGGGATCAAAGGTAACGGATATCTATTCTTAACGGTGATCTGGTTCAGGGAGCGATAATCTATACAAGTTCTAAGGTCTCCTTCCTTTTTTGGAACGAAGAACAAAGCTGAAGAAGCAGGGGACTTGGAAGGACGAATAAACCCATTTGCCAGGTATTGATCCAGGTATTGTCGAAGGTGAAGGTTCTCAGGCTCGGTGAGGGCATAAATTCTACTACAAGGAGGAGTAGATCCAGGTATCAGGTCTATCTGGCAGTCATAAGACCTATGAGGAGGTAGAGAGTTAGCCTGATCCTTCCGGAAAACATCTTGGTATTCTAGGTATTCGGGAGGTAACTGGGGAGTCTCTGAAGAAATTGCAGCCAGTGCAACACCAGGTGGAGGGTGACAAGTAGAGACACATTCTGGAAACTGGACCGTTCTTGCTCGCCAATCGATCAGAGGATTGTGTTTCTCTAACCAAGGTATTCCTAGAATAATCTGAAACTGAGGGGCCTTGATCACATCGAACACGATCTTCTCATGGTGTCCATCTTGACTTACTAGCGTCACTTCTTGAGTGGTATGCGTTACTGGCCCGGAGGCTATCTCCGTACCATCCACCGTAGTAATGACGTCCTTTACAGCCTTGGGACAAAGAGTTAGATTCATCCTCAAAACCATTTCATGATCCACATAATTGCCGATGGCACCGCTGTCGACGTAAGCTTCAATTGCATGTAATCGATCCGGATTATCAGGGCTAATGAGGACCATAGGTATCACGAAATGCGAGGTCACGGAACTGGTTTTTACGCTCGGCAAGAGGACCTCTATTCTTGTCGGGCGAGGTCGTTTCCCTGCTCAGAGTTTGTAACTTTGGTAACTGCAGCTCCTACTGCCTTCTTGGCGGGTTTCACCGGACAGTCTCGAAGAAAGTGCCCTGAGTTTCCGCAATATAGGCATAATTGCAACTGTTTCCTCCTTTCCCGCTCCCGTTGTGTTAGAGGACCTTTCAGACCCCCTATTTGCATGGGTTCCCCGGAGTCTACTCCTTTGGAAGGAGTTGGCGGTTTGGAAAATACTCGAGCATCAAACTTGGAACGATCGGCCTTCCTGTTCTGCAGCCTGTGATCTATTTGAACGACCAAGTCTATGTAATCCGAACAGTCTTGTGGGGGATTCACTACTTGGGCTAAAACGTCTTTGAGCTCTCCACGTAGACCTCTATAAAACAGCGTAATCCTTTTGTCCTCAGGCCATTGAGTTTCCACTATTAGTCTATTGAAAGATGCAATATAAGCCAAAAGGTCTTGATTACCCTGTCGCAACGAAAGAAGCTCATTGTCCAAGGCCTGCCCCTGTGAATGTCTTGCGAACAGTTTTTCCAAACTAAGCTGAAAGGCTTGAAAATCATGGAGAACCGGATCATCTTGATGAACTAGAGGGATCGACCAGTCTGCCGCATTGCCACTAAGGTACGAAAGTACAAAAGCTACTTTAGCTTGATCAGTTGGAAAGGCTGCTGGCCGGCATAAGAAGTGCAACCGGCACTGATTGATAAATACTGCAAACCTCTTTGGGTCACCAGAAAATCGCTCGGGCGGAGCCAGAGGTACATTCCCAGGTAGGTTGATCTGCACTGGATTCATAGAGGATGTTGAAGGAAGATTTGCCCCTGATGCGGTTAACGGGGTCTGTCCGGCTTGTGACTGTAGCACTTGTCTAGCAAGATTGTCTGTTCTCTCCTTGGAAATAATTAGTTCCCTTCTTAGAGCATTCGTTTCCTGACGAGTTGCATGCACTTCTGCCCTTAGTTCCCCAAGTAACCGGGCTAGGGGGTCAGTATCCGAGGTTTCCATAGCGCCTGGGCGAGAGTTTTGCGGTAGGCTTTGCGTTCTGTAACGCTCACCTGATTCTCGCAGAGGCGCCGGTCTTGACTGGGCGACTACCGTATCTTCAAAGGTGATGTGTAGCACCCGGTTGGCTCTTTGGGCTGGACCTCTGTGCACTGTATGCCTGACGTGTAGAGTAAGATGTCTGCAGATAGAAAATATGGGGTTAATGAACTGGGGTTATTGGGGTGTCCCTATCTCTTTCCTCTTCTCCTCTCCTGTAGACCCCCAAAGGTTAACGCTCTCACCTTAGGTAAGTGAATGCCGAACTCTCCATCTGCCTCAGGGCAGGGTGCTGTAGCCAGTTTCTTCACTGGATAGGTAGCGCAGGCCTCTTGACTTCAGAGGACTGCTGTCCGTCGTTTACTGCACGAACGGTAAGTTTCGAGTCATTCAAATGTCTTTTTAAAGTCTTTAGTAATGATGTCTCTTGTTTTGCAGGGTTCCGGCGATGGCGGATGACGGGCTGAAGTGAGTTGAAGATGGAGCCCGTGTGATGAATAGAAGCGCCTGGAAGCACGTGAGTAAGTGCTTGATGCCTGCTTCACGATGCGCTCCAACTGTCTTTTTATTTTGCAGGTACGAGTTCGGAGCGGCTTCAGGGTGCCGGAATACCCACTGGATTAGATGTGGAAAGGAGTAATGGCACGTGAGTATTAAAGTTCCCCAATGTCTTTAAACGCACCTTGTTTTGTCTTTCAGATGCGGATGTGGCGCCGAAGGCCTCCGGAGCGTGCGAAGAGTTGGTAAGCTTTTGTCTTTCAGATGCCGGAATGCAGTATGAAGACCTCCGGAGCGCACGAAGAGTAGGTAAGCCTTTGCCTTTCAGATGCCGGAATGCAGTGTGAAGACCTCCGGAGCGCACGAAGAGTAGGTAAGCCTTTGCCTTTCAGATGCCGGAATGCTAACCTGTTCTTTCTTGTCTTTATAGGTGTTGCTGAAGACTGGATTCAGGATGGTAAGCCTTTTTCCTTAGGCCCAGGACTGGATGCAGAAGACACGATGAGCGTCCTGCTGCAGAGGGTGCAGAATAACGCAAAGCAAGATTCATCCACCGGGTGTGGTTTAAATAGCCTCCTGTAGTGCTTAGGTGTCTCCTTCCACAGCCACGCCTAAGTAAGAAAAGAGTTCCTGGTAAGAAAAGAGTTCCTGCCTTCCAGAAGAGTTCCAGTGTTCTAAATCTAGGGAGTGGCTCCAGCCCCACCCAACAGGAAAAGTAGTTCCAAACAGAAGAGGATCAGAGGCTCAACTGGCAGGCAAGTAAGCAGCATGGTCTGCTGCAGGTAAGTCCACCCAAGATTATGAGCCCGGCGCTTCCAGCGCTGGGACTGGGCATATTTATGAGCCTGGTGCCACTGGCGCCAGGACTGGGTCCAAAAGGTCCCAATTGGGACTGGTTGGCACTCGGAACCTGGGTTATGGATCTGCTTCCAAGGGAGTTGGGAAAACCCTGACCTTTTGGAAGCAGAGATCATGACACAAAGCCCCTTTTATACCATATATGGACATCACCCTCGAACTTCAGAACTAGATTCACCTCAGCATTTAGAAATGCCTGCAGTTAGTCATTTGCATTCTACTATTACACAAGCCTTTAAAGAGGCAACAGAACATTTGAAACAAGCAAAAGAGAAATATAAGAAAAATGCTGATCAACATAGAAGTGAAACTCCACAATACCAGATTGGGGATCAAGTTTGGCTGGCTACAAAACTCATACCTCTGAAGGGAACTCAGACTTTTAACCCTAGATATTTGGGACCTTACACTATTAAGGCCATTATCAACCCGGTAGCCGTCAAATTGGAATTACCCTCTAATATGCGCATTCATCCTGTCTTTCATGTTTCACTTTTAAATCCAGTTCAACCAGGAACAAGATTAACCAAACCACCCGACCCCATCTTGATAGATGGAGAACTTGAATTCGAGGTAAAAAATATCCTGGACTCAAAGATGGTTGAATCAAAACTTTTTTATTTAATCGATTGGAAGGGCTACGGACCACAAGAAAGGTCATGGGAACCTAGTGACCACGTCCATGCACCTCGGTTGGTGAAAAGATTCCATCAGAACTTCCCAGACAAACCAGGGCCCAGGGGAAGAACAACTTTAGGAGGGGCCTTGGGGGGAGTGCTGTCATGATGCCTACCCCCAGGCATCTGGACCAAGCCCATCAGCCCCGGGAGCAGGCATCTAGACATTTAGTAAAACCTCAGCAGCCCCAGCTAGGGGCTATCTGGGTTCAGTCCTGGCGCCTTAGGCGCCAGGCTCATAGTAGAAATCAGTCCTGGCGCCTAAGGCGCCAGGCTCATAGTCATTACTTACCTCAGGCAGACCATGCTGCAAATGACTCCAATCCAACATGAAGCCTGAAAGGGACTATTTTTCTACAGGGACTATTTTTTACTCGGGTGTGCTTCTAGGGACTTCTTACCTGGGACTACTTTTGAGGCTATTTAAACCACGCCCGACCAGCAACACACGCTTTGCGTTTTTCTGCATCCAGCAGCGTAACGCTCACCGTGCCTGCAGCCTGCATCCAGTCTTCTACCACGCCCGCCTCGAATCCGGAGCTCCTAAAACAAAGAGGAAAGAAAGGAACAAGGTTAGAAAACTAACTTATTTCTATTCCACACCTGATTCTGGATCCATCTCGTCTCCGGACCTGTAAAGAACATCATTTCTGCACACGCCGTATCTCCAGCTGCAGCGCCGCGCCATACTCACCAATCTTCACAGCATCCTTCGGGTCGGCGCTGCCTCCATCATTTCTTCGCGGAACTTCAGCACCTAGGAGACAAAAGAAAACCACAAGGTGAGCCGAGGGAACCAACAAATATAATTCTTACCACAATAGACTTACCTGATTTAACACCGCAGGCATCCTTTTGTGACTCTCCATATTTTCACGTGCCGCATCTGTAAACAGAGACAAAACAACACGTTTTCCACGTGCAACATTTACCGGACAGCGCTAGGTAATACAGACTCTTACCTGAGCGCCACCAGCTGCCACAAGAGCATCTTTTCACGAGCCAGCTGCAAGACAAGAAAGGAAGGGGGTAACCAGAGTGAACATCGGACATATTGAACTCTATGAACTTAATACTTACTGGTCCTCACCAGGAACCTCAGAGTCAATACTCTCCGGAGCTCTCCCGAGCCTTCAAACCAGTGAAGTAACTGGAATCGACGCGCCCTGCAAATCCACGCAGGATGGAGAGCTCATCTTTCAAGAATATAAGGTGAGATTGCTGTGAGGGCATTTCGGAGGTGATTAGTTGGGGAGGACTTGGGGGGTGCCATCACTTGAATCCACAAGTGGCTAAATCCATCTCTCCACTTGCGGGAGAATATTTCTACGGGGTAAGCAGAAAAGATTAGGAGGGCAGATCCAGTCAGTCATCGCTGCACTACGCATCACGTGGGTGGAGACCGCAGCTGTCCGGGTCCGACCGACACCCCTGTGGGAGCCAGGTGAGCGTAACATATATAGATATTGGTGACCCTTTTTGGTTGATGTTGTTTATCTACAACCAGCTGGTTTTGCTCAGTTGTTGTTTGTTATTGAAATTGCTGAGGTTTTTATGTTGCTTTTATACTTGGAGGCGTTTTACTAAATTATTCATTTTTAACACTAAAGGTGTTTACCTTGTGTTATGTATACCTAGTGTTGTGTAAATGTGTCATTCCAATAAAAATTCTCCTCAATTAGTATATGTTAATATGCTTACCCATAATCAATCAGGACAATAATAGAAAAAACATGCATAGATCAATGTAATGTTCATTTTTTGAAAAGTTTTTCACAGAAAACGGTGCATCTCTTGGTCAATGTTCAAACCAGTATGGCTTGTGTCCATACTGCATATCCAAAATGCCTCTCTTCTGCATAGTTGTATTTCCATGTTGCCTCCTCTTGGTGGGGTCCAAATTTTCTCAATTCCAAAGCATTTTAATTGCGTGATTTCTGATTGCTTGTGCCGTTCCTGGAAGTGTGTGGCAAGAGGCGATCTAGTGTCTAGGTTGGTGATTGCTCTAAAAATGTTCTCCTATCCTTATTTTGAGTTTTCTGATCGTGCTGCCTATATATAGTCTGTGGCAGGGACATTCTATGCCATATAAAATGTACTTGCTGTTACAATTGATGTGGTTCTTTATAGTTGCCTTAGTTCCGTTAGGTTTAGAAACGTCTAATTTGGCATTGATCATGTATCTGCAGATCTGGCACTTGTCATAAATCTGCCCCCGTCTCACCTGGGATTGCTTCTTGCTCTGTTCCACGGGAGGATTCCTCTTGTGGACGGATCGGGTCTTGTATAGACTCGCTCGAGTCTCGCCCGGCTGCAGAGCGCGTTCAGAGTTCCGGGAAGGCCGCTGTTCCAGGATGTCCAGGAAAGTAGGTAGCGGTCGATAAGAATGGGGATTCCAGGAGTCGAATAGAGGGAAATGGAGAAGGAAGGAGGAAGGAAACCAGGATCTTGGATAGAAGATTCGCCGAACAGCACACACACGTCAAGTCACTACCTAATGATAGCGTTGAGACGCGCGGGGCCGTGGGGGCGTGGCCAATTTATAGGATATGCCGTGTGCGACGTGAAAGCTGGTGTGAGGCAAGTCGCTTGTTGCGGCCATGTTGGGAGTAACAAGGAATACAAGCCCCGGCGCGATAAGGACCAGGAGGTCCAGAAGGGGCAAGTTCTATGGGTCATGACAGCACTTGCCACACCTGTAGTTTCCTGTGGTTGGTGATTGGAGCCATAGCTTTGGGTCCTGGTGTTGGGATTTCTTGAATTTTTCGAATTTCATGTTGTCAAAAAACAAAGGGCTCAATATTTGTTTCAGATTTTTACATTTCCAAAAAAGTGATGCTCGGTTGATTGTCCAGAATTGTGTGCATGACTGTATCTGCACATAGTATATCCAGTTTTTTGTAGAATGTTCTTGATTGTAGAATTGTTTGTACTGTAAGTTGTTATACATCTTATTTTGGTTGATTCGGGTGGTGTTTGTGGTTTAGACTTATTTTGAAGGAGATCAGATCTCGATCGTCTGGTTGTTTTTTGAAGTATTTTGCTTAGATGTTTGGGACTGTATCCTCTTCGTTCAAATTTTGCAATTTCTGTGGTTGCATGCTTGCTGAATTCCTCTTGTGTTGTGCAATTTCTTTTTGTCTGTATTAGTTCTCCATATGGTATACTCAGAAGCGTACCAAAATGTTGACCTGACAATTGCGAAGGCCGAAAATGCAGACTTTTTTTTGGTCCCCCCCTTACACCACATATATATGTGGGGGGTATAGAATACAATATTAATATGGAAGGGTGCAGGGGGTCTCACCCCTAATATATATGTGGTGTAAAGGGTTAAAAAAAAGTCACCATTTTCGCCCATCGCAATAATCACATAGATCGTATATTCTGTGTGGTATGGTACAGATGGTTACTAGAGGCATGTAAGATACTGTTTACGGCGGTTGGTTTGGTATACAAAGTGGTGTGTATGGTGTGTTCTTTGATATAAAGATGAAGATCCAAAAAGTCTATAGGTTGTTGGTTGTAGTTGATGGTTAGTTTCAGATTGTTAGTGTTATTGTTCAAGTATTTGTAGTAGCCCATGAGTTGCTTTTCTGTGCCATTCCATATGATAATAATATCATCGATATATCTGCCCCAGAAGGCGATTCTATTGTGTTGAAAAGTCTGGATGTTGCCACGCGTATTGTGTCTCAAAGTGTCCCATATAGAGATTGGTGTATTTTGGGGCAAATTTTGCTCCCATCGCTGTCCCTTGGGTTTGTTTGAACAAATGACCTCCAAAGCAGAAAATGTTGTTTGTAAGGGTGAAATTAAGCATCTCTAGAATCATTTGGTTCTGGTCGTGAAAAGATATTGAGCGTGCTTTTAGAAAATGATTGGTGGTGAGAATTCCTTTTTCATGTATTATACTTGTGTACAATACTGTGACATCTAGGGTCACAAACCAATAGTTGGTTTCCCAATGGATGGTTTCTAGTTGTTGAATGGTATGAGTAGTGTCTTTGGTATAGGAAGTTAGTCCTGCTGCAAGCGGTTGTAAGTGGTGATCTATGTATTGTGAGATTCTCTCTGTCAGTGAGCCAATGCTGTTTATTATTGGGCGACATTGTGCTAAATCTGAAAAAGGTTTTGAATTTTTGGTACAGAGTATATGGTTGGGAGTATTGGATATGACACACTCATGTACAGGTATTCTTCTTCCATCAAAAGACCTTGAATATTCCAGTATGAGCTCATGAGGTGCCAATCCTGCTGTAGTTCAGTTATTGGGTTTGAAGTAAGATTTTGATAGCATTAATTGTTGTTCAGTTGTTCCATAGCTATTTTCACATAATCTTCAGTCTTGAGCAGGACAACATTTCCTCCTTTGCCTGCAATCTTGACAGTAATTCTATGATTGTCTTTAAGTTGTTTGAGGGCTTGTTGTTGGAGTTGCCTGAGATTTTGTTTGATTTTGGGTGTGGTTCCCTTTAGATAGAGTTGTCTTAGTTCTTGTTGGCTCGCCTTGAAGAACAGATCTATGGTGTTGTCGGTTTCCAATACTGGGACAAATCGAGATCTTCGTTTTAACTTGGTTTCCTGAGAGAGTCCCAATGTGATGTCTTGTTCTACTGAAAAAGATTCCATGGTGTGAATGTCCTCTGTTTCGTCCAGGTTCAATAGATTAATGGTGTTTTCCACATGAGTTGTTGATAGTTCAGAGCTTATTTCTTTGCTGGTGGGTTTGCGTTGAATAGGGGTATTTAGAAAGTATTTTTTCAGTTTAAGTTTCCTGCACAAATGGTATAGATCAAAAATTGTCTCAAAATAGTCATAAGTGTTGGTTGGACAAAATGTTAGCCCTTTGTTAAATACTGTAATTAAGTGTTTGGGCAGGTCCTGCTTTGTTAGATTAACTACTAGGTTTTCTTCACTCACGGTTGGTTCTTTGATCTTGTTTGCATACCATTGTTTTTGTTGGTTTGATCTTCTTTGTTTGTTGCCTTGTCCTCTTTTTCCCCTCCTGGTGCTTTTTTGTTTTGAGTGTGTGTCGAAGTATATCCCCGTTTTTGATTTTGCTTAAAGTTTTGTTGAGTTTTTTTTAATTGTTTGTATTCTTCTAAAAAAGTTGAAGAGGTTTATTGGGATGGATAATGTTCCTTGATCTTGTGATCCTGATGTGCTCTTTTCTATTGAATCGTGGTCTAGATCGCTCACTCAGCCTGTTTCTGATGAGGATGGTGTTGTTTGTTGAGGTTTTGTGGTCAGTGTCTATTTTTGTGGTTTTGTACTGGTGTTTTTTTCTCCCCAGTGTTTTGTTGGATGTATATACTTGTTTAAATGTGTAGTCTTGTTCATCCCTGATGAACTGTCTTTTTTTCTTAATTTTGACTTCTTTTGCAAATCTGTCTATGATGTCAAGTATTTGGTAGTTCTTGAATGTTTTTTCCAGTATATTAAGTGACTCTGTGTTGTCTTTGATTGTGGTGATATCTTTGATGATTTGATCATGTTCATTTAATGTATGAATCATTTGTCTTGAGGTGTTGGTCAGTACGTCTTCCCAATCCTTGAGACTCTTAACATCTTCTTCATCAAAAGGTGGAAATATACAGATTCTAAGAGCTCTGGGTATTCGTCCTACTTGTAAGTACTGTTTTAAAGTTCTGATTTCCCACCAAGGTGATAGTTTTGATTTGAGCAGTTTCTCTTGTTGTTCAAATAGTTTCCTTAGAGACGGTATTGTTATGCTGTTTGTTTCCGATGTTGGTTTAGAGAGATTTGAAAATAGTGTTTCCGCCTCCTTGTCTCGGTTTGAAAAATTCCTTAACATTTTCTTTTTTTAAATGTTTTGTTTGTGTTGTTGTCTGTTCAAAGATGTCCTGGTTTTTATTATTTTAACATTTTATTGGATGATGCTGCCTTGTGCTGCTTATATGACAAACTAACATATGAAGACGGTTTTGTCTTTCTTGAGTAGGTTCATAACAGAAAAACATCCAAGACATGGATATGATTTTTTATTAGTATACCCCTGAAGAATGTCGAATAGGTGAGCAACATCAACAGAAACATGTTGGGTCTTGATGTATAAATTGTATATACATTAGCAATAGGGTTGAGCCAATAACCTTGCATGTCCTCTCATTGTTATATGAAAATTCTCTTTGGACACTTCTTTTGGTCATCTAATGTATGGATTGTCTAATTCATGTAGTGTGCTTGATTGTTTTATACATGTCAAAAAAATTTTGGTGTAATGTGTGTAAATTATATGTGAATACATATTGTATTTGTCATCGTTGAGGCATAGAGTGTAGGGCCATACAAATCTGAATAGATTGGTAGATAGAATTCAGTGTGCATTCAATCAGCATGCCTCACCCACACAGGTGTAAAGTGCCAACCAAATGGAGATTAACACTGTCTAACTGCAGCACTTAGCTGTGTACCACTTGATGTTTACTTTCTGTCTCCTAAAATATCACTTTTTTTATTTTTTATTTTTATTTCTTGCTTTTTAACCATTTAAAAGGTTTTTACAAGTGTCTTGTTGTCTTTGAAGATTTGATTTTCCTGTTAATCACCTCACCACTTATGTGAAGAGAAGTCACGCAGAAGACTTTGGGCGGTTCATGACTTAGGTGGGGTCTGGAACTAATGCCGGGGTGTTGATTTTCTTTGGTGCTGCGTCTAGAAATTTCGCAGCTGCCATGGTCCATCTTGAGGATTCTCCAGACATTAACCGACACCAAATCGTTGCTTCATATATTACCAGTGGATCGAATATAAGTGGTGTGATGTAGGCTTCTCTTTCCTTGGTCAGTTGTGGGCAGGTCGTAAGGAGGTGCTTTATTGTTTGCAGTTGTCCTTGATTATTACAGAGGCGGCAGAGGCTAGATGTTGCCAGTCGTCTAAAGGCTTGAACTTCCCTAGTGTGAAGTTGATTTAACCTGGCTCTCATGAAGAGCTTTCGCAGCATTTTGTTTGGGAATTTTTCACAGTACTTTATTGGTTGTTTTAGCTTGTTATAGACTGGCGGCAGGTGTTGCAGCAGTTTGTTTTCCAAAGCTTTGTCATTTGTGGTGATCCAGTCTTGGAGTTCGATCTTAGTTGACACTCTAACTGGGTTGGAGTTGTTCTTCAGTACAGGCAAGATCTTCTAGTTTTCTTTGAAGGCTTTTTACCCAATTATTAAGAGGTTTACAAGTTCCACTTTCGATTTCTGCCGCAATTACTCGGTACACTGGAAGAGTGTCAGTTTGTAGGATCTTCCTTTACAGCTGCATAGCGGTCTTTTCCACCACTGCCACTAGTGAAAGTAGGCCCAGTTCGTGCCGGACTGCTGCCATAGAGGTTGATTGCGGAAGGCCAAGGACCGATTTCCACAAGTATCCTTTCAACTGTAGCCAGATCGAGGCAGGTATGGTTAAGGAGGCGTTCATGCCATATGTCATGGTCGGGATAAGTTTTGACTTGTAAAATAGTATAGCCGGAGAGAGTGAAAATATGCCAAATTTTTTGTCTACCTCTCTTGTCTGTGCGGCGAGGTTTCTTATTTTGTCCCATAGACATTTTTGCATTTAACATTTTATTGGATGATGCTGCCTTGTGCTGCTTATATTACAAACTAACATATGAAGACGGTTTTGTCTTTCTTGAGTAGGTTCATAACAGAAAAACGTCCAAGACATGGATACGATTTGTTATTAGTATTAGTATACCACTGAAGAATGTCGAACAGGTGAGCAACATCAACAGAAACATGTTGGGTCTTGATGTATAAATTGTATATACATTAGCAATAGGGTTGAGCCAATAACTTTGCACGTCCTCTCATTGTTATATGAAAGTTCTCTTTGGACACTTCTTTTGGTCATCTAATGTATGGATTGTCTAATTCATGTAGTGTGGTTGATTGTTTTATACATGTCAAAAAAAAGTTTGGTGTAATGTGTGTAAATTATATGTGAATACATATTGTATTTGTCATCGTTGAGGCATAGAGTGTAGGGACATCCAAATCTGAATAGATTGGTAGATAGAATTCAGTGTGCATTCAATCAGCATGCATCGCCCACACAGGTGTAAAACGCCAACCAAATAGAGATTAACACTGTCTAACTGCAGCACTTAGCTGTGTACCACTTGATGTTTACTTTCTGTCTCCTAAAATATCACTTATTCGAATGCAAGTAAAGCGGAAATTGTTGTTTTCCTTCCAATCTCTAAATCTGGGTCAATATAAAAAAGAACCAACCTATCCAGATGTATCATCAGTGGATTCACTGTCTTTTGGTTTTTATTATAGGGACAATTAGCTCTTTTCCGTTTACGAATTTTATTATAGGTTCTATTGCAACCTCCCATTAGCCCATTTTCCATTTTGCCCTTTTTCGCCGACATAAAAAATACGATGCTGGCCTCCCTTTAAGGCACCGTCTGACAGTTTTGCAGCGTGCTTTACTGTGAGCCAATTACCGCTTGTTGTTTTTGGCACATGACTTGACCTTAGACCCCGCCTCATAGGACTCCAATCCAATGGACCAACGCGCCGACTGTGTCTGAACATCCGGCGTGCGCACGACCCCCACCCCCCCTCCCTCGATTGCTTTCCCCCCCTCCGCCCCCCACCGTGCGCCGCCGCCCTGCGTCACTTCCGGCCGCTGCTACCGAGGTTGCTTCCCCGAAGCGGAGCCGAGAGAGGAACAACAGCCGCCATTTTGTTTGTGTGCGAGCGGCCGAGTCGAAACGGGCAGGCCGGGCCCCGGGCAGCCGTGGACGGGGAAAGGGTGCAGCGCGGAGCCCGCGGGAAAGTAAGGATCCCGCGGGAAGGCGCCTGTAACTGACAGACATGACTCGCCGCACCCCCCTCCCGGGGCCCAGATAGACACCGCCGGTAACAGGATGGTGCCGCCCCCGGGGGAGGCAAGCGGGAGGGAGCGCCGCTGAGATCCAGGGAGGGGGGGAGCAACCAGCTCCAAGTCTTGCAGAAGCCGCGATCTCCAGGCCTACACAGATTATTCCCCGAACAGGCCTGCCTTCATAGACCTGTAAGAAAGACCCCAATGACTGCAGAAAAACAACCCCCCGGTAATGCACCTGGAGAAGATCATATCCCCAGGCTTTCATCAAGAACATACGTTTTCAAGCATAGCCTCGTATTAAGGAACTGTCATATCTGCAGCAGGAGAGTCATTGCTTTACCTGCAAGTAGTCCTGCACCCTGGTCTCCTCGGTCTGCCGGGTGAGAAGAGACGGCCCTGCTTCTTGATGAACTCCCTCAAACGAACTGGGTGAAAACATCCACCATTTGGATATCAGAAGGGAATACGCATAGGCCTGGATTAAGGGGAGACCGTGAACCAACTTTTTACCTGGCACCTGATCTTCATCCGCGGCCGTGGCAAGATACTGTACCTACCAGACACCCTGGAGCAAAAACAGAACACCTATAGGAACTGCAGCGCACTGGGTACACGGGAGGACACCATTGACCGAACCCCACCGGTTTCTCTACAGTTAGACGACTCCAACCCCCGTGTTTGCCAGGGAGTGGATTGTCTTTTTACATAGTGAGAAAAGGAGCCTCCCTTTTACGCTGCAAGGGCAGCTTCTGTGGATCGAGGATGGCGGATAATGTGGTGGAGCAAGGCCCCCCCTCCGCTAAAAGGCCGAAGCTCAGCTCGCCCGCCCTGTCGGGCTCCAACAGCGACGGGACAGGTGAGGATATGACACTTAACCTAGCCATTGACAACTGGTTGAAGTCTGTCAAATGCTCCATACGTGACCTTTCGTGTAATCATTTCAAGTAAATAATTATTTATGTCATCGTTGATCATGTTGCCATATATCAGTATTTTCCACCTTACCTGAGACCAGGTGAAATCATCCCCACTGTGACCTATTGTAAATATCCTAATACTTATTCCCATACACTCCTCCGTTGTTATTCCAGCCCGACCCTAAGAGCCACGGAATAGCTACGATGGAGGTACTCCCATTCATAATCTGCCCCCGAAAGACACCGAGCAGTATAAAAACACGCTCTATTATTGTTTTGGGCACCCAATTCTGCTTCAACCGGTCCACGTGTAAAAACGCAGTACGTATGAATATACGTATATACATCTAAGTACTATTGAGCATTTCAAAAATACATCAGTCCTAAAACCGGGTGATCTGTAATGGAATATCGTTAATGAAGTTGGTCATAATGTTCATATCACGTTCATTCATTCCGTTCTTTGTTATCCGTGCTAATCCAGATCACCTTCACGCCCGTTTTCGGTGGTTTCTCTAAAACACCATAAGTGGTGGTGTTGTAGAAGTTTTCTACTACTGTTTAAATTATTACAGAATACCGTAGCTTATCTTCATCGAATGGCCAATGGTGATTGAACTGACGACTGAATATCGGTGCACCCTGTCACGTCAAGACCCACCGGGTCTCGCACAACATTCTAATTTTCTATACTCGCACCTAGCAATTTCATCTATGTCGCTATGGCTGAGCACACCCACATTAACTCGGTCCATGCACCCTGGGAACTCGTTGTTACCGCCTGTCTTTACACCCAAAGCCTTCGGTATGTTGTAAAATGCTAATGTTGTTCATCGTGCTCACTTTTTTGTTATGATTTTCGCGGGTCACTTTGGCATGATTTTTAGTCTTTTACTTCTGGTATCTATCATTTGCTTTGCGGTGAAGATTTATTGTCTACAGGCACGTGCTTTCTACGTAGGTTAACAGTTTGGGGCGTCTAAAATAACTTCGCACGAACCCCAGAAATGGGGGTGGGATTTGCCTTTTCCTGTTTGGATTTTTTTTTTTAAAGGGCGCCTCTCGTATTTTCTGACAGTGGGACGTACCTGTCATTCGGAACTTTTGGATGCTTTTGTGTACATTTTCAACTCGCTTTCATTTTCTAGCATCTTAGTCTGACACCCACACCCTCCTTGCGCCCCGCATCATGCAGACACAGGTTCCTTTTTAATATCTGTCAATCTTTACTGCTGCCCCTACAGGAATTAACCTGGCAAAAAAAGGACCATCTGCCTGTGATGTCCACCCCTCGGGTATAGGCCATGTAAGCATGTTTCAGGGGACCATGTCTGCATTATTATCCCTCCACTATCAACACTGGTCGCCACCTCTTGCCAAAACCTGCTGGTGACGGGGCAGGACCAAACCATATGGGGAAAAAAAATCAGCAATCTCATGTTCGCATCTGGAGCAATTCATGACTCCTGCACCCTTACGTTTCAAGTCCTATGGGAAGGTCCAGCAACAGCTCTGTGCAATACATACAGCTGAATAAGGTTAATTCTTCAACGCTATACCAGTGCCCACAACCATTCCGTGAAGGTTCGTCTAACATCCTTCTCCCACACTCTTCCAGTGTTCTCCGTGTACACAGCAGCATTTAATATAATCTGGAAACCATGTGTCCGCCCTCTGCTACATTGTACAGTTTGCCTAGCACCATATCACCCTCTATACCTTCTTTGAAGATTGCCCATCCCCTTTGAGTATTTTAGAACAAACCGCTGTTACTCTCCTCCACGCGGTTAGCACATCTTGTTCTGCTCAAAACATTTACGCGTCAAAACATCTAAGACTCAAACTTAAATCTGCACTCTCCTGAAGCTCTTCCTCTTGAGCCTAGGAGGAGCAACTTGTTTCCTATCGCACCATTCATCCCCTGGATTACTCTATCCATACCACCATTGTGTATATATACCGCCCTGTCTGTGATTTTTGTACAGTCCCTGCTTGATATCGACATCACTCAGTCGCTAGTGTTTGGGCATTGCCACAACTGTAATTTTTTTTTCTTCTTCTGGTTGACCTATTTTATCAGTAACTCAGTGGCTCATTGGAAATTATTAAAATGTTACAGTATATTTCACCTGTTAACCCGTTTGTATACATACACAACTGTTGACGATCTTGACTATCTGGGTGTCACATACACAAATTATGCGGATGGCACTCAGATACTCATCCCCATCACTGGTGACTGCACTGTAGACAGTAGGACGCTCAATGACTTTTACCTCACTCTACAAACCTGGATGGCGAAACATGGGCTCTGCCTTAACGACGATAAGATGGAGCTGCTCCTCCTCCTGTGGTCTCCAGTCTACCTGAACAAACTGGATGTGCTTTTCGCATCCTTCAATATTGACGGTAATATAATTCCAAGTCTCCAATGCTGTGAAAACGCTGGGAATCTACATTGATTCACTTGACCCCAACTAGAGAAACCAACGCCCTTGGCCGCCTCCTCTGCTTATACCTGTAAGCTCATCACTGCCTGCTGTCCTTACTTGACAACTGCATAACAATAGCAAGGGCACTTGCTCGATTATTGTAATGCTTTCTATCTTGGCACCTCACAACTAAATGCGGGTCATGCAAAATGATGCCATTAGAGCAGCAATACATCTCCCTAGGAATCAACACCTTTTGGACACTAGAGATACTCTAAAATGGCTTAACACCAACTAAAGAATTGCTTACAAATCATTGTCCCTTACACACAAGTGCTTATCGAACCAAGCCCCTATCTACCTCTCCAAAACGATCTCCCGCCACACTTCCACACAGCCTACTAGAATAGCCCAGACTCATTGCGTCAAAATACCTCACTTCAAACTACAAAGAGCAGGCAGGGTCAGTTTCCCAGTCCTCACTGCTAAGAAATGGAATGCCCTACCTCAATCCCTAAGAGAGTAACTTTCTTAACCACTTTTCCTGCTAAAAGGTCAAAGCATGGCTCCACGAGCAGTACATTAACTCAACCGCATAACTGTCATGTTCCTGTACATACATTGTATACCCTATTATTAAGCCCGATATTTGTAACTCTGTATAATACAACTGTACTCTGTTGCTTTCTATTGTAACTTGTAAACGCAGCTCCCAGATGGCTCGGTGCGCGGTACAAAATAAACTCAACTACAAAATTCCCAATTAGAAAACTTTGCCTTCAATATTGATGATCCTGGAAGAACGAGCACATTCTCCTTGATGGATTTATAGCCTGTCCGGTATTTTCTGTTACAGATGTGTAGACCCTTCCTGTCATTTTAACTTCAAACTGCCTTTAAAGTGTCATAAATAACCGAGGGGGATGGGGGCGGACAAAACAGAACAATGCACAGTGATTACCCAGGCTGCTGGGTAGCAGTGGCAAAGTTGGTACAGATGCACATTTTCTCAAGAAATGTAAGGTTTGTGGCAAAGATCTGCTGGTTGGTGCTAATTGCATCACCACACTTGATTTCCATATAATCTGTGTGTGCCACTCTTGTAGCTGCATATATTTGCCATTTCAAAGGATACCCACTTGCGTGTTAATGGAAACATGTGACATTGTTACTACCTACCTGGGCATCTCTGCTTCGCCACCTTTTATCGCACAGCTAGATACCAGAAGGAAAATGCACTAGCTTTTGTACTTGCATCTGGTTATTGCTAAGATAGCATAGTTATTTAATTTCTATGCTTTTGTGCATCCCTAGATAGGTGCTCCTGTTGGTGTCCTCAGCCGCATTTCTTAATTTGCAATCACCACAAGCCATTGACTCTTTGCGTGTAAGAAAGTGTGCTGTGTTTGTTTATAGAATTGTGGCTTTTTATGGCTGGGTAGTAGCTTGGAACTTTAAATTGTACACCAGGCAAATAGAATTGAGAGGGCAGACATACTTTTAGGGTCTCACTCACTACCCTAATTAAGCTGAGTGACTTTCCGTTAGTACATATTACTTATTTAGGGTCTGTGTACAGTAGCTTGTTTATGGATAGAAGATGCCCCACAACCAGCCTCTGCAATACTTTAAACCCGAAAAGGCCATTCCCGAAAAGGCCATTCCAGTTTTAAATGTCTTTTTTTGGCTTTGAGTGAAATGGGTGTAGTATTGCAGAGTCAATGCATATAATATGAAGTAGTTTGCACACAGAGGGCTGTAAGTGACTTCAATCCAGCAATCCAACTAAGTCAATGTCTAGTCTGGGATGCCCAATGGAAGCCCTTATTAATATATTTTTATGTCAAATTGTTTGAATCTGGATGATAAACCCTTATAGAATCCCCCTGACCTCACTGAGCCAAGAAGAAAGTTTGTTTTGCAAATTAAAAGATTTATTTGAGGAATAAAACAATATATATCACACTTTTATGAATAAATTAATAATTGATAGTACACTTATGAATATAATGGTGATCAACAATGGATAATATTAGAATAATTCTTTGATCACTTAGGAGTTGGTATAGAAAGAATAAGGTAGCAGAGAATGCTTTCAAGGGAATGCAAGATGGGAAAGAATGCAATCGGAAGATAATATAATCACTTTTTCCCCCTGTGACTACTCACTCCCCCCCCCCCCCGCCCCCTCCATGCAATATGGAGAGATGGAAAGGAGGGCACACAGGTTTCCAGAATACAATCGAATGCAGTTCAGTTCCAGTCCCCCCTACCCCCCAGCAAGTTTGGAGAAAACCGGGATGATTTTAAAACACAGGCCAAATGCTTTGAAATGTGGTTGCAATGGATGAGAAAATATGCTAAAAATGATTTTAATTCACTAAAGCAGATTCAGGATAAGTGATAGCTACTTTGGATTAGTTCAGGTCAACACTAGCAATGGTTCATGAATGATATCAGGTTGAAAACAAATTTCAGTAGTTGCAAGCAAAAAGCAGTTTTGGGTTTGTTGGACAGCTTAGGATCTTAGCTTTAAAAGGACAGTTAAATATTCCTTCTAGTACGTGCGGTTAAAAAGATATGGACGTTTTTGTGGACAAATAAAGTCAATCTTTCAGAATGACAGATGACGCTTTTACAGATTTGAAATTGCAGGATAGACACAATTCTAAATGCAGTTCTGGACAGGTTGAAATAGATGGGATAAGATTACTGTAGACTAAGAGATTGGTTCTGTACAGTTCTTGGCTGGATACTCGCTGCTAGTTTTGGACTGGACTGGGCCGGGCCTGGGACGGCACTCCCGCCACCGGACGGTCTCTGGCACTGGTTCTGCTCACAGCGTGGCCCAAGTGATGTGCCGTGCCGATAACAGACGTCTGGTCTGGGTCTGACTGGTTCTGGCACAGAATTCTAGCCAGAAGCAAAACGGCTCGCCCGGCTGTTGAATAGTTTATTTAGGTTGCTCGATTCTGAGGCCTGCTGAGAAGAGTACAGCTTTTTGGGTTAGGCCCCTGCTTAATGTTCCTGAGTCTGATCTCAGGATCTATCTGGAGTCTCAATCTGGAGTCTTCTGGCAAAGTGCTGCGCAATAAATCGGTTGAAGAGTGGAAAGAGAAGTCCCTATCTCGGTTTCAGTGGTTCCTTTTATGTGTTTCCAAAGGGGTGTGGAGGCTGACTTTCCATGCCCAACCCTCTGCGGATCCTGATAGGTTAGAGGATTTTCTGTCCTCTGACTGGAGAACGGAGTAGTGAGTCAGAATGAGTCATCAGGTATCATCTTTATGGCTGAGGAAAGCCCCTTGCATTTACTTAGAAAACAATTTTTCATAACCAAACATGCTTCCCAGATACACAAGTAGTTGTAATTACATGTACACATCGCAAATTAATTAAGACTGGTCTGTGTTCAACCCTGATCTTTCTAAGAGCTTGGGTTCAGAAATGACAACTTATTTGCAATTTTAGTGAGTTTCGCAATATTGGGTTTGCACCAAACCTTACACAGAGGTACACTCGCTCTCTGCGCATATTACTGTATGTTTTCATTTTTTCTAGTATACACAGTGTCTACAATATTAATAATTACGGGGCTTGGCATCAGAACATCCCACAGCGTCCAACTTAGTCTTGTACAGTGAATGTATTTTTCATATTAAGAATCCCCAAATTGTACTTTTTTGCCAGCTTGGTAAAATTTGTTACAAGCAATTCTAACATACATTTGCTCTCAATGGAATTCACATCTCAGTCTGGTCTGCCCCTAGAAGCTTGGCTTGCCGCAGAGGTCGCATGTCTTGTTTTTCCCAGAGCAGTGTTGACAGTTACACCCAAATCAGCATATCCTATTCAGCTAAAATAATCCATTGTCTTGTGTTCCTGCTAGCATACCAGGGTGCCACTCTCCATCTGATTAACAGGAACATGCAATTTCCTGCTGTTGTAGAGGCCAGAGAAGAGTAGGTGTGAAAGCTTCCCAGAGACAGCAAGCCTTTTTAAAGTCTTAGCTAACTCAGGGTTACTGTTTAGCTTCTGAAATACAGGTCTCCTGTCAGAATTTAGGTCGCCGGCGCCGGTTGGTGGCGAGCACCGGTACTGCACCTATTTTTGACTGCTGTTTACCAGTAAGCAATACTCAAAATATACTTTGTTCAAATATAGATACACTTCTGTGGACCTCAGATTCATGTAGATGCTTGCGGGAGAATGATGTTGACCCCCCAACAAGGAGGTGGGACCTTTTTTATTGGTTTTGGTGAGCCATGATTTTAGCAGTTTTGACATCAAATAAAACGGATTTTGAACAGCTGCATATTCCTTTGCACTGATTTTGCTGTGTGCAGCCGAAGGATGGGGTCTGGCAATGGTCTCCTGTATTAACACTGACGGAGGCAAAAGAAGATGGCAACCTATCTTTCAGATTTTTACTGCACATTTTCGGATGATTTCTGGCGAGCAGCATGATTTCCGGTGGCCACTCTGTTTCTGCTGCCAACGATGTTGTAGGGCGTGGATGCATGGGTGAAAACATCCCACAGGGCAAAGATTCAAGGTACTAGCCAAAGTCACTTGTCAATTCTTATTCGACAGGAGTCCAATATCTCAAGCCAATGGCTAGTGTTGTGGCAAGTGCACATTTTGCATCCTGGATCGTCCAAGGACAACCCCAGCATGGTGAAGAACCAAATACAGACATCTTGGGGGGGGGGGGGGGGGGTGGAAAGAAAAGTATTGGCGCCTGCTTTGGCCATCGTTTTGTTGACTTTGTCAAGTCATATTGGGCGGTATGAGCTACATAGAGATGCTGTATTATCTGGATTCCGCTGAAGTGATAGCGGTGCATCTCCTGTAGTGTCAAGAGTCGATCCGTGCCAGCTGTCTTGTCCATAGACAAATCAAGGTGGAGCTTAATTGGCTGTGCCCGAACAGTCGTTTGGGTAGGTTATAGGGGCTGATAAAATGCTTGAAATACACCATTACGCCCGCAAAGGTTAGTCTGCCGTCTGAGTGGCTGATAGCCGCAATATTATCAAAACAACATGCTCATAGTAGGAGCATTGACGGCCAATGCCCTTGTCATCCCCTTTGCTCTAGCAATGAGCTGACTTCTCAAGGAATCTAATTTAATGGTCCGCTGCGAACCTAAAGTTCTACAAGTGAAACTGTCAGACTGCATCTGTGGATGATTCATATTTTTCCTCTTAGACATTAAGAGGCATAACGCTTAGTCAGGGTTCACCAAAGAAACTGAAGAATTCCAGCCTTGTTTCAAATAAATATACCCCTTCTTGATCCCCTTTAATGTCTCCCAAACAAACCTTCAGGCCTGAATGAGGGGGGGTATTGGTTGCAAAGGCAGTGATTTTCTTGACGCCTCCGAGAAAGCCAGGCCATGAACACCATCTTCTTGAAATCTCCCAACTCGCCTCACCTGCCCCACAGCGCATCAAAGCTGAGATTGGGTATCCACAACTGGTGTGTGATCCGGTAGTGTTACAGAACCCTCCGCCCAGCGTATTCCCAATTGGATGTGAACAAGAAGTCTATCCTTGAAGAAGAGCGGTCGACTGAATAAAAAGTATATTCCCTGCTGTAAGGGTGACTTGCATGCCACATGTTCTGCAGTCATGACACTTCTGTATATGGAAAGAGTCATGACGGGAGGAAACAAACTATTCAATACACACTCGCCAAGACGGATGCACTAGGACGCCACATCAACAGCACTCCCACCCTGAACCTTTCAAAGCCACAATTGACCAGTGCCACATTAGATAACAAGAGAATAGATATTACCAACCCAGTCCCACACATGAAGAAAATGTTCAGACGCACCTATCACTCCATACAATGATCACTACGATACAGCTGGATCAGCGCAGCACCACCAAAGTGAGACAGCCCACAAGGAATCGGCAACAACCCAACCCACAGGGATACAACTAACGGAACCAGATGTACCTGAATCAGGATACATACCCCACTAACCAAATCCTCAATCTTTTGCATACTTGACACACAAAGCCACACAACCATCTGTCTCCCAGCAATCCGCACGCACGTTACCACACAGCATCAGCAACACATAAACATCACTTAAAGCACTTGAAGTCTCGTCCGATACTAGCACCAAAGCTCGGCACTCGGTGTATACCGGGCTGAAGCTGCCAAAAGCACACCACTTCTCCCCTCCTCCCGACTAACCCTACCCGTCCTTTCGGTTTACAGATCCGCCAGAGCACCTTGAGACCAATTCCGTTGGTGACAGTGTGCTATATAAGTACCTATAACATATGCCTCATGACTGGAAGTGCTATTGGAATCGGCTGCATAATCCGTGTGCACTGTCTAGATGTCTGTTGGGAGCCAAATGAAAGTAGCCGCCCACTATACTCAGAATTCTAGAAGGTGTTGCATCATGTTTCATTAAAAAAAGGACAGATTAATGTTCGGGTCATATAGGGAGACTAGCAGAAACATCTGTGTTAAAAGCAACTCCGCCACCATCACTAATCTACCCTCTAGGTCTGTATCTGCAGAGCACATTTAAACTGCAAAGCTTGGGGAATTAATGTTGCAGTTTCCCAGGACTGACTGCAAAAAACGAGCTGGTCCCCCATGCAGGCAGTGTCTTGTTTAAGGTTCCTAAGGTGAGGCATTTTATTTTGATGTGGATAAGAGAGGGCTTTTTTTTTTAAAGGGGTAATCTAGCCTTCAAACATAACTTTAAAAGCATTGGTTACCAGAGTTCAATTGTCTGTAATGTAACACCCTTTTGAATATGTAAAAAAATTGAATCGTGCAACTATATGGACCAACTGAAAAATCAAGGCCGACCCATTCATGGCGCACCACACACCTCACTACCCCCACCCAACTGAAAACAAGCAGTCCCTCTGAGCCTACCACTGTGTTAAATGAGAGGTTTTAAGAGAGCAATGATTTTGAACCACTCAACAAGCGACGAAGTAGTTTACCATAATGCTGAGCAGAGACTTGATTTAATAAGGGGATGGTGTGAACCAGTTCGGATTACCCTCTTCAGCCGTTATCCTCTTGTTCTTGTTGTTGGCGATAAGACTGAAGCTTTACCCATCAAGGTTTTCTCATAGCCTTTGCCCTCAATGTCGAGTCTGTCCCTATACATCGGTGGTGGGTGAGGGGACAGGGAGAGACTGACCCTGTTGCTCTGGGTTGTCCTAAAGACACAATGAGACACTTCACGCTGTGTCCAGTTTTCTAATGGGAATCATTTATCTTACTTATCCTGTTTTATAGAACTCAAATCATTTTGAAATATAAAATTTCTTTTATGCACATGCTTGTAGATGCTGCGCATCTATGTTTGTGAGACGCACAGCATCTACAAGCCCATATCCTGTACGATGCATCGTGGGAACTATCAGGGTCTTGCTTCAATAAAGGAAAGAAAAAGAAAGATAAGAAAGGGGGGGGGGGGGGGAAAGAGAGGCCTCCGGCACCTGTGTGGGGTGCAGTGCCAACCTACTGAACCAGTTTTTCTACTGGTGCGAACTGTGGTACCAGAGCAAAGGGGTTTTAACACACACCTGAAACCTGTTGCCCATGTTAATCTAGGTAAGTGTAATATCGGAAGACGCACTGGTGTGGTAAAATTGACCCACGCGTTAATGTCCTTTAGGTTGTCACCTCTCAGGTTTCACATGGAAGCAAAGGAAAACTGGTAAGTACACAAAGACACGACGTTCAGACAAGCAACCCTGGATCCCCACACAGCCAGCTCCCTTCAGTCAACTCTCCAAACGTTAACCCTGGAAAACACACACACACACACACACACACACACACACACACACACGCCACATTACAACACTTCTCCCTCCATCAGCAAACACACAACACAAAGGAACTGAGTAGTGACCAGCATACACTACACACACCCCTGACATTTCCTACCAAATGGCCAACAATGGCAGAAAATACCCAGAGCCCATATAAGGGATAACTCAACCTAATGCAACAACCAAAACCCGGACCTCACAAAATGCCAGGACTGAACACCCTACAGCATCGTACAACCACATTGTATGTCTATCGCATCTGAACGCTGTGATGCAGACACAAACCATGTCTGACACCTCAAATGCTGTGAACAACTGCAGATGAAGACACTCGACCTGCACTCCACATCCTCCTTACCCACAACATCGTAATGCCCATTGTAACCAGGACCAACGCCTGCTGCACCTCACCGTCAGACAGGCACACTCTCAAACTGAAAACAAAACTGCAACTGCCTGTCATGGGCTGCCCTCCAGGACCCCGGACCTGCCACACCCGAGAGAGCACATCCTACCGACCTAGCCATCAAGACACCAAACACCTCCCACCCTGGGCTGCCCCCCAGGGCCACAGGCCAGGCACGCCTGAGCACAACCACAACTCCCATGCAGTGAAAAAAAAACAACCAACAAATCTCGCCGAACAACAAACTCCACTACTCCACCCATAAACTCATAACCATTTCACACAAATAACAGCCACACTGCACCTTAAACATCCCATGACCAATGCTGCGGGAAACTACTCGTGTGCCTTAACGCTAAAAACCACGGGCCTGAACTATGGTACCCCTCCCCCGGCATGCCATAAAACATCGACACTTGAAAACTGTAACATAGTCAGTGCCACTTCCTGTAACCACACCATAACCCGTAGTTCAGGCCGTGGTCGCAATGAAAAAACACATAGCCCACCCCTGCGATGCAACCGCAGAAACTCGTGTCCCCACAACGGACTAAACATACAGAAATACCCTTAAACATGACTCGCCACACAAACCCTGCACACATTCACTGCACTGTCACTACTTCTAAACACTGGCACAATCGCGCAACTCTCACACACACATGCGCACTGGCTCGTGACTTGAACGTTGCACACACTTGATTTCACACAGTGGTCAAAAGATCTTCCCACACATGGATGAAGAACTGGACACCTCAATTATTATTGTGCTGCTACACCCCAGGAAGCAGTACTCCCAAAACCACCATGTCCCATGAGAACAAAGAAAATCGTCCCCTGTAATGCAATAAACACTCCAATTGTGCTATTCAGTACACCAATGATGAGCCCTCAAATCCAGTAACCTGCAGAAATGAAACATACTCTGGTGAAGGAAATCTCCATAAAATATCCGCTATTAGAACACCCAAACTCCTCCCTCATGCCTGAAAAATGGATTGAATTGGGGCAGGGTTGATCCCCCCCCTGGGTGGTCACTGTAGCCCACTACAGTGACCACCCAGGGGATCGACCCCGCCCCCCCCCTGCATCCCTCCAACTAATTACCGGGACAGGGACACACTATACGCCCTAAAACAAAAGGCCACAACACCAACCCTAACACGCAGACACAGCGGCCTAGACGGCTACGCCCCTAAACCAATCCAGGAAATAATCCTATCCCTCTAACAGCAGGGCCACAACATGATGCACAAGACACGGGCACGATGCAGTCCTACCTTGACCCAGGAACTATTACGGCTTGCACCCCCCAGGGTCCAGGAACTCTCCCAAAACACGGTCCAGAAAGCTCCACTCTTGGGAAGCGTTGCACTCCTCCGTACTCGACGAGCCTCTACACTTAGGTCGATCCACTGCTAGCCGACCAAAATGCAGTATTCTCCCAGACACCATTCCGGAAGGGATCACTTCTCATATGCCCTGAGCCGGGCAGCGTCCACACGCACACCAACGACCGTTCCTGCGTGCCAGCATTGCTGGGGTTGGCCGCGCTGACCTCATATCACCAAACGACTCCGTAATGTGGGCCATCCCTTGACTGCAAGGAAAGTCCTGTCCCCTGACACCGAGCAGATGTACCTCGTGCGTAGCTCTCGGGAGGCAAGACACATCTTTGTCCGACCTCTGGGCGTGAAACTGATCGGGAGGCGCACAGACCTTTCCTCTGTTTCTGTGTCAGACGTGCTTCTGACGTTGCTTAAAGGTGCCGGCTCCGTACTCTCCTTGGCATCCTCCTCAGACTCCGACCAGACAGGGCAACTGGTCAGTCCTACCCCGCCAGTCCGCAAGATGGCACAGCCTCAGCGTTCCACTTCGCTTTGCTGAACCACGCTGGCTCCCAGCTGTTCACACGGCCGGGACAGCGACACACAGCAGGCTAACTCCTTTGGTTGTCACCTCTCAGGGTTCACATGGAAGCAAGGGAAAACGGGGAAGTACACGAAGACATGACGTTCTGACACCCAACACTGGATCCCCACACAGCCAGCTACCTTCAGTCAACTCTCCAACCGTTAACCCTGGTAAATAGACATTCCTCACTGGCTCTGACATACAGCAGGCACGCATTCACGCCACATTACAACAGATCTCCTGCTACCTAAGGGACACCATAGTTATAAAACATGCACGCATCACATGCATAAAATAAATTCTATGTTTTAAATGAGTTCTATGAAATGGGATAAATAAAGTAAATGTGATTCCCGTTAGAACCAAACACGCTGCATACAGCGTGAAGTGTCTCGTCTCTTGTGCAACCCAGAGCAATAGGGCCTGTCTCTCCCTGTCCCCTCAACCTACATAGGCAGTCTACCACTAATGTCTATGGACGGACTCTACAGTGGGTTCAGTTAGTATCGTTGAATGGCCAGTAAGCTTGTAAATCACTACTAAACAAGCATGAATTGATAAACGTTACCTGTACTGTTTGAGAATATTAGGGATCGTGTACAGGTTACACCCATCCCATGGTCCTTTGTCTTTACTTTCTCATAGCCTTTCCGGGGCAACTGTCCAGAAACTGGCTTGTGCCAGAAGGGTTTGTAAAGTAACATGCCATGTTGCAGGTCTAAACTAGCTCGGTATAACCTTGAATACTGCAACAGTGTCTCTCAAAGGATTTTCCTGATGCCTGCACTACGGCCGTGTAATCTGGGTGGATGACCGTGGCTCTGATAATTGTGATCGGCCCTTCTCTTTCACCCTTCTTGAGACCGCACCTGTCTTTGTATCTTCACTATAATCGACCTCTTTGGCGCACAGGAAGTGGCAGAGGACTGTATTGTATATGTTCCAACTTGGTATTGTTGGAAAATGCACAAACTTGCCCAAAGATGCCTTTCCTATCTTGCTCTACTGACGGAGAGGGTGGCTGCAATTCTGTGCCTGCCAGCAGAATTTTAGTGTAGCTGCCCCAGCACCATAGTTGAGTATCGAGATACATAGGAAACCCCAAAAATAAATTGCGATTAACCTTTGTTTCACATGATGGATTTGGCTGAAATGTAGCCAACAAAAAGTTAGTTGCGGGCCCTGGAGACTGGAAAGTTTGGGAAAGATCAAGTAAAAAATAAACTTATTAAGAAAGGCAAAAAAATTGCTGTTTCGGCTTTCCATAGAGGAAAAATAACATGGGCACAGATCGTTTTGATTTCGTTTCCCAGAGGGATGGGAAGTTTTGGGGGTGCTGTGGTTATTCCGCCCAGTAGTTTTTAAAATATTTGACATGGAGGCGGATGCTCCTTCTCTCAAAATTATAGCAATATCTCCTATGGTGCTTTGCAGGAGAAGATGGAAAGCCAAAATGTTTTTTGTTCGATGCTGGAGAAGTTATTACAGGCACATCTGCGACTATGGAAATGAAAAGAGAAAAAGAAATGCTATTTGGTGGGGCGGGGGAAACAATGCGATGGCATCAAGCTTGAGAGGGTGGGGGGGGCTAAGAGTACACGGTGCAATTGTGGAAGAGGGCTGGAAGCTAGGTTCAGAGCAAGTTTTCTCAAAGCTGCATACATTTGGTGGGATAACCAGGTTCTCTTTCATAGCCGCGACCAGGGGGTTAAGTGCATTGTGTTTGGAGGGGGAGGGCAATTGAAGGAAAGGGGAGTTAAAGGGGGTGGGGTGAGCACACCAAAGGGAGGGGGCTCTTGGTGAGTGCCTGGGAAGCAAGAAAAACAAATTCACTGTTTTTATGGATACCGGCTGTTCTTCCAAGTTGGCAGGCACATACCACAGGTATTTGTAGTGAAAAGGCGACAGTGGTTATGGGGAAAAAGTTAAACCAAGTTTTTAAAATATTGGATTTTTACAGCTTCAGCCATGTCCACTGCTAGTGGCCCTTTTAATGTTTTAAAATATATAGTGGCCACGGCTGAGGCGTGCTCTATGGCCAGGGCCGAAGTGGGCCCAAATGACATGCATATAATGTCCATGGTTAGTGACCCGTAGAAAAACTATGGTATAACAAAACCTTTGCAATTCAGTGGATATGGGAAGTCATGGACAACTTTACTCGGCACATCCCCGTTGATGTCACCCCATAATGCCAGTCTGTATGTCATTGTGACTCCCTTCCTTTAGAATATGTACGTGCTTATGGGATTTTCAACGGGAATGTGCAGAGTTAAGCTACTCATGACTTCCCTCATCTGCCTAATTTTGGATGGTTTTATTGCATTAAGTCTGCTCAACTGTACTTAAAGTTTTTTGTGGTTGTGGGCCCTCGAGCACCAGCCTCAGCCCTCTTAATGTATTCTTTAATTCCTCGATTTGTTACAGGCTTGTCAATGGGGTTAATGACCTCGAGTGGATTGTTGTGCCGTTTTTTTTTTTTTTTATGACCCTCTGTTTTTCCTTTTGAATATTTTTTGTGTAGGTTTCTAAAACGGGCTGTTTGACCATTATTACTAGCTATATCGATCTAACTTTAATCTACAGTTCCAGAAGGGGTTGCTGTCTGTTGCATCTTGTCTGGTCCAATTTGCATGTTAACTCCACTTTTTCTTTATTACTTTTTTGCATTCCCTGTGCGTGCAGATATATTTTGAGCAAGGTTCACTGACTCCTTGCGTTTTAGGATAGAACGGTTTCAATTTTTTTTAAAAAACATTGCCCCTCCCCACCCCCCAAAACCATGTATCCTTCTGTTGCACTTTTCTTTGTATATTTTTAAAACGACATTTTTTACTTGTGAGCCTATTGTTGCTCTGACTTTTTTACATTTGTCAACATGGTTTGTGTGGGTTGAAGGTTTTTTATAGAAGACGTTGTATCCCTGGAATAGCGAGCATAGATGAATGTGTCTATACTGTCTTCTATCCAGCGAAATGTGGACATTGGGGAGGAGTCTGGTGTTCGTTTTCTTTGTAGTAGCTATTCTCGTTTGTTTGTTCAGGGCTGTTATAATGAACAGAACCAGTTGACCATGCTTTGAGAGTGGCAATTGCTCTTCGACAATTGCGAACCATTTCAAAGGGGGCTCTGAAAGCATGATCTATTATGCTGCTATCATGAGTCGAATTTGAGGGTAAACTGAGAAAGTATCACCCTTTGTTTGCAGACCTACACTCTTGCACAGGGCCATTACTTTTTGCTATTTGTTTTAATGGTGGTGTCCTAGAAATTTCTGTGTTCATCGACTATCCTGGTAGGATGTATGCCCTGAGAAATGGGTGTTTAAAAGAACATGCAGTCCTGAACCCTTACTGGGGTATGAATGCACACGGAAGATTTTTTTTTTTTTTTTGTTCCTGTCTTTGAAGCTGGTCAGTAGGATCCACCTCACCCGATTCACTGGTTTCTGTGGTGGAGTGTGGTTCCGGCTTACTAGCAGTCTTGTTCTATCTTGAGGATTTCTGCCTCTCTCAGAGAAAGGGTTCCCCCCCCGAGAGGAAGTCACCATGCCCAACTAAGGGACCTAGCTGCATGGCATAAATTAGTGTCAACAAATTGATTAGCAGAGTTTTAACATATCTTGATTAGCAAACACTTGTACTAATATTTTTAATGTCTCCAGAAGTAGTTTGCATTTAAAATGAGCATCAATACAGCATTTGTGTGTACCGCTGAAGTAGGATATATTAGTGAACGAATCAGGCCTTGCAAATTCTTTAAAATTTCACTAGACCTGCAGGTTAAGTAATTTAGTTTACCTACTCGACCTAAAAGAAATTGCCTCAACCCATAGCAACGGGTGTCACAAAATGTAAATGCGCACGCCACTTTGTTTAACACACTGCTGCCAGCTATGTGCAGTGAAACGTATTTGACATTTACTGGAAAAAAGTAAATGTGACATCCCCTGCAAATGATACTCGCCCCTTCATAACAATCTACTTGACTATGTGAGTGGACTTGGCGATCTTTGGCTGAGTCTTTTTAAAATGTAAAAGGTTAGCTGTATGAGTGGACACAGATATGATAGTATTTAATGCAATCATCGTAGATCAAAGTGAGTTCTGGAGGCAAACTACAGTGTGTGGTATTGCAGTAAATGTTTCGCTGCACAATCTGGATGGAACAATTGATCATTTTTTGCGTAACATCGAATTACCCTTGTGTATTGATTTATGTAAGAGACTAAGCTGTGCAGATGGGATAGCAGGCAGAGATCTGGTACAGCTATGTGCAATATTGAAGTTTGCTACCATCTCTAGGGTAACTGGTATAAAACCGCTCGTGTTGAGCACCAGCACAGATAAATGCAACCAGAAAAATCTAGTACTAGATTCGACATTAAAAGCAGTTGACCGTGTGATCATGTTCACTTTCAAAAGTGTTAACTATCAATGTGGTACATCTTACAACAAAAAACAAATCTATTTGACACTGAGATTCTGATCCACTAACCTAAACTTTACTGTAAACCTGGGGTCTTGGGTATTACAACTTATGTGGCAAGATCATCCAAATGTAAATCCTAAAGCCTTGGTGCTCAGTGTGCCTGAGTAATGCAGAGAGAAATGTTAAGGCTCCCAATAAAGATGCCCTGTGAGAAAAGGGAATCCAATAAAGGGGGACACCAGGTTACGACACACTACGGCCAATCCTGTTTAAATAAACTCAATAAAAAGGTATAGAAGGACCGCTTCTCTCCATCTCTGAAATCCCTCCATTGCCTCCTGGTGGCTGAAAGGACCAAGTTCAAGACCCTCTGCATCGTCCACAAGGCTTTTTGGGGCCGGTGCCCGAACTACATCCAACTCTCTCTTCCAAAATATCCTCCTCCTCGAGCCCTTTGCTCAGCTACCTACAACTCTGAGTGTAGAGTAAACTGGGCGATGGCCAGCTTTTCCAGGAGTTTGCCCAGGAATGGAGTAGTAGAGATCGGGTGATGAGTTTGCCGGACATGTGGGATTGGCTGAAGTGTTTATAAGGAGGGAGGGGTTGCTTGTGGTGAGAGGGTAAGATCCAGCGGTGAAAGAGTGATTGCAGAAATGGGCCAAAGCTGGAGCGTGGATGTCAATGTGGTCCTTGATGTTTCTGGAGGAGCAGAGGGCCACCTGTTTGGATAACACTTTGATAGATCGCACTTGTTTAGAAACTTGTCAGGTGCCTGACAGTAAAGAGAAGGGAGATTGAGAGGCAGCCAGAGAGGGGGACGAGAGAGGTAGAGGGCAGTGACCACATGATGTCCTGGGTTTTAGTGGTGAAGTGAGAAGCCAGCGCCGTACAGCGGGCCTAGCAGGGAACAGGAGAGGTGGAGACTGCAGAAGGATTAGCCAGCTCCTTGCAGATTTTAGAGTTTCCCGTGTTCGAGGCCGCAGCGATGCAGGCTTGGATGTGAGCGCTCTTCTTGGACAGGACCGAGTCTGTATTGCTTTTGGAGCAGACGGCAGGACAGTTTGTCAGAGGCTGTGCCCGCGGCACTCCACTTCCTCTCAGCCACTCTGCACCTGCGTTTCAGAGTGGCGAGGTTGGAGTCGTACCAAGAGATGCACTTGGAGGTAGGCTTCAGGTGGGGGCAGCAAAGTATGTCCAGAGTGTTGGAGGTGGAAAGATGCAGGTTAGAGAGGGCTGTGTTGGTGTTAGTCAGCCACAGGAGGTGCATAGTAAGTAGAGGCAAAGGCATCCAATAACGTTGACTGAGAAGGTAGGTGGTAGTGCTGGTGTTGGCTTTGCCTGAGGGACATTTTCGGGTGAGAGGAAAGCAGAAAGTGGTCAGTCCAAGAGGAGTCGTGAGAGGGTTAGTTGGGTGGGTGTGGGGGGTATGTCTGAGGAAATGAAAACCTTCCAAGGTGTGTCTGGCAGAATGTGTCGGACCAGAGGGTAGAATGGAGAGCGAGCGAGTCACATAGGTTGCGGAAGAGCCCAGAGGAGGGATTGGAAGCATCTAGCTGCATGTTGTGGTCTCGGAGGTGAATGTCATGATCTCTGCTTCCAAAAGATCAGGACTTGCCCGACTCCCTTGGAAGCAGACCCATAACCCCGGTTCCGAGTGCCAGCCAGTCCCAATTGGGACCTTTTGGACCCTGTCCTGGCGCCAGTGCCACCAGGCTCATAAAGATGCCCAGTCCCAGCGCTGGAAGCGCCGGGCTCATAATGCTTGGGTGGACTTACCTGCAGCAGACCATGCTGCTTACTTACCTGCCAGTTGAACCCCTGATCCTCTTCTGTTTGGGACTACTTTTCCCCAGGAGCCACTCCCTAGGTTCAGAACACTGGAACTCTTCTGGAAAGCATGAACTCTTTTCTTACCTAGGCGTGGCTGTGGAAGGAGACACCTAAGCACTACAGGAGGCTATTTAAAACACACCCGGTGGATGAATCTTGCTTTGCGTTATTCTGCATTCTCTGCAGCAGAACGCTCATCGTGTCTTCTGCTTCTGATCCTGGGCCTAAGGGAACAAAGGCTTACCATCCTGGAATCCAGTCTTCAGCAGCACCTGTAAAGACAAAGAAAGAACAGGTTAGCACTACGGTCTTCAGTGGCAGCGCATCTCTTACCTGGTCCATCGGCTGTCACCAACGCCTCGCGCTGCATTCCGGCATCTGAAAGACAAAGGCTTTCCTACTCTTCGCATGCTCCGGAGGTCTTCGCACTGCATTCCGGCATCTGAAAGACAAAAGCTTACCAGCTCTTCGCACGCTCCGGAGGCCTTCGGCGCTGCATCCCGCATCTGAAAGACAAAAGAAGGTGCGTTTAAAGACATTGGGCAACTTTATTACTCACGTGCCATTACTCCTTCCCACGCCGAATCCAGTGGGTATTCCAGCACCCTTCAGCTTCTCTAAAGCTCCGAACTTGTACCTGCAAGATAAAAGGGACAGTTAGTGCGCATCGTGAAGCAAGCTACAAGCGCTTACTTACGTGCTTCCAGGCGCTTCTGTTCCTCACGCGGGTTCGATCCTCAACTCTCATCAGCCCGCCATCCGCCATCGCCGGAACCCTGCAAAACAAGAGATATCATTACAAAAGACTTTTAAGACATTTGAAGTGCCCAGAACTTACCGTTCGTGCAGTTAACGACGGACAGCAGTCCTCTGAGGTCAAGAGGCCTGCACCCTTATCCAGTGAAGAAACTGGTTACGGCACCCTGCCCCGAGGCAGATGGAGAGCTCGGCGTTCACTTACCTAAGGTGAGGGTGTTAACCTTTGGGGTTCTACAGGAGAAGAGAAAGGGAAGAGGAGAGAGGCACCCAATAACCCCAGTTCATTAATCCCATATTTTCTATCTGCAGACATATTACTCTTCGAGTCAGACAAACAGTGCACAGAGGTCCAGCCCAAAGAGCCAACCGTGTTACACATCACCTTTGAAGATACGGCATTCACCCAGTCAAGACCGGCGCCTCTGCGGGAATCAGGTGAGCGTTACAGTGAAGTTGTGAGGTAGAGAAGAGATCAGCCCATTTTGAGAGGAATAGGGCAACCTGCCCAGGTGGCCCGTAGATGGTGGTCCCAGTTGGAGAAAGGACAGGTGGGAGGTAGGGGAGAGGGAGAGACTGCGTAGGAATGACGGGGGAGAGAGAGAGAGAGAGAGACTGCGTAGGAATGACGGGAGAGAGAGACTGCGTAGGAATGACGGGGGAGAGAGAGAGAGAGAGACTGCGTAGGAATGACGGGGGAGAGAGAGAGACTGCGTAGGAATGACGGGGGAGAGAGGGAGACTGCGTAGGAATGACGGGGGAGAGAGGGAGACTGCGTATGAATGACGGGTGAGAGAGGGAGACTGCGTAGGAATGACGGGGGAGAGAGGGAGAGAGAGACTGCGTAGGAATGACGGGGGAGAGAGGGAGACTGCGTAGGAATGACAGGGGAGAGAGGGAGACTGCGTAGGAATGACGGGGGAGAGAGGGAGACTGCGTAGGAATGACGGGGGAGAGAGGGAGACTGCGTAGGAATGACGGGGGAGAGAGGGAGACTGCGTAGGAATGACGGGGGAGAGGGAGACTGCGTAGGAATGACGGGGGAGAGGGAGACTGCGTAGGAATGACGGGGGAGAGGGAGACTGCGTAGGAATGACGGGGGAGAGGGAGACTGCGTAGGAATGACGGGGGAGAGGGAGACTGCGTAGGAATGACGGGGGAGAGGGAGACTGCGTAGGAATGATGGGGAGAGAGGGAGAGACTGCACCATACAGGGGGCAAGAAGGGAACGTGAGGGAGGAAAGAAACGCAGCCCAAAGAAGAGCACCACAGGAGGTAACAAGCAGGTGAGCACAGGATCAGTGTGGACAAAAGACGGGTGTGTGTGTGGGGGGGGGTGGGGGATGCCGTAAAAACACCCAGATTCAGCTGTCCTACAATGAGGGGGAAAGGCGTAGTTTCAACACAAACAGCATTGTAAAACAAAAAGGAAAAGAAAACTTTCCTAGAGAGATTGCCAGGCAATACAGTTCAATACCTCACGAGGAGTGGATCAGTTTACGGGGCTGCAGTGATTGCTGCACCCCCTAACTCACTGCACTTATTTTGACGGCTGCATGCTTCTTGCTTCCCCGGCTGACACCAGCAGCCACCGTCTGGAGCTGTTTGAAGGGGAAGCTGTCCTTTGCCTCAGGGTCCTTCACCGGAAGGCGGTTGCACCAGGCAGTGGGGCTTCACTGGATGGTCCATTAAAGTAGAGCTGTACCCTCAGTCAGGTGCCTTGGGAGGAAAGAGGAAAAAAGTAGGGACTTCACACAAACGGGCTGCCATGCAGTGTAAAGCGAAGACTAAGTTCACCATCAAAGTTAACTTCAAATGAGTGCCGGAGCACTACAATGGAACTGATCACATCCAGCTGCAAAGTAATGCCGCATTGGCAAGGATAAACACCACCAGTAACTTCAAACGAGGGCAGTTAGCCCAATCAGCCGTCTGGGAAGGGATGGGGGTAGGGGGCAAGGAAGAGAAACAGGTAAGGATTGCACAGAAACGGGGGGGGGGGGGGCCCTTCTGTTCGATCTCCACTCTGGAATAAATGAGGATCGTTGTTCCTTCTCTGTTCATGGTGTATGTATGGATCCGTGTGATAAATTAATAGTCTGTAGTTGGGATGGTACTCTGCTGTATGTTGTGCCCTTTCTGTTCCTATGTTGGTTTATTTGCGTTTGTTTTGGGGGCGCCAAATTGCTGCTACTCTTGTTGATTCATTGCTCTGGGTGTGCCTTGTTGCAGTGGTTTGTCTTAGAGGCTCTCGATCAAGGACTGTCTTTCCGTGGCAGTGTGAACTGTGCATCCCTGGTATTCTTGAGAAGTCTTTAGTGCTATCTCTTGGTTAATGCTTTTATATGGTGAAACAAACTAAAACCAAAAAAGTGATGGGTGGAAGGTTTCAAATTAATCTGAACTACTGGCACTGCTCTGGGCAACCTTCCCGTTTGGGCAACTTTAGCCCGTCTGCACATGGCTGTACCTTTTTTCAATTGCACAATCAGTCAAGTACTGCCACAAATGGGAGCAACCCTGCCAGAACTGCTAGGCAGGTCCCCTCTGCATGGTGGTGTGGAAGGTTGTCCGAGCAGTGCCCTTGGTTCAGATTAATTAAAAACCATCCAACTACCACTTTTTGGTTATAATTTATATGTGAGGGCTGTGGTCTCTTCTTGGGAGCAGACTGGAAAGTTTTATCTTGGTTGATCGAAATCTGCTGCTGGGGCGTTTGAGAAGTTCTTCCATTGCTCCCATTTGTTGCAGATCTTTGCTCCCTGTATGCATTTCCCCACCCCACTATGTGACAAAAAACGTAACCTCAACCAACTTTCCCTGATTTGTAGCCTTCTGGGCCCAAGTGCCACCTTCCTCCTTTTTATATGAACATGGCTTGAACCCACACACTAATAGTTAACAAAGCACTATAGGAGAAAAGAGAAATGTGGCTTGGTCTCCACAATCGAAATAAAATCGAACCCGTACTTCCACAACATTCAAGGATGTGACGCACAATTGGTTTGCATCTGGGTGCCACTGATATGCAATTTCCTTTTTTGGGTTCCTCTATTCCTCAAATAATGTCTCCCATATCATACACACACCTCTCCATATGGCAACCAGTCCCCTGCCACATCTACATTAATTATGACAAAACTCGTCTCTCGTTATCACTCCATTCCTGCTGCTTGTCTTTCTCCCTCTCATCTTTCACATATTTTTCCCACTCACTGATTCAGAAACTGCTGGCCCCTCTTACTTGTGGTCTCCCTACTGCTTACCCTGTGAACCTCTTATGTCTTCCCTTGCCCCTTCGGTGGATCCTGCCCTCATTCCCGATTTCACCCGTCTTCTGATTACATCTTGCCACATCTTCCTTTCCTTTCTTATTTCAGCATGGCATAGTAACTTCTCTTGACCCGGCATCACCTGGTAGCTTTGCCCCTTTATTCAAAAAAGTCATGAGCATGTGGTCTACGATGTTTTCTTCCTATCGTAATCTTTATTCACTCCTTCCTTTTTTTAAATTGGGTTCTCTCTGTCCCACTCCACTGAGTCAGCTGCCCTTCATTTTACCCTTCTTTCTACTTGCTCCACTGGCTATCTTGTTTACTTACTCTTTTGGATCTATCTGCTTGTTTAAAAACGGTTACTCATCCTCTGGTATCTTCACTGTCTTCTCTTGGCTTTTCTGGTTTTGTTAAGTGGTTCAAATCCTAACTGACGGCTTTTTTTTTCTTCTCTTGGTTTGATAGTATTTCTCCCCCCCCTCCCCTGCCCCCCTGTCCTGTGCTTCACTGGATTCACCACAAGGTCTGACTTGGTCCTCTGTTCTCACTATTCTATTCCTCTATCTGAACACATCTTTGTCTTTTCTTAGTTAACGACATGCACATCTCCTCTTTCTGACTCTTCACACGGTTTCTACCCTTCTCTCTGCCATCAAATCTTGGCTGGCCTGTCACCAACTTCACCTTGGTCCTGCTAAAAACCGAGCTAGTCTTCCTGCAAATACCTGACCTCCCTTCCAGGCTCCTTGGCTCTCATACCCCCTCCCCCCTTCATCTCTACCCTTATCACCCACTGCGAAAAACCTGTGCATCATATTTTTAGTCTTCTCCATCCTGCTGCATCCTTGCACATCTCTCACATATCTAATACCGCTGACAAGTGTCACTTTCATCTCTCTAACATTCGGCATGCTCGCTCTTTTCACTGCCAATAAACTCATCTTCTCTCATCTTGACTATTGCTCTGCTGCTTGGTCTGCCTATCTCTTACCTGACCACTCTATGCTCAGTCTCTAATTCTACTATACACCTCCTTTTCTTTCTTCCCACACTTCGATTACTCTCTCCTTCCTTATTCTACTTTTCTGCTTTTCCCACTATTGTCTACAAATGTATCCATGGTCTTGCCCCCTTTATCTCTCCTCCCTCATTTTTCTATACATTAATTTTAATTTGCTGTTTTTCCAATCTCCGTTCCTGCTCACCACTCCTGCCCCTCCATGTGCTGCCTCTCGTTACTGTTGTCTTACATCTTCTAAATGATACCCTCCCATGCCCCATTTGCTCTGCTGCCCCTTTTTGTTTTCTGCGCTGGTCTTAAATCTGACCTGCTCTATAATCAAACTGATTATTGTGATTGTGGCGCTGATTTATTTGGATGGATCCTTATATAGAAGACACACCCATTTCAAAAAGCCTTGACCAAGTCGCATTTTCTCCAAGCAATTAAAAAGAAAGGCCCATTCAATATGGTCAAACGCTTTTTTGGCGTTTATGGATACCACAGCTGCAGCAGTCGCCTGTGCATGCCCATGTTCAATTGTTAGTAGTGAGCACCTCATTGTCAGCTGCAGACCTCCCGCTGACAAAGCCAACCTGATTATTATGGATCAACGATGGTATCGCTGGGTCCAGTCTTTTAGCTAGTATTTTAGCCAAGATCTTACAGTCCGTCTTGATTAAGCTGATTGGCCTATAATTGGCACATTGAGTATGTGACCTGTCCCTTTTTTTTTGTTCTTTTTCTGGTAGCAGTTATCAAGGCGTGCTGCATAGTATTAGGCACCAATGCTACTGCTTCCTGAGAGGCAACTCTTCTGGTACTACTGATCCTGAACATATATGTGGGGATGTGTGGGTGAAGACAATATTCAGGCTCCTGTGTCTCCCTTTTCTTGCAATATGTTTATTTCACTTGAAGTGTTTAAATGGTTTTGAGGAGTAAAAGTGGCCAGAAAACAGTTTCTGTAGGTTTGAATGCAGTGAGATGAGAAAATGGGCTTATGCATTGGCTATGGTTTACTAGGAAGAGATGGGTAGCACAGTACTCAGAGATGGCTTTGATCACCTAATTGCATAGCTTGGGGTAAAAACATATGCCCATGGCGAAGTGTTATCAAAACATTTGAACATGGAACCCAAACAATGTTTGTTGTAAAGAAAGGATGGCCAATACAGACCAGACTAATGACCGACATAAAGATTTGATTAAAGCAGCGCCTTGCTATCTGAAATTGCTCAGGAAGATTACTTGGATTGCCTCAAATCTAACTTCTGCTTGAGATGCAAACTATAACACTGATTTTGCCCATATAACTGGGTCTGTCACAAATAACCCCCAATCCACTAGGCTGCTTGCACACCAAGCTTCGATTGTGTATCTCAAATAAGGGGCCTGAAATATTTTGGCACAAAGAAATTGTGCACACCCTCGCGCTGCTCTGCTATGAGCATCTTGAAGTACATTGATTGTTTGCACTTCTAGGCAGCACAGAACATGTTCTTTCATTTGGTGGAAAGGGGGGTTGGGGCGTTGTCACAAATGGACAGAAAGTAGATGACGCTTATTGCAGGACTTGGGGAGGCGGTGGGGGGCAGATGCAGGAGCAACATGCAGAGGAACCCAAATACCTGTGGGTGCAATCGTAAACAAAGTCGGTGTGCACTGCTAGGATTTGAGAAAAAAACACTGCACAAAAGCCCTTAAGCAAATTTGATCCTGCTCCTGCACGTTAAGTTCTAACCAACCATCAGGAACGGTAAATGTGAGGAGGCTGCAGAGCTCCATGCAAAGCGGAATGATGTATATTTTCAGTTGTATGAAGTGGCATTCAGGTTTTCGTTGTGAAAAAACATTCCCGTCTTGTTGTTAAAGCCTATCTGAACCTGTTAATTCATGTAATTGTTTTTTTTTTTTTTAAAGGATACCTTGTTCATTGGTTGCGCAGAAACATTTCTCCATTCATGACTTGTACATGATCTATAGACTTTTGATTTATAACCTTTATATGGGTTCTCTGATAGGATTGTACAGCAAGCCCTTTGTTTTAATGGTCTTTCATGGGAGTTCCTTTTCAGCATAGTTTTCTCAGGCATCATTCAATTCTTGGTTCTTGGATTGAAAGATTTTTGATCTTGTACTCCTGATCATCATAGACCATGGTTGGAATGCTCACAGCAGACTTGCTCCCGTGATTGGGTCTTGTATTGCACTGTTATATCACGGAAGGGTGCCCCTCCCAGACAGTGTATATAATCAGTACATTATTGATGGGGTGGACTATCTTATACATATTAGTCCTTTACTGATGTTGGGTATCTGTATTGTTGCCACTTGGGTCAGTTCTATGGTCTGATTTGCTGAAACAGCACTGGGTTTTCTCTAATGCCACCCCTTTTCTTTTATGTTTGATTTGTTCCAAATGGGTTGACCAGTAGTGCAGCATGGAAATTGTGAGTTATGGTGCATCACAGAAGCGGTTTGCACCATTTACAGTAGTCTTGTAAGGCATCCAGAAATTGACATGGCGAATTAACCTGCAAACTAGAACTGGATAACCACAAATTGAAATTGTACTCCCTTTGTAATTACGCGAAATGTCTTAAGGGTTGGATTTTTATTGCTGTGTTTTCAAGTTATTAGATTTTGCTGTGCATACATTTTAGATGGTTGAAGTTTCTGATCACAAATCATTCAATATAATAAGGCCAGCTGTACTTTTGTCGGATGCAGTCCTGCATTTCTCTCCTTGCCAGTGGTCGAAGTGTAAGAGAAGTAGTGGAACTATGTTCCCTGCTAGCCTGCCCAGCTTCTCTCAAACCCCATCGCCCTGCCCACTCCCACACACAATACAAACCCCCAAAAACATTTGCCTGCTGTTTAAGGGAATGTTCAGTGCAGTGCACTGAATTGTAAGTTTCAACCAGTTCCTACACTGTTTTACAACGAAACCGTTCCGGACCGTTTTCTTTTTAAATTAAAAGTATAGGAGCTGTAAAACTTAATTTAAAAAAAGTAGAGGAGCACCACTCCCGCTCACTTCGACAACTGCTCCTTGCGCACTATGGCTCTTGCACCCGGGCCTTCACACTACTATAGTATATAGTGCTTTGCATTAACCTCCAGGCGGATGGAAAATTGAGTGGTTGCCTGTAAGGCTAAAGCATTTTAGTGAATACTTTTTAATCATCGTGATTGCTAAATGGGTGGGCACTAGTTAAATGATCATTGTTCTTAGCGTGGAAAGTTGTTATTGCTGACAACTTTTATTTTTCGGATCTTTGTATTTGAATCTCATTAGCTTTCTTGTTTTTTTCATTTTACGATGTTAGCTGTGCAGCGTTATTTTTTTCTTTGAGTATTTTCAAAATATTGGTGGATTTGTGGCCTCTCACTGACCCTGACTGAAAAAAGTAAAGCTTATGGGAACGGTTACTCTCCCTCGTTAGTTGCGTTTCTAGGAAAGTTGCGACTTTTCACCTGCATGTGATGTCGCTGTGCCTGCTTCATGTTGTCTTGACCACACTGTAGATAGCCCCTAGTCTCTGCTGCCACCCTTATATTTTGGGTTACAGCTTCGTTTCTCTCGTTTTTGTATGCAAATGAAGCCATCCTTTGTATACACCCGATACCATTGCTGTTTTGCTAATTTTGATTTTTAGCTTTGGGATTGTCAGCTCATTGATGATCATTGCTTTGCATCTTCATATAGCGATGGGGTGGGTACACTTTAACATACACTGCTACCACCCCTATGACTAGCTAGCTTTCATTTTCTTTGGAGTGCTTGGTATAGACATTTAAGTTTGCAGTATGCAAGGTTTAGTTTAGTTGGCCCATGTACATCATGTAAATGATTACTACGACAGCAACTGATTTGGTGGTTTCTCAGAGCCACGAGTTGTCTGGGGTCTGCCATTGGACCCATTCCTTTTGTATCCAGAGCAAAGTCTGATAGTCGAAGGAATGGGTGAAAGGATGAAAGAAGGAAAGGAATAGACGCTAAATAGTTGTAGCAGGAAGGTGGGCTTGTCATTTTTATTTTTTTGCGGGGGCGTGTGAGACATTGATAGTTTCGAGTGAGTTGTGTTGAGGTAGAGCCTTTCCAAAGGTTGCCAAGTGTAGATTTTTGTGACTGTTACATGGAGCACTGCCACTGGAGTACTATGGCAGCAGAATTTATTATAGTTCTGGTTTGATCTGAAATCCAAGGCTAGGCTGTCTAAACCCGCGACTGCCATGGCTTGGATGTAAGTAAACTGATTCTGGGCAGATGAATGAGAGGACAAATGCGAGAACTGAAAACTGAAGATTGAAATCAGATCTTCAGTACCAGACTTGCAGGGAAGAGGTCCACAGGGAAGGCGAAGAGGTGAAGCTAGTATGGCAGTGATGAGGAGCACCATGTTGCCCTCTCCATATTGACTGCAGGGTTCGAAGTTGATGGTAGCCAGGAACAGTTTGTAGCCTAGAAGAGCCTGGTTAGCTTGACACCAACAGCTACGTTTTGGCTTCTAAAGCCAACTAATGGTGAACAAAGAAACACCTATATGATTTTCTCTGTGCATTTGGGACAATCTATAAATATTAGGAGAGATCTATACAGCATTTAGAGGTGAAGGTCACATACATGGACAAAATGGTATATTTCCATCTTAGTGAAAGGTAAGATTCTTAAGTACTAGCTCCTCGTTCTGCAGTGTCCCCTTGTGGTCACTGGTTAATGCTTGGTAAACGGGTTGCTTTTAGGTCTGTTTATCAAATCTCAATTTCAATCCCTTGATTGTTCAAGTGGCCTGAGGCTGTTCTGGATTTAGTGCATGAACATGTAGGCAGATCATCTGGAAAATGACCAACAATGGTAAGGATCATGTTAAGTGCAGCCATATCCTTGGGTGAGTGAGGTGGGAGCAACATTCTTAATGAGGTTTGAGTGTGCAGATTTATCCCACCTGCCACCTCCTTCCCATTGCCTGGCACCTACTTGCCCTAACTTGGCAGACTCTTATATACCCTTAGTAGTTCTAATTTTAAAATCTGTGTGTTTTGTACTATAGCTTCATCAGCCCAGCCTGCCTAGTCAATGGTGAGGTATTATGGGAGCCATAGTCCAGAATATCTGGTGAGGTATTATGTGAGCCATAGTCCAGAATATCTGAACAGTCACAGGTTGCAGACGCCTGTAAGATCTGAATACTTGCCCCTCCCCCACCCTGCCTGGGGGTCTTACACCCCACACTGGCGATTACAAGTATACTTGTAATGTAGAACGGAAAATGAATCGTTGATACTGAAAAAGAATTCTTATGTACACCTGCAAATTTATAACCATCAGGCAACCCTCATGCTGACTGAGGCACAAGCTTGTGGCACATGAGACGGTGTGAGAAAGGTGGCTTGGCAGTAGCACTAAGGAAAAGGTGTTGATGCTACAGTTCCAGGGGTGAATGTCCAGTAGACTTATTGCCTCCGTTTTCGTAGATTTGATTAAATGGGAGTCCCTTAATTTTCTAAATCATTTACCTGACTTTGGCGTTAGCAACCCTTTACTGTTTGCAATTGCACTTCAACATGAGTTGTGACTTCTAAAAGTACTCATCTATGACAAAACTTTGGAAGAACTGGACAGCAGACGTTTGTTATACTGTAGCGCCAATTAATGTTGGCTTAGGGTGGTCTTGCTGCTCATCTATACCCACATTTATATTGTCTGCCCAATATGTTGAATGAACTGAGAAGAATACAATGTTTGGTAAGTTCCTGATGTTTTTGTTTTCCTTTTTATCCTTGCGTCAATGAAACATACATTGCTTAGCAGGGTACACTCAACGTTGTACTGTGAAGAGTTAATTGCTCCTTGAATTTCTTGTATTGATATTTTCCATTCATTTTGTTCAATAGCTCAATATTCCTCGTTTTTATCAAGGTAAATTATATCAACATCTGATGTTTACACTTCTTTTGTTTAAAACCTGTACACGTTTGCGTGTTTCACAGAGTGGCTCTTTAGGCGAGTTTTGAGAAAAGGCTCTGGATACATTGGTCTAGACGGCGTTCTGCTCCACGCTCAATCTTGAATACTCCTTGCGGATTGATCGTGGAACGGAACGCTGTCTGAACCATTGTATCCAGAGCTTGATGGTATGGCCACATATGATCTACGAATGAAGTTATTTCAGTGTTTTGTCTACTGATGAAACCCTAATTTGTGAAAACATTTGGCATAGGTTATTAAATGGGAGTCAAACTTCGCTGATTTAACTCTGGTCCAGCGCTTAAGAGAGATTCACTCTTTTGGGAGAATGTACACATTATTTTTTGGGTATTGGTATATATATATATATATGTGTTTTTTTTTTTTAAAAATTGTTTGTCATTTCTTGGGTTACATACCAAAGAATCCCCCACACCCCTTTCCCCGCGACCAGCAGTACCTTTAGTAGTGTAACAAGACTTTGGTAATGCATTCATCTTATGGTCCATACATTATTGGGACCTTAGGCAATGTCTAAAAATAATATTCTGTTGGCATAGATACATTCGATAGTCCAGCAATATGCCCCAGTCAGACCTAAACGTACTACCATCCCCTTGTAAGTTGTAGGTCACCTATTCCATGGCTAATATTTTCCAAGTTTGTATAGCCACCCAATGGTAATTTGTTGCCTACTCCTTCTTCCTGTTCCGTGCTATCACAAGTTTGGCCGTTGGCATCAGAATGGAAGAGGCAGGTCAATGGGGATGGGGTAATGGTACAATCCAATATTTCAGATACGGTAGCACATACCACCTCCCAGAACAGGGAGATGCGCGGACAGGACCATATCATGTGTATATAGTCCGCGGCATCCGATCTACATCTTGGGCATATGGGAGGATGGTATTTCCACATGTTATGTAGTCTGATCGGAGTGTAGTGGAATCTATTGAGTACCTTAAATCTAGAGTTAAATGAGATTTAGTGTGTACGGGAACACGTGGTCCCAGCGTTGCGCTGTTATTTCAATCCCTAGATCCCCACCCCAGGTGTCTGAGGTTAACGAATGAGGGGGCTGCCCTAGTCTGGAGGGTGCAGTACAATCTGGAGACTTTTCCCCTGAGGGTCGTGGTATGCAGGATTTCTGACTTATTGAATCATCCGGACAGATCGAGGGGAAGTCTGGGCACCTATTCTTGAGAGAATGGCGTAGGCTGCCATAGTGGAGCTAGTGGGAAGGCCTACCTCACAGGGGTTCTGGTAGGTCAGGCCATTCAGGAAAGCTACCATAGGTGAAAACATCCAGATGGTGCCGAGGTCTGTATTAGACCAGAAACGTGGTGTTGTGGCGTCTACTCGGGTATATTCAGGGTGGAAGTTCCGGAGGGGAATGTCGCCATGGAAGGGGCGTGGGGTGCTGGCCTGTTTCCACAGTTTATTCATAGCTAATGCTGTGGATCCGGTGGTATCAAGGGGTTCAAATTTGATGCTATGGGAGGGTAGAACTAAAGATCTGATATCCTGACCATCTATTGTTAGACGTTCAAGTTTAACATGGAGGGGGGGGGGATTGGTAGATTCGAACCAGTGTGATGCGAAGTGGGCCCTAGTCGGGGGCGCCGAATCCACCCCTTGACATTGAGGTGGTAAGGGTTTTCAGTTTTGGACGGACCGCTTCAGAGTGCGATAAAAAGGTGTTAATGGTTCGGGTCAGTACTTTAAAGAATTTGCGTCCTGGCCATAGGGCGACATTCAGGAATTTGTCTGAGTTGGGCAGAACTATCCTCTTAAGGATGGCGAGCTTACTGTCCAGCGAGATCAGCAGCTTAGCCCAGCCTGTGCATTTTCGGATAAGGGTGGATAAGTATTTCCCAAAGTTAGCTTTGTACGAGGAGATCTGATGACTTGTACAACTATCCCAAGGTAAGTAATTTCAGATTGTGACCATGTCAACCCCAGAGGGTCAGGGGGGTGGCTTTGGTCAATGGGAATAATACAGATTTGGAGCAGTTTAACTATATGCACAACTTAAAAAAACATTTACCTGCACTGAGCGATCTGCTGGCTGCACTTCTCCCCTTCTATTTCCCTGCACTTGTGGGATCTAAATGACACAAGGCCTAGTAAGATCATTTTGTCATCTTTCCCCCTCCTTGTCGCGCCTTGAAACACTTGTAGGCACGTTATAAATGCTAGATCATATCTCTCTAAACTATGAAATGAATACCACAAACTATAGTGTAAATTAGCAATTGTAAACCATTTTACCAAATGGTTGTCTAATCTTTCAATTCCTTAGGAGTGGGGGCCTATATTTGTTGTTTAATGGTACTCCACAGTTCGCTATGTACATTGGTGTACAACTTTGCAAAGCTGCCTTATTTTTGTAGACACTTATTTTTTTTTTCCTTCATCTCTTCTTTTACCAGTTTTACAAAGGGCCTTATGCCTCCATCAGTATGCGACTAGCCAAGAGTACCCTGCATTTCACCCTTTTGTTAAGGGAAAGTTGCTTAGCAGGAGCATCTCCTAATTTTGAATAGCAAGCTGAAGAGCAAACAATTGGTTTATTTTGGGCTGCCTGACCCTCGAGTGGTGCTGGCTAGTTTACCAAATCGCAGCACCTCTTTCAAGGTGTTCTAGTTTGTAAGTGTAGATCTCTTCAGTGGTGGCCACTGAAAAGTGTTAACAAATAGCATCCACTATATTTTTGAGCATGTACTGGGTTCCATAATGGGTCATTTTTAAGATTCTGATTCCCTCATGTTTTCTTAATGCGGCCTCCATGGACAACTGGGGTGTCACCTTTTATTAGGTTGAGTCTGATGGTGTTTTTTGATGGGGCGGGGGAGTGGTGGTGGTTGCATAGGGCGGGGGCTGGAACCTGCTTGTGGAGAAAGTCTGCCTTCTTAAGACTCCTCTTTGTTACGAGACAAGTACGTTTCAGAAGACTGGCATTACGTAAACATGAATCCTGCAATGAGATGAAAATTCTTGCTGAGCTGGAAACTCAGGCTACGATGGGGGAATTATTTAAGCTAAGAACTTCCTGTAGAAGGGCAGCAATATAAAAATGCTATGACCTCGACTAGCTGGCTGTTGAATAGTGACAAAGCCAGTGCGAACTATGAAGAGGTTCTGGATGATTGACAACTCGGTAACCAATTGAGTGGGTGGTACGGAGTACAGTTCTACCCCGGAACAAGTACAAACTGGTATCCTTAAACCAGTTGTCTGTCAATTCTGCGAGAGGTGGGAAGTTTTCCCAATAGGGTGGAAGATATTCAATTCACGGTGAAAGATCTGAACCAGAAAATGAGAAATAAGTGGATTAATTGGTCAGATTTCTTTCAGGCGTGTAAGCAAATAACCCCACTGCATGTTCTGATTTTGTTGAACCTGTTGAGTGCTTCAACCCCAATGTTACACGGTTTCATTGTAAGACCTGTGACAGATAATTCGTAATCACCATGTACACTTGACGAATCTTGGTCTGGAATTGGACGTGTATGTGGACAAACCTGACCCAACTGTGGGAAACTTAAATCTTAATGGTCAATCGTCGCTCAGTAATATAACCTTGCAGTGGGGGTTGCAAGCCTTGAGGATGTGCACCGGGTCTTAAAATGCTATTCTCAAGACTAACTCGCATTGATGCCGTTCTGTGGTGTCCTGGAACACTCTGGGTTTGAGGCACTGCTGGGCTCGAAGGAATCCTTAAAATTGGCGCAAAACCTTATATTCATACTGCAGGAAACTTGGTTGATGACTGAAATTTATGTTGATGGTTATTGTAGTTTTCAAACGCTGGCCAGAAAGGGAGTGGTGGGTAGTCCCTATGGGGCTAATAGTGGGTGTGAAACATTCCTTTTTGGCCCATAGGGCGAATGTCTCAAACTGCAAGGACTACATATCAGTAGAGGTTAAGACTCTGATTAGATGCCACGCGTTGGTTATTTATGACCGTCTGGGTGGTGACTCCTCGGAGGCTAACTTTTGACACTTTAGCAGAATTGCTAACGTGATGGATCAAGGGAGACAATGATGACTTTGTGTTGGGAGATTAACGCGCACTGCAAAACTAATTTGAAGAGTGTGAAGGTTTAAGAGTTAAAGTGCGGTGACACAGTGAATTTCTAATATGCAGGGACGGAACAAGCTGAGGTATGTGGGCGAATGGGATTTAAGGATGTTGAATGGCCGTACGAAGGGAGATGGCTCAGGGATTATAATTGGGAATTGGGAAATAAGAGGGCCGCTTTGTATTATTTGTTAGCTGCCCTTCAACGAATCCAAGTTATGAGTGTTAAATTAAATGATTTTAGCGATCGCACCACCAATCCTGTCTCCCTTAGCCTAAATGGGGTGAATGTCCAACGGAAAGTTGAAATCCATAGAAATTGATTTTTTATTGAGAACTGGTTTCTGAAGCTGTAGTGAAATTGCTGTTCATTGGACCACTAATATCGTGTGATAGTAAAGGAAGTATGGTGTTTATTATATTTTAACAACGTCCAAGACCAGATCCTGGATCTCCCATTGGAAGGGGGAGGAGAGCAGTTCTTTTCCATTCATCGATTGACTAGGAGCTGGATAAGAAAAACCCTTTACAAAACCGCCAAATACTTGGCTATTCTTGCAAAGCCAGTAACCAGGACGTTAGGGGCAGGGACAAACCCGTTCCGATAGGTGAAGGACCTTCGGCTGATTCAGGGGCTTCCAGGATCGCAAGGCAGCCCGACCGGTCTGGCAGCAATACACCCAAAACAAAGGCTTCTTCCAGTGTCCGCCCCCATCTCAGGCACCTGCCTCGATAAAGAAGCAATGACTACCCCATCAAGGTCCACAATTCTCCGGTGTGGGGGCAGGCTGGCTTTCCATATTCAGTTCGGGCGGACTCTTTGCTTTTGCAGATCAATGGATACCATCAGTGGTTTTCGTCTACCTCTTCCTCCGGAACCACTTTATTCTCCTCTCCCTCCCTCAAATCGCGACATCAGCACCCCTCCCAGAGATTTGCTCGCATGTACAAAGTGCGGCAGCGGAGGAAGTTCCCCCCCCCCCTCTCAAAGATGCTTGAGGTTCTACTTGCAGATTGATGCAGAAAAAGAACCAAGCACACCTGCGAGTGTTCTGGATCTGTCCTTCCTGAACATACTCCTACTCTGCCAAAAGTGAAAGAGGGTTATGCCGGCTCTGCTAGCAGTCTTTGTTGAGGAAATTGGACATGCTGTCTGGGCGATTGGACATTCTTTCTGGGCTTGAAGGATGCATACCTGCACGTCGCGATTTGGCAGCCTCATCGCTCCTTCCTATGGTTCCAGGTGATGGGCTTGCATTTCCAGTGCACAGTACTCCCGTTTGGGCTCCACTCGGCCTCATTGCTGTTCACAAGGATTATGAATGCAGTGGCAGCATTACTCATGTCGGAGGGACACCATGTATACCCATACCTCGACTGGCGAGCGTGAAGTGAGCAAAGTTCAGGCTCTTGTGGAGTGGATGCGGAACCCTTACCTTATACTATGTTCCATCGAGACCGCACCCCCCCCCCCCTGCGTTTCTTCCCAAAGTGGTGGTGGTTCATCTCAATGAGGAGATGGCGATATCGACTTTCTTTCATAGCCCAAAGAAAGGGTCAGAAAGGGTGTTGCAATGGCATGAGGAGGGCCCTTAAGTTCTACTTAACCGTACTAGAGGCTTCCATATATCGAAGGTGCTATTCATCCCTTTTGGAGGGTCTAGACCAGGCGGTAAAGCATCAAAGGCCTTCTTAGCCACGTGGATGGTTGCAGCCATTCAGGGGGCAGTCTTCAAGTGTCAGGAAAAGGAAATTCCAGCAAATGACCTTGCTCCTGCAGTGAGGGCCAAGGCAACGGTGGTTGCATTCCAGAGGCACGTGCCCTGGCAAACGATCAGCAGAGTAGCTACATGGGCTACCACCTTCAGCATTCTGCAAGCACTGTTGCCTAGATGGCAGCGCAAGATCAGACGCGGGCCTTCAGGCAGGCGGTCTTGAGGAATCTGTTATCATGGAGTATGTCATCTCATCTCCCAGGGGTGTAAATCAGTCTGTTATTGCCCATGCATTATAAGGGGACGGAAGGTTGGAGTAATTAGAAGTTACTCACTGGAGTGACTATTCTAGTCCACAGTCCCCTTTCCTCCATATGGCCACCATCCTCCCCCCATTAAAAGGTACGCAGTTGAGCATTTTAATCTGACTGACGCATCAACGGGGACTGAGGTGTGGCGCTGGCAGGTGAAGTCGAGGGAGTCCATGCTCCCGTGACTACGCCCCAGCGCCCGACTACATTTAAAGGGGTAAATGTTTATTTCTTTTGATAAAGGTTAGATCCTGTCCCTAGCGAGGGACGCTCATGCAGTATGGAGGAAAAGGGACTATGGATTAGGAGTACTTTAGTCACTACAGTGAGTAAAAATGTAACGCCCCCTCCCCCTGCCCCCCCTCACCCTCCCAGCCAGTATCCTGCCAGTTTTGGGGAAATCCACCAGATGTGTCCAGTCGCCAATTCCACCCCCCCCCCCCCCCCTCCTTTAATCCGCTGTAGGGCATCTTGGTATTCATGTGTAACCACGCCAGTATATTGTGCCATTGGGTCATAACCTTCTCCAGCATGGGGTCTGGCATGGATTCACATGCTCATGAATATTCCCCGTCAGGCTGGGAATCCTCGGTAAAGAAAAAACCAGTATCAGTTTCGTTTCTGATCTGTCTTTCGTAGTAGTAACCAATCACTGATCTCTGCGTCATACTGACCACAGCCAATGACTGCCCTCTACCTAAGCCCCGCCTCTGGCAGCCATCTTCAGTTTTTTACCGCACGTTCAAGTGTTGGGATCCTCGTGCTATTGCTCTTGAGCGTTAGTGCTATTTTTAACGTTTTTTCTCAAAAACTTCGATTTTTCGGTCAAAAAGAGCCTCAAGCTCCACCGTTTCTTCATCCGATCAACGGGGACCCGTGTCGGATTCGTCTACGCCCCTCAAGGGTGAAGATTTCGTCGAGCCACGCTTTTGGAGGACTCCAGAAGTTTCTCAGGCCCATCTCGGACATGGCCCAGGAGAAGGGAAGCTCGACGCCCGGAAAGCTGTTCAGGGTCTGCCCTGGATGCCAGCTTCAGAATGTCTTTAAGGAGGACAAACACTCCTTTTGTCTTTACTGCCTACATGAGGACAAAACGCAAGTGGAGAAGGACTGTGCGTTTTGCAACAATATGTTGGAGCGGACCATGAAGGACCGCCATCAACGTCTCGCCAACTGGCTGGAAGGGAAGAGCCCGTCGGGCGAGAAGAAGAAATCCGAGCGGTCTTCTAAGACCTTTGAGGACGCCCCGGCGACGGGGGTCCAACACAAGGCCAAGCACCGCGTGTCCGCTGGCACCGGGAGCGCCGAACGGTCGGGCTCTACGGGTGCCAGGCAGGGCGCATCCTCCCCGGCACCATCAACCACGAGTCACCGCTCTGGTTCGGGTAAGAGGAAGGCCGAGCACCCGGCGAAGCTCCTGGAGAGGCCCCGGTCGAGCTTGAAGGCCTCATCGGAGGGAGAGCGAGGCAGTGTCCCTCCCCCAAGGAGAAGGCGGTGAGCGCACCTAAGGTGGTGAAAGCCTTAATCCATCTGGCCAAGGCCTCTATCGAGACAGTCGCGGCGACCTCGGGGCTCAGTCTCCCTGCCACCGCGGAGGGAGTCCTCTTTTATGCCCATCGACAGGACCCCCGTGAAACCTCCGACGGAGAAGAAAAAGAGGGGGGGCAGGAGGTCGTCGTGGATTCGGCCTCAACCTCTGAGGAAGAGCTGATCGAAGTCTTAAGCCACAGCGTTGGCGTGGAAGAAGACCAGCCCGTGGGGAGGGATCCCGACGTAGGAGACGACGATAACGTCGAGGGTGCCGACGAGGCCCCTGACCGCCCGTCGGACTCCCCTCAACCAGCGCCGCAAGACAACTCGGCGGCCATTTTGTTGGCTATACAGTCCTTCTGCTCGGAGATGAGGACGAGACTGCCGTTACCACCAGCGGAGGAACCGCTCCCGACGGTGGACCCGGAGCCAGGCCCTTCTGGGAGCCCTCCCCCTAAGAGAAGGATTCATCCTCCACCTCCTTTTCAGCCATCGCGCCCTGTTCAGCCCTCCTCCCCGTCCACCACTCGTGGGGATGATACGGGGACTGACACGGCCGCGACGGGTACGGACGACTAGGTTTACGACGAGGATCTGCCGTCGTCACCTCCCACCCGGGCTTCTCTGCCCGGAAGAGAAGAAGGAAGGTTTCCTTTATCAACGGCGCGAGGCCAAGAGGAAGACGGTCCTCTCTGTGCCTCTACTGGACGATATTTGGGATGAGGGCCTCGCCCTCCTCAAGAACCCATCCACGACGCCGGCTAGAAGGGATTGGTACGAGAAGAAGTACCGGGTCCCGGACGCGGCCCCCTTATGCCTCCGGGCACAGCCGACCCCGGACTCCGTCGTCTCTGCGGCGGCCAGGAAGAAAGCGGGGGACGGCGAGTGAAAGAAATTGGATACGATGGGACGCAGGGTCATCTCGTCTGCAGCGACGACGATTAAGGCGGCCAACGCCTTGGCTATCGTAGCCCGCTACGACAGGCAACTGTGGTACAAACTGGCCCCCCTGCTGGACTTCCTACCGGACGACAAGAGGGCGGATGCCCTAGAGATCTTGCAGGAAGGAGAGGTGGCGTCGGACCACGCCATTAAGATTGCGACGGACATCACTGACACTGGATTTCACCACTTGGGCAACGGCGTGTGCCTTAGGCGGCGTGGATGGCTCAAGGCTACTGACTTCCGTCAAGACGTGCAGACCAGAGTTTTGGACATGCCGTTCGATGGAAACAACCTGTTTGGGAAAACAGTGGACGATTCCCTTCAAGCCATCAAGGTTGACACTGAGACGGCCCGGGCTCTTGGGGTTCTCCAGCAACGGCGGCCGCCCTTTCGGAGCGGCGGAGGCAAACAGGGTGCCTCCAAAGGTTCCGGCGGCGGATTTTCTACCTACCGTCAATCGGCCCGTTCGTCGTCGCAGGAAGCTTACAGGGGACGAGGCAAGTCAGGCGGACCCCGCCGTCGTCGTCAAGTTGGCAAAGCCTCGTCGAAGCAGGACTGAACCGGCCGTGGGGTCGGGCCCCCACCGAAGCACCCCGGTGGGAGGCCGGCTGGCGAGCTTCGTCAGCGTGTGGTAGTCCATCTCCACCGACCGTTGGGTGCTGGACGCCCTAGCCCAGGGTCACGCGCTCGAGTTTCAAAAAAGGTGCCCCCGCGTCCCCCCCCGGTGACCAGGAAAGAACATCACGTCCCTCAACTTCTCTTGGAGGTAAAGGCGATGCTCAGGAAGGGCGCCATCGAGCTCGTCCCAAAGAGGCTTCGGGGCTCCGGAGTTTACTCAAGATACTTCCTCGTGAAGAAGAAGACGGGAGGATGGCGTCCCATCCTGGACCTACGACGACTGAACAAATTCATCAAGGCACAGAAGTTCCGGATTGTCACCCTCCAACACGTCCTGGGTCAGCTGGAGGAGGGCGATTTCCTGTCGTCGTTGGATTTGGAGGATGCCTACTTCCATATTCCCATCCTAAAGGGACACCGAAAGTTTCTCAGGTTCGTGGTCCAAGGGCGTCAGTATCAGTTCAGAGCCCTTCCCTTCGGACTAAGGTTGGCACCCAGGGTGTTCACCAAGTGCCTCGCACCGGTGGCGGCGCAGCTGCGCCAAGAGGGGATCCACGTCTACCCCTACCTGGACGACTGGCTCATCCGAGCCAAGACGAGGGAGCTTGCCGTGGAGCACACGGCAAGGACCGTCCAACTTCTCACGGACCTGGGATTCTCCATAAACTACGCCAAGTCCCACCTGGTGCCCGCGCAAGACACACTGTTTCTGGGAGCGAAGCTCGACAGTGTCGCTTCTGGCCTCTCCATCGGAGGAAAGGACGAGGGCCATTTTGGGCAAGGTGCAGCGGATGCTGGTTGCGGACGCGGCCAGAGTGAGGTCCATCAAGTGCCTCCTCGGAATGATGTCTTCTTGCATTTACCTCATCCCCCTGTGCAGGCTCCGGATGCGCCCGTTGCAGGAGTTCCTGGACGCGTGCTGGATCCAGACGACGGGCAGCTTCGAGGAGAGGATCACACTCGACGAGGGTTTCCGACGAGCAATCCGGTGGTGGGGCACCCGCCCACATCTGACTGCGGGAATGGACTTCCAGACCCCCGGCCACCAGGAGACAGTGACCACGGATGCCTCCCTGGAAGGGTGGGGAGCGCACACCGAAAATCTGCACGCGAGAGGCCTTTGGCTCCCGACGGAGAAGTCCCTCCATATCAACGTCCTGGAGCTCTATGCAGTGTTTTGGGCCCTCAGGTCCTTCCTTCCGTCCCTCAAGGGCAAGGTGGTGAGGATCTTCACCGACAACACCACCACCATGTTCTACATCAGGAAACAGGGCGGAACCAGGTCCCCAGCCCTGTCCAGGGAGGCGCAGGATCTGTGGCATTGGGCCGTCGCCCAAAGGATGTTTCTGGTGCCGTTTCATCTGGCAGGGATAAAAAACACCATCGCCGACTCACTCAGCAGGGAGCTGCGCTCGTGCCACGAGTGGGAACTACGACAGGATCCAGTGGCCGCCTCTTCCGACGGTGGGGGCACACCCCAGATCGATCTGTTCAAGTGCTCCAAGTGCCGGAGCTTCGCCAGCAGGTTTCCCCAGCCGAGGAGCATGGGCGATGCATTCTCGTTCCCCTTATACACGTTCCCTCCATTGCCATTGCTGATCCAGCTCAAGAGGTCACGGTGCAGGATGATCCTCGTCGCACCTGCGTGGCCGAGACAGATATGGTTCCCGGACCTTCTGGACTTGTCAGCGTCCCCGTCAATCAAGCTGCCAGTGGACGCGGATCTTCTCTCCAGGGAAGGAGACGCCATCCTCCATCACGACCCGAAGTCGCTGAACTTGCAGGCCTGGCTCCTGCAGCGTTAGAGTTTGGAGGATACGACATACCGGCCGACTGCGGAGAGGTTCTTTCAAAGGCCAGGGCGTCCTCAACTCTTAAATGCTACGGACACAAATGGAAGAGGTTCTCTGTCTGGTGCCACGCACAGAAGATTAACCCTCTGCGGATTACGGCTCCCCAAGTACTGCCGTACCTACTGACGCTGGCCAAAGCTGCACTGGTGCACGCGTCCATCAAGATTCATCTTGCTGCGATCTCCCGATACACCAGAACCACGGGGCGGACGTCTTTGTGGTCTCATCGTCTGGTGAAAGAGTTCATGAAGGGACTGTTCAGATCATTCCCGCTGGTGAAGGCTCCGGCCCCGGCGTGGGAGCTCAACGTGGTGCTGACCAAGCTCATGGAACCTCTGTTCGAGCCTCTGCACTCGGCTCCGTTGAAGTTCTTGTCGTGGGAAACAGCGTTACTTGTGGTCATCACCTCCGCACGACGGGTGGGAGAGTTCCAGGCCCTTTCCTGCAAGGCCTCATACTTGACTTTTCACGACACGAGGGTAGTGCTCAGGACGCACCCCTCCTTCATGCCCAAGGTGCCGTCGGACTTCCACCTCAACGAACCCTTGGTGTTGCCTGGTTTCTTCCCGTCGCCTTCGTCGCCGGCTGAAAGGACTTTGCACTCGCTGGATGTGGCTAGAGCGCTGAAGATCTATGTGGACCGCACAAAGGGTTTTCGGAAGACGTCACAACTCTTTGTGAACTTTGGACCTGTCAATCAGGGGAAGGCTCTCTCGAAGGCTTCCATTTCCAGATGGCTCTCCGGCTGTATCATGTACTGTCATCGGTTGGCAAACCGACCCCTGCCTGGCCGTCCGAGAGCCCATTCCACCAGAGCGATCGCAGCTACCACGGCGTTCCTATCTGGTGTGCCCTTGCTGGACATCTACAGGGCTGCTAAGTGGAGGTCGACGCACACCTTAATGAAATTCTACTGCGTCGATCGGGATTCCAGGGAGGAGTCCAGGGTCGGCCAAGCAGTGCTGCGCAACCTGTTCGCCTAAGGTGAGCCTGGTGAGGAGGTAAGATTTGCTTAATGTTCAGTTTGATGTGATGCTTAATGTTGAGCCTTTGCCACCTCCCGTGGTTGTGCATGTGTGTACTGCTATGTATTCTTTATTCATGAGCATGTGAATCCATGCCGGACCCCATGCTGGAGAAGGAACAAGTTACTTACCTGTAACTGTTGTTCTCCAGCATGGGTCTGGCATGGATTCACATGCGAACCCTCCCGCCTACCCCTCTGCGGCTCTTCACTTGGTCATACTGCCACTTCACGTGCTACCAAATCTGAAGATGGCTGCCAGAGGCGGGGCTTAGGTAGAGGGCAGTCATTGGCTGTGGTCAGTATGACGCAGAGATCAGTGATTGGTTACTACTACGAAAGACAGATCAGAAATGAAACTGATACTGGTTTTTTCTTTACCGAGGATTCCCAGCCTGACGGGGAATATTCATGAGCATGTGAATCCATGCCAGACCCATGCTGGAGAACAACAGTTTCAGGTAAGTAACTTGTTGCTTATCCCAAAATTCCCTAATCTTTATGGCGCGTGACTTTGTGAATGTTCATAGTTGCTCCCACTCCTCCCATACTATATGGCATTTGTAACATGCCTATACACAAGTGTTTCAAGGTGCGCCGAGGCTGGGAAGGGGGACCAGAGGGAGGACAAAGAACGATCTTACTAGGCCAAGTGACATTGAGATCGTGCAGGGGAGGGGGCAGGGGAAAGGGGGGGCGCAGTGCTGTACATGGGATCAAAACAATAAATGGGGGCAGCCCGCAGGAAATCGGCAGGGGAGAAGATGAGAGAAGGCAGAAGCAAAGGGGAAGGTCTTGAGCTGTTCCAGAACCGAGATGGTTCTCCAGGTTTCAGAAAGACAAGGAGGCTGTTCCAGAGGGAGGCCCCAGCCGAAGGAGATCTACCACCAACTCGTTGCTTGGAGAAGCGACTGACCATGAGGGAGTTGGAGGTGGTGAAGCGAAGAGCTCTCGTTTGAAGGTATTTGTGAAGAGTGTTGTAGGTATGAGGACCCAGGCTTGGAAGGCCTTGTGGACAATGCAGAGGGTCTTGAACGTAATCCATGCAGCCTCCGGGAGCCAATGCAGAGATTCAGTGCTGGAGAGTTACATTCCCTGGGCTTGAGGCCAAGGACAAGCCTCACAGTCCTGTTCTGGATGAGAGAAGGAGGCAGATTTAGAAAGGCTGTTGCACTAGTCCAGCCCAGAGAGAACCGGAGCTCTAGAGACAGTGAGCTTCTGGGGAAGGCAAGGCAAGGAATGGAAGACTACCTCTGAGGTGGTGAAATTGGTAGTTTGACTTCTTAGAGACGTCAGAGATGTGAGGAGAAAAGGAGTGTGGAGTTGAAGATGACCCAGAGGTTCTTGGCCTCACAGGTGGGAGTAGGAAGAGGGCCCAGGGAGGCCTCCCAGAGAGTGACTGGAAAGGAATGTGCAGGTGTGCCGATGAGTAGAATCTCCTTCACCGGCATTGAGGCAACGCTTGTTGGCGGCACACCACTCCTGGATAGCAGGCAGTCTGAGATGTGATAAGAGGTGGCAGAGGGGTGTCTGACAACAAGCGGTCATCCGCATAGCACTGAAAGTTGGAGCAGAGAGTGGCAATGCGGTCGGCGAGATGTACTAGGTATTGGTTGAACAGCCAGGGAGAGAGGTTATCACAGACGATTGAGCAGGATGGCATGGTTGACTGTGTCAAAGTAAGAAGAGAGATCGAGTAAGATGAGGCCGGAGGGGAGATTGGAATCAAGGTTATGCAGCATGTCTTCACGGATGTTCAGGAGAGCAGTCTCCGTGCTTCTGGGTGCTCATAAGCCAGACTGATGGTCATGGAGACAACCATCAGTTTCAGTGTGAAGAGTAAGCTGGGATATGGCCAGCTTTTCCAGGAGTTTGCCCAGGATAGGAGTGATGGAGATCGGGTGATAGTTAGCCGGACCGGATGGTTCGGCTGAGCGTTTCTTGAGAAGAGGGTGTACAAGAGTGCTTCGGGGGGGGGGGGGAGAGAAGGCTCCAGTGGCGAAGGAGTGGTTGCAGAAGTCAGCCAGTGTGGGAGCAAAGGTGGTCCTTGGTGGATTTGGAAGAACCGGGGGAAAAACCTGTTTTGACAGGACTTTCATAGATCTGACTTGTCTATAAACCTAGTCCGGGGAGAGCAGCAGAAAGTAAGAGGGAGGAGAGGTGGCCACAGTGGGGCCGGAGGTAGAGGAGAGGGTGGACAGGATGTCCTGGTTTTAGAGATAATTGAGAAGCCAGTGCTGTGCAGAGGGCCTGAGAGGGGACAGGAGAGGTAGGGACTGCAGCAGGATTGGCCAGCTCCTTGCAGATTTTAGAGAGTTTGGCCAAGTTGTCGAATGCCGCAGAGATGCAGGCTTGGATATGGGCTCTCTTCTTAGTGCGGACAGAGCCGGTATTGCCTTTGAAGCAGGTGGCTGGCCAGTTTGTCAGAGGATGCACAAGAAGCTAGCCATTTCCTCTCAGCCACCCTGCACTTGCGTTTAAGGGTGACGAGGTCAGTCATACCAGGAGTTGCACTTGGCTTTGGGCTTCAAGCGCATCCTCATTACATGTGCAAGAACATCAAGAGTATCAGAGATGGAAGAGTGGAGCATGTAAAGGGCTGTGTCGGGATGTGAGTTAGCAGGAGGAGTAGGAAGGTGAGAGAAAGTGGTGGCGAAATCCTCAACTGTCATGGGTCGGATGACCGAGAAGGTAGGTGGCAGTGCTCGAATTGGATTGGCTTCAGGGGTAGAGGGGGACAGATGGGAGGAAAGGAGAAAGTGATCACTCCAGGAGAGTGGTGGTGAGGGGGATAGAGAGGAGGAGGAGGAGGGTCTGAGGAGATCAGAACATCCAGAGAGTATGGTCTCCCCCAGAACGCGGCCCCATTTCCGCATATAAGAGCAGTTCATGTTGGGGATTCCGTCCACTATTGGTTTGTATAGTCTGGAGATGAGACGTTTATCAAATGGATTAGAGATGAGGAACTTTTCAAATTGCGTCAGTGGTCTAGTAGCTGCCCATCTATTGGGTGGGGCCCATCAACCAGTTTGAGTTGAAGATACTGCATCTGGCCTCTCACACCCCAACCCCCTCTCCCCCAGTCCCAATTCTTACAGCCAGAGGATCTCCACCAATGGGGCTCCCACCACTGCTTTATCTATTTGTGTCCAACGTTTGTCAGATTCCCCAGTGAACCAATCTGACCTGAAATTGAGCCGCTAAGTAATAACCGTGAACATTTGGAGGCCCAATCCTTATGCTTTTAGCACCGTCCGTGGAGCGTTGTTAGATATCCAGGAGAAAATAATTTTATTAAGTGTTTGGATCCGGGATTGGGAGTGCTTGAAAATAATAGAGAATCTTGGGAAAGACCACCATCTTAATTGTGTTTATTTGCCCGAGACTGATAGTGGGCCCCATTTGCACAGTTGCAGCTTAATTGTTTCCAACAACGGCTGATAATTCGCAGTGTACAGTCCCCCCCAATGTCTTTGTTATGGTTACACCCTAACAGTCTTGCCTTCAGGGTCCCACCCAAATTGAGTAGCCCCCTTGGCGTGCGCCAACCCTTGCCCTTCAACTGATACATTCAAGATTTTGGATTTTGTAAAGTTAACTTTCATCTCAGTTATGGTCCCAAATGCTTTGACTTCTCTGATCACCCAACGCGAGAAGCAAATGGCGTATTCCATCACCTTGTACGCCCCGTCCTCCAAAGGGATGCCCTTAATGGACACTGTCGTACGGATCCTAACTAGGATTGGTTCAAGGTGTAATGCATATAGGGGGGTTAAGCACTGTTTGGTGCCTCTACGCAGCGGTATTGTCTGGGAGATTTGACAGTTTATTAGGAGACAGACCACTGGGTTGCTATAGTTTGCTCGGATCTTGTTCCGAAACTGACCCAATCCCATCCTTTCTATGGTTCAGAACAGAAGGGACCACTCAACCCTGTTGAAGGCTTTTTTCGGCACCTAACGAAAGGAGGGCCGCTGGGACCTTCCTCTGGGATATTTTTTCTGTGAGGTGCTATACCCTCCGAATATTGTCGTACGTTTGACGTTGCTTAATAAACCTTGACTGATTTTGGTTGGACAAACTTCGTAAGAATGATCTCCAATCTGTTTGCTAGGACTTTGGTGTACTTTTTTTTGCATCCGTATTATTTATAAGGGCAATTAACTTAAAGGATCAGCACATAGTCGAAGCCCAGCTTTGCTTCCTCCAAGGTATAAATTCGTTTTCAAAAATTGATTTAGCAGAGTATGCTAATTGCATCTTTTTTGATTAGCACGGGCCCATTTTATTAGCAATTTTGTATTAATATTAATGTCACCAGAAGTTGACATGAAATGAGCAACAATACAGCAATTTGGCGTACTGCTGAAATAAGACATTAGTGAGAGGAGGTAGGCCTTGCAAATTATTTAAACTTCAGTTAGACCTGCAGGTCAGGTAAATTAGTTTACATATTTACCATGAAGAAATGCTTTCTACCCATAGCAACGGAGTACAATGCATTTAAAATGTGATTTCTGTAAAACGGTGCATTTCAGTACAAACCCACTTTGTTTGGAACACTGCTGCCACCCAGAGGTTAGCCATGCACATTAAAATCTTTGATATTTACTGCTAACAAAGTAAGTGTTGCATAAAAGTTTGAAGCATCTCATGCAAATGCTATTAGCCCTTCATAAAATCTACTTACTATGCATGTTGGCGAAACGACTTTGCGAGACATATGAGTGTCTGTAAAATGGAGGTTAGCTGCATGAATGGACACAAATACATAAGATGGAAAGACTCAGTTTAGCCGGCTGTCTGCTGCGGGTGGGAATATATAATACAATCCTAAAGCTAAACGAGCTCTGTAGGCAAACTGCAGTGTTTGGTATGGCAGATCTGTACATGTACAGACTGGATGGAGCTATAGATCACTACTTTGCGCAAGCATGTAGTTTGCTTTGTATGTTCCAAGAGGCAAATATTATGCAGAATGGATTGTGTAGCAGGCAGAAACTGGGCAAACTATGTGGAATATTGTAGTTTGTGGTCATCTCACTTTCAGGGTAGCTGGTATAAAGCAACACAGTGATAAATATAGAATGCCATAGAATGTCAAGTAGTATGGGTTCGCTCATGGGAGCACCAGTTGCAAGATGTCAAAAGTATTTGATCATGTGATCATTGTGACATGTACATTTTCAAAAACGATCACGGGTCAATATAATGCATCTTCAACAAACAAAATGAAATAGTTGACACTATGAAATTTAGATGCACTAACCTAAACGTTGCTGTGAAGCCTGGAGATGCATTGGTTTACAGTATCCAAACTGAAATACATTAGAGTAATGGGATTGCATGATTGTCTTAAAAGAACTATATAAAGTTGACACATAGTGGTATTTTCCAGACAGGATATTGAAAGCTTAATAAAAGTATTGTCCTGATTACTTCTGGTTTATCATTTGAAAAAGAAAAATATTTTCTTGTCTAGCACTCCCACATGTGCCTTTGGCACCACTAAGAGTGGAAGAGATAGTTGCTCTCCATTAGCACTTGCAGTGAACAGAGAAGAGATTGAAGAGAGCGCCGAGGGCGAGAGTTATGTAGGCTGAGCTGTGCTTTAATTGAAAAGGGCAACTTAAATAGCTAACTTTGCTACACAAGTAGCCATTTGAGTAGGAAACCTACAGAATTGCATAGCAAATTGCTGTGCGATATTGCTTATTTTATGCCTTCACCATTGTCGGTGTGGTATGACCACGCTTAATAAGAGTTCCATAATTGGGGCCCAACCGCGATTGAAAGGTCTTGTTAAAATATGGCCGGGAAACCATCTGGGCCATGGGTTTTCTTTTGTGGGAGGCTGCTTATCGCGTCCAGCATTTCTTGGGTGGTATCAGCCTCAAGTGATTCCTGCTCCACTGGGGTGATCTTTGGGAGCGGTAGTGAGTGCAAATATAGCCTCTGCCGGGATTGATCAGGATGATCCCATGTGTATAGGGAGGAGTAGTAGGCCCTACACGGCTCGATTTCATGGGTAGTAGTCAGTTATCCCATAGATCATTGATCCACCAGATTACCTGTGAGGACGTTCTGTTTGAGCTGCTGGGCTAGCAGCCAGTCAGACTTATTGCCTTTCACAAATTTCGGCCTTGTGCAACATGCTTTTCTCTGCCTTTATCGTCTGGAGCAGGTCCAGTTTTCCTCTGTTCCTGTATGCCTTGGCCCGGCCCCAGGGTCAGTCTCCATCTTTAGCATGACCATTCACAAATCCTGCTCTAGTTCTTCTTCTAGGGCGTTTACTTTCACCGGAGTGCCCTCATCGCAATTCAATCTCCCCCAGTTGTGGCCTTAAAGGCAACCCATTGGGTGCTATTTCGATACCTTTTGGAGGAAGAATTGGACACAAAGTAATCCTTGATTTTGCTTTTCAACTTTTCACACACCACGTCTACGAGCAATTCCTATTGAACACTCGGCTCCAGAGTCCCCTCTCGTGTGGGAGGTCAATCATCGTAATTGGGGTGTGATCTGATAGTGTCATGCTGTGCAGGTCCACCCCAGTGATTATACCCAGCAGAGTTACTGATGACCATATGTAGTCGATCCGGGAGAAGTGTTTATGTACATGCGAGTAATGGTTGTAGGCCTTCTTCCCCGAATCAAGGTCCAGGCGTCTTTCAGGGCTAATGGTTCGATCCTCACTTTGAGAGCACGTGAGGGGGACATAACTGCCCATCTTAAGTAGTGGTACTTCTAGCCCTCTGCGGGTCCCACGTCAAGTTGAGGTCTCCCATCACGAGGATCTACCCCTTTCCGAACGTCTCCTGAGTCAGTGAGGGTTGTCTTCAGGAAGCCATCTTGGCCGGAGTTTGGGACATATATTGCTGCCACCGAGAGCGTGGTCACCTCTATTTGGATTGTAAGGAACAACTATTCCCTGTTTTTTAAAGTTGGGAGTAAACTGATTTTTTTTAGGCAGTAAGCCCAATTCCCCATGAAGTATTTTATAAGCGAGTAAACCTGTTTTAACAGGAAAATGGAAATGTATTTGTTTAGAAGTACTAATTTGTACCTAGTTATTCATGCACACTTAAAGATACATAATTACTTCCGTTCACGCAGGTATAATGGTACTTTCCGTAGTACCACGAGCACTATTGGGCCAAACATATCCATGGAGTTGTTAGTGGCAGTAGGGGCACATGATTCAACGTGTTTCCTATTTTTGTTGTAAGTATTTTACTCACTATTTTTATTTTCTGGGAGTATTTGCCTAGTTTTAGGGAGTTAAAGTGGCCAATACACCCCTTATTTATCTGTAGGGCTGCTTGAATTATTTATTGAATATTTATAAGGCGCACTCTATACAGCAAAATGATGTTTCTAGGCACCACCAGACAAAGGGGTGGGTGTACAGGGGAGATGAACAGACCTACTAGGCCTTGTGACATTCGGATCATCAAGTGCAGTAACAGGAAGTGCAGGGGGGGGTGGGAGAAGAGGAGAGAATCACGGCACACCTTTGAGGGTGCCATGATTGGCCATGTCAAAGGACGAGGACAAATCGAGGATGAGAACATGAGTTGGAATAAAGATTTGAGAGCAGGTCTTCACTGGTGTTCAGAGAGCAGTTTCTGTGCCTCTGGATGCTCTTGCCGAGGAAGGGGGTAGTGGAGATGGGGCGGCGGTGAACTGGGCTGTAGGTGTTTGCAGATGGCTTTTTTAGGGGAGAGTGCACGAGGGAGTGCATGCTTGAGCGATGGTGGGAAGACGCCCAATCACTACGGAGGTGAAAAGGGCTAGGACTGCTTTGGGAGTGTATGGAGCAAGGGTGGGGTTTCCCTAGGTGGAAGGGGAGAGCAATATGTCGGTGGCGGTCTGCGATGAGTACAGCCTGTGTGATTTGCGCTTTGCTTAAAGGGGACGACAGGGGTGTGCTGACAGGGTTGTGTTAGCAGGGCGGTTCATGCTGCTCTGAGGGAGGAGGTGATGTGTGTGTTGGGTGTCCGAGGGGGTGGAGGGAAGTGAGGCAGTAGCCAAGGGATGGTGCAACATTGCAACGGGTGGGGGTGAGTGTGGGTTCAGTGGGGATGGGTTGTTTATAATCCAGGATGAATGCTGGGGTGTCGAGATGGAGGTTTTGGGTGGGTTGCACGCCAGCGAGCTGCCCGAGCTGTAGAGCGGGGAGATCTAACGATGGCTACAGCAAAGGAAAACAACTCAGAATTGACTTTGGCACAGCAATGGACACCCTGAATTAAGTTTGGCACAGTATTCTGAACTCCTAGATGTGGCTACCTTACACAATTTAGGCTAAGTGCGAAATATGGCTACCTTATACAATTGAGGCTAAATGCATGTATGCATATATTAGGAAGAAAGAGTGGTGGGGTTTTACTGGAGGACAGTAATGGCTGTACTCCCCACCCAGACTGCACTTACCTTATTGGCCGCTGCTGGTTGATTGCGGCAGGCGTCCCATTCAAACACAAAGTGGAGCTGCTCAGTCAGGAGCTACCCTTTGCCTCTGAAAGAGGCAACACTGTCCAATCAGAGTACAGGGGCGGTATATATGTGGGGGGGGTGGGTCATCAGAAAGAGGGCATGGAGGACAGGGTGGATGGGAGAAAAAAATGCAAAATATTAAAATAAGTCTGAGGGAAAGAAGGAAAAATCAGAATAAGCCTACCTACTGGATGGCTTTACTCACCCCTAAGCACAATGGTAGGATTGTTGTGATCGGGTACATTGTGCAAGTAGTTAAGCTCTCCTGGGTGCATAGTTCTCCACCCACCAACCGATCCTAACCTACTAAAAGTAGTCTTGAGTTTGACTGATCTAGCATGGCTTCTATTACACGGTAAGTGTCTTGTAAGTTTGATTTCACTTTACTCCTACGTCCCGTCCCCTTTCCTCCATACTTATGGGACATTTCTCCATCCTGTGGGACGGGACCGGAGCACTTTGTAAAAAGCTTCCAATTTTTTTTCAAAAATGTGTCCCTCTTTCCTGCGCGGGGCCCGGCACGTGGCCGTAACCCCGCTCACCTTGGCTCCGCATCGCCCATCGGTCCTTTTCTCCACACGATCGGGGCCGGACGCACTTGCATCCTCGGAAGTTTTTCTTCCGTTTTTCCCTCTCTGGCTCTCGCTAGCGTTCGTTTACTAGTCTGTCTTTTAAACTAGATTTTCCAGACTGTTCGTGTCAGTCTTGCTTCGCAAGGGCGGATCCCCACACCGTTGGGAATCCTGTTTTTACTGTGACTCCCTTTCGGTCCGGGCTCTTTAACGTCGGTTGGATCGGTGGGAGGAGGTGTTCGGTCGGACTCCTCCTTCGCGTTCATCGATGAGAAGAAAAAACGCCCGGTAAGTTCTTTGATTTTCAGAGCACCCCGGCTGGGGGATACCTTCCCGGGTTCTTCTCGAGCCGGGAGGGGCGTCGATCGCTCTGTTACCGGGGTTTGCCCTGAGGTGCCCGTCGGGCCTAATAATTCTACCGGAGTTTTCTCCGAGGGTCTCCGTAAGGGGCCTGTGTTCACCGGAGTACACTCCGAGGCCCCTCCTGTGGGGGCTGTGTGTAGACCCAGTTCTACTGAGTCGTGGGGTACCGGAGCTTGCTCTGAGGCCGTTCTTTCGGCTTCCCTCAAACAAAACCGGGGTACGCCCAGAGGTCGTGGCTGGGCTTGAGGTTACCGAACGCATGTTTGAGGCCCGTGCTGGTAAGGCTTCTACCGGGCCTAGGTCCAAGGTTCCTTGTACAGAGGCTAAGGCTACCAACAGTTCTGAGGGGCTGGGCAAGGCCCTGTCGGTGACAGCCCACCGTTCACGCTCTTGTGGTGACACCAGATCTGTTGAGGGGGCAAAGAAGGTGGTTTCCTCTTTTACCGGCAGTGCCGAGGCTCTTCCTTCGAAGGCTCAGTTGGCGGTTGGTATGTCGCAGAAACATTCCAGGCCTCATAGTACCGGCTCAGCCGAGGTTCCTTATTTTGAGGCTAAAATTAAGACCCCTAATTGTTCGACGGGGACCCCTGCCTCACTTCCTCATGTGCAGCAGTTCCCCTCAGATGAGGACAAAATGGCGCCCGTTCCCGCCACGACCACAGTGGCCATTTTAGGTACTACCCCTACAACTAGGCCATCGGCCCCTTGTGGTGAACCTAAGGTTCCTTATGCGCATCCTTACTGGCCAGTTTTTGATTGGAACGCCCGGATGCCTCTTCCGCACAATGTTTGGTTGCCTGCGGGGGCGGCTCCCTTGATTTATGTGGCTATGTCGGCGGAGGGGCCGGTGTGGCACCCGTCCCCGTGCGCCCCCGGATTCGTCCACCTCATGAGAGGCCTCCTCTGGTTCCGAAACAATCTCCTGAGGACGCCTTTTTCGGTAAGTTTCAAGCGCTTATGCGCACCGATCCCATGAGGGAATATTTCAAGGGGCTTTTCAGGGAGATCTGTCCACCCGCGCTTCCGGCTCCAACCGTCCCTCTCGGTGGTTCCGCCGGCGCCTCCATTGCCCGGGGTGCCTCCCCCTGCGCTTCCGCCTGTGCCGCCATTGTCCCCAGTGGACAAGGCAGTGCCTGATTTGCCTCAGCAGGAACCGGACCTGTCAGATGACCCTCAAGGTGATCAGGCAACGAGGACCTGCCCCGCTCTACCAGAGCTTTCCATGACCGGGTACTGGACATGATGAGCTTCTTGGATGTTCCGGTGCCCGAGGCACCTGCTCCGCAGGAGGGTGTGCTTTCTCGGGCGTTCACCTTGTCTCCTTTGTAGCGTACCGGCCTGGTCTTGCAGAGGGACGTTCTGGCTGACGTCCGAAAGCCACACTCGGGACTTATTGTCAATAAAAAGATTGACGCGAGGTACAGGCTACATTCCTCGGAAGAAGTGGCCTTGTCGTCTTGTCCGCCTCCCTCCTCCACAGTGGTGGCTGCGGCCACGTTGCAATCCAGACCTGCAGCTTCCTCCTCCGCGACGGCGACTCGGGTCTTGGGAAAGGAGGACAAGCTCCTGGACTCCCTAGAGAGGAAAATCTTTCCCAATTCGGCCTTGCAGCTCAGGCCGGCCAATGCAAAATTGATCTTGGCTGGAGCTAACATGCGGATGTGGGTGGAGAGGTCTGTCGGAGTTTGAGGAGCATATCCCGGTCGAGAAGCTGGAGGATTTCAGAGGAGGCCTTTCCGATGCCAGGGTCTTGGCCCAGGATCTCCTGGAGGCTGCGGCTCATCACGTAGACACCTCGGCTCGGGGTCTGATGTTGGGGGTTGATACCTTGCGGCAAGCATGGCTGCAAGCCACTAAGTTTTCAAAGAGGTGCAAGACAAGGTCCTGGACCTTCCATTGGATGGTAAGGAGCTTTTTCACTCTTCTGCTGACGTAGAGCTCAACCAAAGACAGCACTCAAACGGCTAAATCTTTGTCAGTTCTGTTTAAACCTCCCTGCAAGACTCAAAGGCCGTTGCTGCAAGGTCGACCTTCCTCTGGTTTTGGGGGCTTCCTCGACTGCAAAAATCGCAGAGTGGATACTCCTGCAGGGAATAACCACCGTAGACAACAGCGTACGCGGTATTTCTCACGCTCCTCGGCCTCCTCATCAGGTTCAGGTGGCACTGCCACCGATAAATCTGCCAAATGAGGGTTTTCCGTGCTCGCGTGAGACCCCGGTGGGAGGACGCATTGCGTCTCATTGGGAGGCGTGGCAGACCATCACAGAAGACAGATGGGTCTTTTCAGTCGGGCGGGCTTCCGCTTACCTTTACCCTCTACCCCACCCCTGAACCCTCCTTTTCAGCTGTCGGGCTCACCCTCCCTCAAGGCCGAGGTTCAGAAACCTCTGCTCCTCAGAGCTGTGGAACCCATTCCTCTTGGGGAGCGTGGGGAGGGCTTCTACTCCCGGCTGTTAACGGTGCCCAAACCCAACCAGGCTGGCCTGCGCACCATCCTAGACCTTTCCCAGTTCAATATTTCCTTAACACAAGAGAAATTCAAGATGATCACGCCCGGCCAGATTCGCTCCTCGTTGCAGGCGGGCGATTGGGTCAGCGTGGTGGACCTTCAGAATGCGTACATGCATATCCTGATTTGGAACCCACACAGGAGATACCTCTGTTTCTCTCTGGGAGAGGAGCACTTCGTTTCGGGTGCTTCCTTTTGGCCTCAGTTCGGCGCCGCGTGTCTTCACGAAGATGTCGGGGACCGCGGCCCATCTTCGTCTCCAAGGTATCCATGTGTATCCCTATTTGGACGACTGGCTTCTACACAGCCCTCGGCGGCAGCAGGCAACCTTCAGCTCCTGTTCCATCTTTGGCTGTCGGTGAACTGGCGGAAATCCTCCATGACGGTCTCACAGGACCTGACTTTACAGGGTTTTCGTTGGAACACGGTAGACTGCCGTGTGTATCTGACCGGGGACAGAATGGCGGACCTGTTGGCCACGTGTCAGATGTTTACGCAGTCGGAGAGCATGTCGGCCTGGTGGTTCCGAGGCTGCTGAGCGTCATGGCCTCGTGTGTTGCTCTTCCTCGTCTTAAGATGAGGCGGACTCAGACAGCTCTTCAGCGTTCTTGCGTCCGGCTGTGGATCCGGATTCCAAGTTGATAACGATTGCGGCTTCCATGAGAGTGGACCTGGAGTGGTGGTCATCTCCCAGCAACCTGTTGGTGGGTGTGGGGTTTCAGGACCCAGCCCCTACGGTGACGATCACGACTGACTCCTCCCTTCTGGGGTGTGGTGCGACGTTGGATCATCTTCAGGTCTTGGATCTCTGGTCGCCTCAGGACAAGCTTCTCCACATAAATGTAGAGCTTCTGGCGATCTTCCTAGCGCTCAGGGCGTTCAGACCAATCGTTGCCAACAAAGTGGTCCGCATACGCACGGACAATGTGGTGTCGATGTATTACATCAACAAACAAGGGGGAACCAAGGCTTCCCCCTCTCGTGGACCTGTCAATCCAGATTTGGGAGTGGGCTGTACTTCATGGTGTCTGGCTGCTTGCAGTGCACATCCCGGGGTCAGCTGAATGTCGCAGCGGATGCCCTCAGCCGGCTGACAGTTGTCAGCTACGAGTGGGAGTTGAAGGCGGGGGTCCTCTCATGGATTTTCCTGCGTTGGGGCACACCGTCGGTGGACCTCTTCGCTATGGTGGTAAACAAGAAGCTTCCTCAGTATGCCTCCAGAGGGGGGCTGGGAGCCTCCTCTCCTGGGGATGCTCTCGAGATTCCATGGCACAACATGACAGTTTACGCCTTCCCGCCTCTGCCTCTAGTTCACTGAGCAATTTGCAAGTTGAAGAACTCGGTGAACTGTTCCCTTCTGCTCATAGCTCTGTGATGGCCGGCCAGGTTTTGGTTCTCAGAACTTCTACACCTGTCTGTGTACCCGCCGATCAGGTTACCAGTGACCCCCGATCTTCTTCACCAGGGGGAACAGCAGCTGTGGCACCCCTCCCCACATTTGCTCAGCTTGGCGGCATGGTGCCTGAGTTCAAGTCTTAAGAATATCTTAACTTGTCTGCGGATAACATGCGTATTATCCTGTCAGCCAGGAAACTTTCGACTCGGTCCCAGTACAGGAGCAAATGGCTCAGGTTTTGTCATTGGTGTTCAAGCAAGCAGTTGGACGCAACGGGGGCTACGATTGACACGGTGCTGGCCTTTGTATCCTTCTTAGCAGAGTCGGGTGTCCATGTTCTGTCCATGTTTCTACAGACCAATGATCTTACTCTGTGTAACCCAGTGGTTAAGAGGTATTTTGCAGGCTTGACACGCCTCTATCCTCCAATTCGTAGTCTGCGCCCGTCGTGGGACCTAAATGTAGTCCTGACGGCGTTGTGCCACAAGCCGTTCGAACCAATGGCCACGGTGGACCTCAAGTACCTATCCTGGAAAGTGTCCTTTTTGGTCGCCGCTACGTCGGCAAGGCGGGTGAGTGAGCTCCAGGCCTTGTCGGTGGAGCACCCCTTTTTGGTCTTTCACAAGGAGTCCTTCGGACAAATCCTGCTTTCCTGCCGAAGGTGGTATCTGTGTTCCACCTGAACCAGTCGATATCCCTGCTGGTCTTCTTTCCGAGCCCTACCTCAGAGGCAGAAAGGGTTCTGCATTGTCTCGATGTTAGAAGGGCGCTTAAATTCTATCTGGACAGAACATCCAAGCTTAGTAGTTCTTCTCAACTGTTTGTGACCTTTGGTAATCCTCAGGGTAAGCGGACATCTAAGGCGACTATTTCCCGGTGGATCGCCGCCTGCATTAGTCTTTCACCGTCCAAGGGCTGAAGCCTCCTAAGAGTATTCATGCACACCTAGTGCGGGGAAAGGCAGCCATGGTTGCTTTTCAGAAATGTCTCCCGGGAGTCCATCGCTAGGGCAGCTACTTTGGCCTCCCCGTCTGCTTTTTTGTAAGCATTATTGTCTTGACATGAGCTCAAGAGCTGATGCTCAGTTTGGTCAGGCTGTGCTGAAGAACCTTTTTCAGTAAGGGCTATTTCCATCCACCCGTAGTTCCTGTAAGGAGTGCTTTGGAATCTCCCTTAAGTATGGAGGAAAGGGGACGGGACGTAGATGTATAATCAGGTTACTCACCGTAGTGACCACCTTACTCATAGTCCCCTTTCCTCCTTACGCCCGTCGTCCCCTCTAATAAGGTTCCTCTGTTATTGCTAATCGGTCTTTGACCTGGCGATAGAAAAGGACTGGTTGGCGCTGCACTGGGTGCAGGCTTGACTACTACAACAGCCTTTCTCAACCTCCATGCCCCTGCGCCCTCTGCAACTCATCCAGAAGACTTATCCTTTGCCTCAAGCCCAGGGACCGCATCTCTCTGGTGCTGAAATCCCTACACTGGCTCCCCGTGTCTGCGAGGATCAAGTTCAAGACAGTCTGCATTGTCCACAAGACTTTCTAGGGGCTTGGGACCCACTTATCTTTACAGATGACTTACTAAATACTGCCTGTCCCGAACCCTCTGCTCATCGACCTCCAACCTTCTGCGAGTGAGCTGGTTATCTAAGAGATTTGGAGGGCGATCATTATCCCGATTAGGGGCCTCCCTCCGGAATAGCCTCCCTGCCATACTTCGTCTTGATCCTGATCTTAGGTTTCTGGAAACTCTTTAAGACATTACTTCCTTCTCTCTCGCTCTACCCTGATAACCCCTTTCCGCTCTGTCGCTCTCTCCCTCCTTTCCACACAGCATGCCGACTGGCCGCGCAGTCTTGTATTTTTTTGGTTCCTCACAAACTTCCCCGTATATATTTGCAGGGCCTGAGAAATGGGCAGAGGGACTTGTATGGGGATGGTTATGAGGTGGTACAGTAGTCGGGGTTGCGCTGACTTCTTAAGCATGTTAACTGTACCCATCCACGCAACATTCAGCAGACCCCAGTCTACTAATTTTGTTTTTTATGGTTTTCAGGAGTGGCAGGTAGTTTGCTCCTGCCAACATTTCCAAGGAATTTGTGAAGTGAGTGCACCCCCATGTATTTTATATCCTTTTCTGCCCATCTGTACGGGTGCTCCCTTCTAATGGGGGACTGTCAAATATAATATTTCGGATTTATGGGTGTTAATTTCTAACCCTGCTACCCCCCATAATTCCTGCAGTTCGCCCTCCAGTTCCTTCAGCGACTCTTTGGGGTCCTGAATCTCTAGCAGCATGGCTTCCGCAAAGGTGGCTACTTTGTGTTACGTACCTCCATAAGATATTCCCCTCATCTCCCTGTTAGTGGACCCAGTAAGGGCTCCAGGTGAATCGCGTACAGGAGGGGAAACCGAGGTCAACCCTGTTTTGTATCTTGCTGGACTTTGATGGCGGGAGACAGCTGGTCTCTTTTGCCAGTCGTATCAGTGGGTTCTTGTAGTTATCCTCAATTCTGGACAAAAACCTCTCTCCAAACCCCATCTTCTGCATCGTGAGTAACAGGAATTGCCATTTGACCCAATCAAAAGCCTTTTCGGCATCCAGGGCGAGCAGTAGGGCGGGCGCTCTGCTTTTACTGGCTTTGTCTATAAGATAGGCAATCCTCCTTGTGTTGTACCAGTTTGCCGGCCCTTTATGAAACCAGACTTTGGCTACAGGGTGTTCCTGTATATCCAGACTTGGACAATTGGCTCCTATGCAGCCCTTGTCCTCGGGCGGCTTTGAGCAATCTCCAGTCCCTCCTTCAGCTACTGTTCCATCTTGAGCTGTTGGTGAATTGGCGGAAATCTTCCATGACTTCTCCCAAGACCTGACCTTCCTGGGTTTCTGTTGGAACACAATGGACTCCAGGGTGTATTTGACGGCAGACAAGATTGCCTATTCACCACGTGTCAAATCTTCACCCATTCAGAGTACATGACGGCTTGGTGGTTACAGAGACTTCTGGGGCTCATGGCCTCGTACATGCTTGCTATTTCTATGGCGCGTCTCAAAATGAGGCGTACGCAGCTAGCTCTTCGGAGCTATTGGTGTCAGGCTTCGGACTCTGATTCCAAGATCCCAGTTCCATCCTGCATGATGGCGAACCTTCTATGGTGGTCCTCGCACCCCCATTTCAGGAGCCCTGCCCACAAGTGACAATTAGCACAGACTCCTCTCTAATGGGGTGGGGCACAACGCTGGATCATCTCCAGGTCTCCGATCTATGGATGCTGCAGGACAGGCGGTTTCATATAAATTATTTGGAACTCCTGGCTGTTTTTCTGGTGCTGAAAGCTTTCTAACCACCCATCTTGAACTGGGTAGTCTGCGTCCGCACGGACAACTCCGTCGATGTTTTATATCAACAAGCATGGTGGTACCAAGTCACCACCTCTTGTGGACCTTGACATTCATACTTGGGATTGGGCCATCCAGCACGGCATTTGGCTGCTGGCGGTTCACATTCCAGGGCAATTCAATGTGAGTGCAGACTCACTCGGCCGACAGTCAAGTCAGCTGCGAGGTGGGAACTGAACATGGAGGTCCTCCAACATCTTTCGCCAATGGGGCTCTCCAGATGTGGACCTTTTTTGCGACCGCTACAAACGGAAAACGTCCTCTTTATGCATCCAGGAAAGGTCTCGGGTCCTCCTCTAGGGGATTCTCTTCAGATTCTGTGGCACAACATGAGGGCATATGCCTTTCTGCCTCTTCCTCTGATTCCTCGGTCACTCTGCAAGCTCAGGAATGCGTCAAATTGCACTCTCCTGTTCATAGCTCTGTGGTGGCAAGCCAGATTCTGGTTTTTGTAACTTCAATATCTGTCGATTTGTCCTCCGATCAGACTGCCATTGTTTCCGAATCTGCTTCACCAGTGCGATCAGCAGATGTGGCACCCCTCCCCACAATAATTCAGTTTGGCGGCTTGGTGCCTGAATTCAAGTCCCTAGCGCAGTTTAACCTGTCCGAAGAGAATATGCGCATTATCCAAGCGACCAGGAAGTCTTCTACGAGGTCTCAGTATAGGAGAAAGTGGCTTTTATTTTGTTGTCATTGGTGTTTAGCTAAGCAATTAGACCCCAGACATGCTACGATTGACACTGTCCTTTCGTTCATTTCTCATCTGGCTGCTTCGGGCATTCATGTCTTGCCCTGTAGGACTTAGTTGTTGGCTATTGCTGCCCACTGACACCTGTTCATTTTTCTTTGACGAATCCAGTCATTTAAAGGCATTTCCCAGGTCTATTACATCTTTTTCCACCTGTGTGCAATCCTCATGAAAGTGGGATTTAAATGTGGTCTTGACCGCCTTAGTCCATAAACCATTTGAACCCATGGCTACGACGGATCTGAAGTACCTTTCTTGGAAGGTTGCATTTTTGATTGCAGTGACTTCGGTGAGGAGTGTAAGCTCTGTCCGTGGAACATCCGTTCCTTAACTTCCATATGGATAAGGTTGTGCTCTGCGCTGCTTTCTTTCCTTCCTAAAGTAGTGACTGATTTTCATTTGAATCAATCTATAATCAATCTATATCATTACCTGTCTTTTTCCAAACTTAGATGTCAGACGGGCTCTCAAGTTCTATTTGGACAGAACATCTGGACTCAGGTGATCCTCAGCTCCATGTTACGTTCGGAGACCTGAAAGAGAAACCTGCTTCAATGGCTATCATCGCCCGATGGATTGCCTCCTGTATTTCAGAAGCTTATACCATTTCAGGGCATTCAACCCCCCGAAGGGCATTCATGCCAATCTTGTACGTGGCAAACTAGCTGCTGTTGTCTTCCAAAATATGTTCCCTGGGAAACCATTGCCAAGGCAGCTACGTGGGCTTCCCCATCAGCTTTTTGTAAGCAGTACTGCTTGGACTTGAGCTCCAGGGCTGATGCTCAATTCAGCCAGGCTGTCGTTAAAAACATTCAGTAGGGAAGTTCCATCCGTCCTGTATTACCTTCGAGGAGTGCTTTGGAATCTCCCACAAGTATGGGGGAAAGGGGATGGGACGTAGGACTACCTTACTTCTAGTCCATAGTCCCCTGTCCTCCATATACAAGCCCGCCTTCCCCTCAATATGTATCCTCTATTATTGCTTAAATGGTTGAAGACCTGGCGATAGAAAATGACTGAAGGGCGATACGCGGGGCAGAACTCGGGAGGGTGGGGTTTACAGCAGCGTGCAGTACCATGCATACAAAGGACAAACATTTTAAATTTGTTATGCTTTTTAACAAAAAGTGCTCTGGTCCCGTCCCGAAGGACGGAATGTCCGACAAGTATGGAGGAAAGGGGTCTATGGACTAGGAGTAAGGTAGTTCCTATGGTGAGTAACTTTGTTAATTTATACACCCCTCTAGACATTAAACCTATTTTTTTTTCTCTTTTGCATCCTGCATTTTCATGGTGCCCATGTCCTCTGAGGATGCGATTCCTTCAGTGGGCCCTCCGATTTCAATGGTAACAATTCTTCAGCAGGATGACGGACCACCTCCAGGTCCCAACAAGGTTGCACAGGATCTCCTGTGGTGGCCCTGCAAGGAGAATGTGTTGAAGGGAGAACCTTTTTGGCAACCATGGCCGGAGATAACGGTAGTTACAAACTCCTTTACAGTTTGGGTTGTTGGTTTCTTATCTAAGGTGCTATCCATGTTTAAGCGCTCGCCTGAGCAAGGCTCTTTAATTTTAAACGTACTATTGGTATCCAGTTCCTGAAGGGACCGACTAACATGTTCCCTGCTGGTTCCTTGTATTCCGGTTTGGGACCTTAATTTGGTGTCCCATTGAGTCTCCATTAGTGTCTGCTTAGGATGCTGACTGCCAGCAATCAAATTGGCTCATAGGGTGAGCGAGCTTTAGGTTATTTTGAGGGTTCATCCTTCATTTCACCAAAACAGCGAAACAAACACACAGCCTCGCCCAACAGCACATGCCTGTCAACATGTCAATGGAACTGAAGCTGCCAGCAGCACATCACTAATCTTTTCTCCCGCTCGGTCCTACAAGTTTGCCCCCTCTCTCCCTCGCTTGGCAAGAACCCATGCAGTTGGCAACAGTGCACAATAAAAGAATCCATAACACAACATTTCGAAGGGATTGTGTCCTCCGACGTATTCCTTATCTTTGATAATTCGTCTCCAGCTTGCTGGCCTCGGACATTTTTTTCTCAGTAGAGGGCGCTGCGCATCAGCATCAGTCAAGTTGGTGTCCCTCGATAGCCACCGTATCGGCGCCAACGTCACCATGCCCATAAATAGCCACGCGCAGCGTCCGCTGCTCAGTTCCGTTTTCCACGCTCCATGGTGCCTCGGAATATCGTTGCTCAGTTCTTCAGTCAAATAATACTTCATTATTCCTCGAATACCGACTCATACTCGATGGCTTCCTCATCCGAACCGACGACTCCACGGTCCGGCTTCAAAAAATGTCGAGAATGTGGAAAGAATGTCGTGGACAGATCCTCACAAGATCAGTTTGTGGTGCCTGGGAGCCGAGCACCACTGTTCGGAGTGCGAGGACTGCATGTCCATGATGGCGAAAGCCTTGAAGGAGCGTAAGGGGAAGCTTGAGAGAGGTAAGGCAGTTAAAACTTCTTCGAAAGTTTCCTCAGCAGTGTCAAGACATCTGTCGTCTCGCCATCACAAAAGACATTCTTGTTCTAGGTCTCGAAGTAGTTCCCATCACTCTTCGAGATATAAGCATTCAAAAAAGAGACGACGAAGATCCCCCTTCCTCGTTTTCTTCTTCTTCCGTTTCCCCAAAAAGGGTCTCCTGCCCCACAAAACATAGCGCTCAGGCTAAGTGGGAGGAATTCAGGAAAAAGATGCTTAGCGTCTTCGAGAAAGCGGCCTCGACCCCCTCGAAGACTGCTGAGGGTGATACCCTGGGTGAAAGACCCGAAAAATCAAAACGCCGCGAGTCGCAGCACCCGGCGAAAGAAGCTACTCGAGCGCCATGAACCCTCGAGCAAAGGCAAGGTCGCGTCTTCGACGCCATCGTTGAAAGTCCCGTTGACGCATAGATTGGCGTCTTTGACGCCATTATCAAAGGGTTCTTCGACGCACAGGTCAAGGACAAACCCACACCCACCTCACAGCCAGAAAGGACAAACCCACGGCCACCTCACAGCCAGTGGCCATACCCAGAGCCTCGATCACGAGAATGTCGACAACCTCGAGTAGAATTCTGATACTCTCGAGTTCCTCGAGGTCTCTACCAACTTTCTCGATGCCTTTTTCGATGGCTTCGAAGCCTGTAACGTCTACGTTTTCTCAGCCAATTATGACGAATTTAGCCCCTTCTGCCCTGGAAATGGGATTTATATCAGTCCCAAGATCTGATCATCCCAGAGCCTTATCTATTTATGAAGAAGGGAGAATTCGGATCAGGAAAGACCTTTTGAGGTGCAGGGATCTACAACTCCTGTACCAGAGGAATCTACCTCTGAGGAAGGTAGGTTAAAAGACCTCCAAGAATCCTTACATGAAGCAAGTGGGTTGGACACTTCCCTAGAAGTGGAATTTGCCAAACCAGACCCAGGGGAACATGCTGAAACCCCTTATAGAACCTTGATGGCAAGTTTATGGGGTGGTCTACACCCTCACCTGCTTTTCAGCAAGACTACCTCAGACATCTTGGTTAAAGGTCCGCAGGAGGATCCTGTGGTGCCATTTCATGCGGCATTACAAAGGAAAATATTGGCAAACTGGGAAACCCCTGAGGTTACCCCGGCGGTTAAAAAATTATCAGCCAAATATAGGGTGTCTACTGCTGACCCTGAATATTTATCCAGACACTCCACTCCGGAGAGTCTGGTTGGTCAGGCAGCAACTTCATCAGGTAGTAAATCAGCGTACCCTACTGTTCCACGGGACAGGGCTGACGAGAGAGATGACTCTATGGCCAAAAAAGTATTTTCTGCATATGGCCAAAAAAGTATTTTCTGCATGTAGCATGGCGTTGAAATCCATCAATGCTACTTGTATGCTCTCAAGGTTCAGCCACACACTTTGGGAGTGTGCTTCATCAGCATTTGACTGCCTCCCGGAGGGAGAAGAAAGGGAAGCGTTTCTAAACATCATTAAGGATGGTAAAGACGCAATGTGGGAATCCCTTCAAACTGGCATCTATTCTGCTGACAGCATCAGCAGGGCCATGGCGGCAAGTACAACAACCCGGAGGTTTGCTTGGTTGCGGAAGTCTGGTTTTGCTCCAGAACTGCAAAGCAGATTCTTGAATATGCCCTTTGACGGCTCTTCTTTGTTTGGTAAGAAGGTGGATGACAGTTTAGAACAACTACAAACATCAAAGGCAGCAGCAAAATCCCTGGGAGCTGCAATCCGTCAGACACCAGATCGTCCCTCAGGAACATCTTGGAGAGGTTAGTCCTTTCGCTTCTATTCCGCAGTCGGAAGACAGCCGGTTCAAAGGGGTCAGAAAAGATTCACCCGAGGTGGACGGGTTCAAAATACAAAAGCCGCGGCAGCCACAGGTGTCTCTTTACCCTCGGCATCTGCATCCGCCGCCTCCAAACCGCTCTGAGGACTCTCCTCACAAGACACCAGTAGGGGGCAGGTTAACTCAACATCTGACGGAATGGCAGGCTATTACGTCAGATGCTTGGGCATTGGAGACAGTTGCCCAAGGTTCCTGCCTGCCTTTTCTACGCATCCCTCAGTCATCCACCGGGGAACAGCTCTCTGAAAGTTCCAGATCTGCTCCTCTTGCAGAATATTGTAGACCTACTAGAGAAAGGTGCCATAGAACCGGTACCTGTAGCGGAGAGGAGCAAGGGCTAGTACTGTGCCCCCCCTCGCCCCCCCAGTTCCTCAGGAAGGACAAGTTCAAGATGGTAACTTTCTCAGATCCTTCAGGCCCTCGAGCTCCAGGACTGGCTGGTATCTCTGGACCTCCAGGATGCTTATTTCCATGTGCCAATCCATCTCAAACACAGGAAATACCTGAGGTTCGCAATTGGCAGCTCTCATTATCAATTTTTGAGTTCTGCCATTTGGGCTGACTTCCGCCCAAGTTAAAGTCGGTAGTGGCTGCAAGTCTAAGGAGGGGAGGGATTCATGTCTACCCTTACCTGGATGATTGGCTGATCAGAGCTGTAGCTCCGGAACAAGCTCAGATCCAGCTAGATTATGTCTGCCACTTCCTTCACAAACTGGGCTTCTCCCTCAATTTAAATAAGTCACAGATGATACCATCACAGAGACTCCAGTTCATTGGAGTGGTCCTGGACACTTCCCTGGGAAAAGCCTCACCACCAGAGGTGAGGGCTCAAGATATTCTGCAGATGGTCAACAAGTTTCTAAATGCCCAACGTCTCCCAGCCTTCGACTTTTTGAGGTTGCTAGGCCTCCTGGCATCCTGCATCTTCCTTGTGCCAGAGGCTCGCCTGAGAATGAGATCTCTTCAGTGGGCACTGAACTCAGTGGTCGCAATTCTCAGGGAGAATTGACAGACCTCTTTCAGGTCCCGGACAAGGTGGCTCGAGACCTTCAGTGGTGGGCCTGCCAGGAAAACATCTTGAAGGGAGAACTGTTTTGGCAACATGGCCGGAGATGGCAGTAGTCACAGATGCCTCACTCATGGGGTGGGGAGCCCATACCAACGACTTGACCATCAGCGGTCGTTGGTCTCCATCGGAGTCCAGACTACATATAAATAACCTACATCATATCATATATCAACCTGTTAGAGCTGAGAGCAATCAGACTAGAGCTGAAGGCTTTTCTGCCATCTGTACAGGGAAAAAATGTCCGATAATGACGGACAACAGTGGCCATGCACTACCTCAACAAAAGAGGTGTAGGATCACTGCCACTGTGCAGAGAGGCAATGCAGCTCTGGTTTTGGGCAATTCAAGAAGGAATCTCTCTATCAGCAGTTCACCTAGCCGGAGAGAAGAACTTGACGGCGAACGCTCTGAGCAGGCAGGGCACAGTCTCCCACGAGTGGGAACTAGCTCAGGAAGTCCTTCAGGAGATCTTCGCCCTTTGGGGAATCCCTCAAGTGGATCTGTTCGCCACCAGTACCAACAGGAAGTGCAATCTGTTTTGTTAAAGGGAATTTCCCCCGAGAGGAGCTCTAGGGGACGCGTTCGTAGTGGACTGGGAGTTTCCACTCCTGTATGCGTTTCCACCAGTCCCTGTCATTCCTCAAATGATCAGGAGGTTGAGAAGATTCCGGAGGACAATGATCCTAATTGCCCCAGACTGGGCCAGGAGAACGTGGTACCCGGACCTTCTGGACATGTCCATCTGCCCTCCAATTCGCCTTCCACTCAAGGAGAATCTTCTCTCACAGAAGGGAGGTCAGGTTCTCCATCCAGACATCAGAACCCTCAACCTTCACGCTTGGCTTCTGAAAGGTTGAGATACAAGGGTTGGGACCTCCCTGATGACTTCATGCAGGTGTTGCTTTCGGCCAGAAGGCCAGCAACAAAGTCTTTATACCGCTGCCGTTGGAACAGATTTTGCAGCTTGCGTAGAGAAGAGAATATCGACCCCTGTTCATGTGGTACACCAACAGTGTTATCCTTTCTACTCTATTTAGCAAATTCAGGCCTTCAAGTTGGCACTATCAAGGGCTATCTCGCAGCGCCATCAATCTTCAAGCGCACTGCAGAGGAGCAATCGTATTTCAAATTACCCATAGTAATACAATTTCTAAAGGGATTAACTAATGTCTATCCTCCAAGACCATTCCAAGTTCCCTTCTGGGACTATTTCTTACATTTCCTGATGGGTACTCCTTTCGAACCACTACTCTTGTTCGCTTAGATTTCTCACCCTTAAAACTGTTTTATTAGTGGCACTAACATCTGTTAGAAGGGTGAGCGAATTACAAGCGCTCTTGTAAACCCCCTCATACAATATTTCATAAAGACAAAGTTGTCCTACAGGTAAAGCCTAATTTCCTCCCAAAGGTGGTTTCTGAATTCCACATCACTCAGAAAATTACCTTAGCTTCATTCTATCCTCCCCATCCGGGAAAGAGGAAGAAAGGCTACATAGGTTGGACCCAAGGCGGGCTTTAAGCTTTTACATCAGCAGACTTGCTAGGATTTGGCAAGCAGACCAACTGTTCGCAGGTTACTCGGGACACAAATTGGGACTACCGATAACAAAACGGACCATTTCCAGATGGATTATTTTGGCCATTCTGGAATGTTACAAACTAGCAGGGAAAGAGCCTCCTCCAAAAATCTTAGGGCTCATTCAACCAGGGGTATCGCAGCCTCTTCGGCCCTCCAGAGGGGGGTTCCGGTTCGAGACATATGTGCGGCTGCCACATGGTCGTCCGCACGTACCTTCACAAGATTTTACAACAAGATTCCTCCTAGTCCAGAGATTAGGTTTGGCAAAGCTGTATTACATTCTGTTCATTCCTAAAGGGAAACATGGCGTTTTTACTCCCACCTTAATTACACACCACTGCTATGGGAGTCTATCAAGGATAAGGAATACGTCGGAGGACACAATCCCTTCGAAGAACAAGTTACTTCTTACCTGGTAACCTTCTTTCGATGGGATGTTCCTCCGAAGTATTCCTTATCGCCCCTCCCATCCATCCCCGCAGTAATACTTCCCTTGTGGTTGCAGCTTACGCTCCTTCAAGGTCAATAACCAATTTATGCAGGACTTATCTTATGCTACAAAACGGAACTGAGCAACGGACTCTGCGCATTACTTTTTATGGGCATGGTGACATCGGCGCCTATACCGTGGCTGTCGAGGGACACCAACTCGACGGACGCCGATGCGCAGCGCCCTCTACTGAGAATTTATTCCGAGGCTAGCAAGCTGGAGACAAATTATCAAAGATAAGGAATACGTCGGAGGAACATCCCATCGAAAGAAGGTTACCAGGTAAGAAGTAACTTGTTCTTTTGCCTAAGGTGGTGTCAAGCGTTTCACCTGGCACAAAGTCTTGGCATCTTTTTATCCACCGCTGCATCTTTTAAGGATGAAGAGGCTTCATAGATTGGATCCCAAAAGAGCGCTGAGCTTTTACACTAGCAGGCTCGCCAAGGTTGGACAAGATGATCAGCTCTTTGTGGGCTATTCTGGTCAAAGCCTGGGACAGTTTGTTAAACAGCCTGTCACTGTGGATCGTTTTGTGTATTTTCAAAAGTTACTCTGGCTGGCAAGGAAGTCCCTGATGCTCATGAGCGCATTCCACAAGAGGGGTAGCTGCTGCTTCAACTCTACAAAGCTGGGTGCCAGTGCAGGACATTTGCAGTGCTGCAACCTGGTCTTCGCTGCACACCTTTACAACACATTACTGCCTTGATGCGGTATAGGGTCAGGTGGCTTAATTTGACAAAGCTGTTAATTGCAGCGTAGATCAGAAGTAAATTCTCTTACTCCTTCATCCTGTCACCTTTCCTCTATACTTTTGGAACATTCTGTTCTTTGGGACGGGACCAGAGCACTTTTTGAAGCATCATAAATGTTGTCCTTTTTATGTGGGGCCACTGTGCGTGGCTGTAGCCCCACCTTCCTTAGCCCCGCTCAGTGCATCACCCTTCAGGCCTTTTCTCTGCGTGGTCTGGGTCTGACACACTTGCATCATTGGGATCTTTCTTGTTTTCCCATCTTGTCCTTTCGTATCCTGTTCTTCTTGCGGGTGGCACTTCACGAGGGCGTATCCTCTTTCTCTTTGGCAAGAGTGCTTGGACCTGGAACATCGGTGGGATTCCTGTCTTTGGATGCCTGTCTTCACTGTGACTCTCGATCCTTTCAGGCACTTCAGTGTAGGCTTGTCGGCTGGTAAGATGTGTTCCATCGATTTGCCTTTGCTTCGCCTTCAGCAGTTTGAGAAGAGGAACAACCCCATAGGTTCTTTACTTTTTAGGGCACCCAGGCCGGATGATTCCTTCTTCCTGGGGTTGTCCGATGCTGGGAGTAGCCTCAGCGGCTCTAGCCTTACCAGGGTCTGTCCGGAGGTATCCCGAAAGGGATGTAATCTGTATACTGGTGTCGCCTGCGAGGATCCCCTTCAAGGGGATACATGTACTGGGTCACCCCCGAGGTATCACGTACAGGGACTAGTGGTACCAAAGATTTGCTCGAGGTTCCCCAGTAAGGGGCTAAACTTAACTGGTATTTTTCCTGAGGTTCCCCGGAAAGGGGCTAAAAGTACCGGGGTAATTCCAGAGTATCCCCAAATGGGGGCTATAAAAGAAAAACCACAGGACTGACGGTCCCCATTCTGGGGGTCTTACTGAACTAAATTCAATACTGGTTCTGCTGAGGGAGCGTATAGGTCTGGCTGGCAAAGGTGCATGGTGTTCGAATGCAAGTGCTGGCGAGGTTCCCTCACAAAGGGTTAAATCGATTACAAGGCTACTAAAAATACTGTCACAACAATGGTTTCAGATAGTCCTGTGACGCGTGTTTCTTCTGAGAGTCACAAAATGGCCGCTCAGCCTGCAGTTTCGGAGGCGTCCATTTTGTCGGGCCTGGCCAAATCCGCCAGCTTAATGAGTTTGTCAGGAGGATACTGGATAGTGACTGCACCTCACCTTTCTTTGCCCGAGCTGGATAACGGAAATCCTTTTTCGGCCGGTAATCGACTGGAGTGCATGATTCCCTTTTCCGCCAACCATGTCCGTCCGTCATCATTGGCTCCTCCTGAATTTTGTTAATACTGTTGGGGATGGGCCATCTTGGCAGCCAATTTCAACAGAGTCGTGGAGGTCTGGTCTGTTGGATGGGTCACTGCCCGCCCCTCAGTGGATGCTTTTTTATTGCAAATTTCAAGCCCTCATGCACTCAGACCCAACAAAGGTGTATTTTAGGGATCTGCAAGGATTTGTGCCCCAAGCCTCTAGCCTCAATGCGCTCCTCCACTGCATCAGAATGTGCTGACTTTCCTCCTCAGTTTCCAGCAGGGGGGCCGCCTCTTCCGTTGCCAACTCCTGTTGTGCAGCCTCCAGAACAGTGTCCGATCTGCCACATGTTTCGGAACAGCCTGCATTTTCCACCAAAAAGGATGAGGATGTGTGTGAAGACCACGACGACCTGCCCTTTTCTGCCAAGCGTTCCATGACAGTGCTGGATTTGTTGGCATTTAGAAATTCCAACTCCAGGACCCCTTCACAGGCTGGAGCTCTATCGGGGTCCCTGACCTTATAATCACAGGAGCGCTCTGGTCTTTTTCTACAAAAGTACGTGCTGGCAGAAGCGCGCAAAACTTTGGAGAAACCCCCATACGGGGCATCACATTAACAGAAAAATTGATGCTTGTTGCAAACTAGTCATCTGAAGACATTACTTTTGGTTTCCTGTCCCCTTCCTTGTTCTACAGTAGTGGCGGCTGCTGCACTTCCAAGCCTTCTTCCACTATCGCGTAACAAGGGTTGTCTGAAGACAAGAGCCTCAATAGTATTTGCCAATGCGTGGCTTCAGCTACGTCAGGCAAATGGATACTTGCCGCAGCTAACCTCAAATTATGGAAGGAATTGTCTGAATGTCAGGACTGTATTTCTCAGTAAAAGCTAAAGAACTTAAAAGGTCTTTCTGATGCCAGGGTGTTGGATCCGGGCGTGCTTGTGGAAGTGGCACATCATGTGGACACTCAAGCTCAGGGCCTCATGATTGGGATTGATGTGTACTCCCAGACGTGGCTCCATGCTACCAGGTTTTTCGAGGTAGGTTCAAGAAAAGGTGCTTGACCTGCCTTTTGAGAGCAAAGAACGTTTCCATTCCTCCACAGATGAGCTAAATCAATCAAAAGATAGTACCCAAACAGCCAAGTGATCTGTTTTTAGTAAATCTGCTCCTTTCATGCTGTCCTATCCTCAGAAATCAAACTCCTGATGTTTTGGGGAGTCATGCCAACCAGATCATTCCTCGACTCAACCAAAGTGGCGTTTTTTTCTCCAGGTCCATGGCTGCTTCTGCTACAGTTGCCCTCGCCTCCGAGAAGTCTGCAAAATGTTTTTCATCTGTCCCATGAGTCTTCGGTGGTAGGACGGATTTCTTATCTGAAGGTGTCTTCTAATATGAAGGTGTGGAAGACCATTACCAGTAGGTTTTGTCTGTCCCCCATGTAGGCGTTGGGCTACCACTTCCAGATAAACCACCTTTACAACAGACCAGGTCTCTCTCTTTGGGCCGAGGTACAGAAGCTCCTGGACGTCAGTGTGCTGGAGCGTATCACTCCATCGGAACAAGGGGAGAAGTTTTATTCCCGTCTGTTGTGCCCAAACACAACCGGGCCGGCCTGGACACTATTATAGATCTCTCCCATTTCAACCTTTACCTTCCTCAGGAAAAATTCAAGATCATGCCCAATCCGATCATCCCTCTTGGGGGTCGATTGGCTCTGCGTGGTTGATCTCCAAGATGCTCACATGCATATTCCAATATGGCCTCAACACAGCAAATTCCGTTCCTACTGAGCAACAAATGAGCATTTTCAGTATAGAGTCCGCTCCTTTAGTCTCAGGTCTTTACGAAAATGATGGCTGTTATTGCAGCATTCCTCAGGCTCCAAGGAGTCCATCTATCCATTTTTGGACTGGCTGCTTTGATTGTTGCAGTCTGCGGACAGTGACTCAATCTTCAGTTCCTTCTCCAACTGCTGTTCAAACTTGACTGTCGGTGAACTGCTGAGTCGCCCGGCAGTTTCCCAGGGCCTGATTTTTCTTTGTTTCGCTGGGATACCATCAAAGCGAAGATTTTCTGACATTGGAAAGGATTAGATTTCAGTCACGTGCTGCCTGTTTCTCAATTCATCCCACAAGTCGGCTTCAGACCTAGACTCCTGAATGATTCCAATTTCCTCGATTATGGCTACAGATCTCCAGTGGTGGTGGTTCCCACACCAACCTCTCGGTGGGAGCCCTCACCACAAGTCACGGCAGACTCCCCTTCTGGGCTGGGGTGCTATGTTGGATCACCTGGAGGTTTTCAATATGTGGTCATCCCAGGACGGGATGACTCGCATCAATTACCTCGAGCTCTTGGAATTTTTCTGGCGTTGAAATGTTTTTGGCCTGCCATCTTTGGCAAGGTAGTGTGAATACGCACAGACAATTTGTGAACCTACTGGGAGGTACCAGGGCTCTGCCACTTTTAGACCTAGCCGTTCAAATTTGGGAATAAGCAGTGCAGAAAGATGCAGGCAGTACACATTCTGGGGCGGGACAATATTGCAGTGGATTTCCTCAACCGTCGGTCTGTGGCAAACCACGAGTTGGAGATGAGGTTTTTCTTCACGTTTTCTCGCCTTGGGGCACTCCGACAGTGTACCCGTTTGCGTCATCGGGCAACAAGTAGCTTCTGAGCTATGCCCCCAGGGACTTTCCTTGGGGGTGGGGGGGGGTTCTTTTTGTTATGCAGAACTTGTCTGCCCTTGGGGCTCACCTTAGCACAGATTGCTCTTTCACTGACAAATCTAGTCATAGGGGCATTTTGCTTGGCTGCTTCACCTTTTTTCCCTCCGTTCAAGCCACCACACCCTAAATGGGATCTCAACGTTGTCCTTACTTCTCTGTCGCAAACCTTTTGAGCCACTGGCGACTACATAGTTCAAGTTCCTAACCTGGAATGTGGCTTTCTTAATAGCTGTTAAAAGCCCTTTCTATTTAGAATCCCCTTTTGATTTTTCTTAAATATATGGTGGTGCTACAACCATCTTACTCCTAGTATTTCAGGCTCGTACCCTTTCTGCTCCCTTTGATACTAAGAGGCCTTAAGCGGGGATGCCCACTGGCACCCCTGTTGATTTTAATATTCATCTGAGTTAGTGGTGGCCCTTAAAAGCGTACGTAATGTTCCCCTTTATTATGCTAATGAGGCACTTCTTTGAATTACAAATGCAGAGGATACAGTCGTCATTCACCAACCGCCAATAGGGTTGCAAGGCTCTTTAGAGGCCTTCATTATTTATTCAAAAGAGCTGGCACTGAACCTCAACCTTACAAAAAAAGATGATTGTGGGAAGAAGGGCAAATCGAGCGCCACCATTACATTGGAAGCTAGCTGGGGTATACGTAGAACAAGTGGAAGAATACAAATATTTGGGGGTGAGTATACCGAGAATGACTTTTGTCCACATATACCAATCTATTGGTAATAAAGTAGGGAAGAAAAGGCTGGTATTAAGACGTGCCCTAAACTTCCATGTAGGGCGCTCTATAGAGGCGAAGATCAGTGCATATAGGTGTGCTATTGTCCCGAGTATCTTGTATGCGCACAATTCAGCGCAATTGTCTAGGTTTACAAATGGGGGTGGGATGACCGGAAGACTATACCCACAACTGTGCAGATCATTTTGGAGGTATGTAATCAAGAATTATCTTTTGGTAGCCTTGCATCTGGCTGATTACCTTATTTTCACTGTGGACCACTTTATCTAAATCAATCCAGTCCCCAATGAATTGGAGCCTTCCAACTCTGTTCGATCCAAACGTAGGTTAGCCCAGTGTGCACCCCTCACAACAGTAAATGGGCAGAGGATGCCACTTGGGGAAAGCGAAGGAGAATAATTTAATTGGGTGGTCACCTTCCTGCATCGGGAGGGCATGTTCCTTTGACTTTGCTGCTTTCTCCCCGATTGCGAAAGTAACTCACATTTTGTGGTGCAGGTGGGCCTGCTACATGATCTTGACTGCTCCCTGGTGTCCCAACGGTTTCTGGCACTCTGACCTGCTGGCTCTCACAATATCCTCCATTGTATCTCCTACTATGGTGCAACCGCTTATCATGGGCAGGAGACCTCGTTCTTTGTCCCTTCCCTAAATCAGTGAGCTTAGCAGACTGATCCTGAAGACCAGGACATGGATACCTTTTGTTTTTCCAAAGATGGGACCTCTTAAAGGCAGCTCGGAAAGACGCCACTAGAAGTCAATACACCAGCAAATTAGAGCATTAAGTTGAAGTTCGCCTGGCTCTTGAGTGCCTACTACATGGCAGGGCCTGTACATGTATTCATTGTTTTAGCAAGCCAAGACATTTTAATGGTGTTTAAAATTGTTTCTGTATGTTCTGCCTCCTCCTTTTGATCATATGCCATTTAACTCATGGCATATGTTAACTATGTTGCAATGGAAACTGCTTTTCTAGTGTCCTTTACCCCAGAATGCAGGGTTAGCTAACTGCAGGAATTTTGTGAGAAATGAGGAAGGGGCAGTAAAGATTAGGAAGGCAGACAGGGCACTGACTACCTCAAGTGTGCAGTATTTGTATTTCAATGTGGAGATCAAGTTCCTTTCTTCTCACCAAGATGGAGTCCGAGTGCACACTGCACCCAAACAGATTTCTCAAATTCTGTCTTGAAGAGCAATGGACGTCATTCCTACAATCCCCTTTTTGGTCACTGGTTGTGCTACCCCAGGACAAAAACCTGAGGCCACTATCCCCTGCTGTTTCTCCACAAGGAAAATGAACCCCCACGAAGCGCTTAATGCCCATCTTGTCCTAGCAAAAGCAGCTATACTGGCATTTCAGAGGCATGCCCCTCAAGGGGACACCTGTAACACGCCAGGCTACGTGAGCTACTCCACATGCCTACTACAAACATTACTCCTTAAAATTCTGATCTAAGGCAGACGCCAAGGCTGTCCTTTGAATCATGTTTAGCACGTTCCTAATGCTTGTTATCCATCACCTTCCTCCACCCTCTAAAAGTGGGGTGCTTTGCAATCTCTCAGGTATGGAGTAAAGGCAGTGATGTAGGAGTAAGAAGTTACTTTGCAGTGCCGGTTGTCGCCTTGGTTTCCTGCAACTCCCACCTACCACTGGGTTTAATTATAACCCACTCTATTTATGCTGATGAAACTGGGGCCAGGAGCATGTGGGTGGAAGTTACATTCAGGTCTCGGCAACAGTTTTTATTTTATATCTAAATGCTGTTTTTCACCACTCTGGTGTTGATCCTTCCCGGGGATGACACAAGTTTTGAGGAAAGGGGCCTACGGACTTGGAGTACAGTATTAACTATAGCATGCAACTGTCAGTCTCCTGCCTGTTCTTTACTACCATCATACCCATCTCATGCTTCACCTGTGCTCCAACAGCATTAATACGTCATTTTTGCAATGGTTCTTCACCTTGTGGAATTTGTACCCTATTCCAGGTCTTCTGCTCCACCACAATGTTTTTGTAGCAAGAAACGCTGCTGTTTAAAAAATAAAATAAAAACGTTTGTTATGCTCCATTTGTGCTTCGCCTTACCACCTCGCTTATTACCCAGTTGCCTATTTGCCACTTTTGGTACCCAGTTTCACTTCTGCTACTACAACACAATCCCTTGTATCCCATGATTTTAGAGCTGCAAGTATAATCTTGTGAATTGTGAAGACTAAGCCCTTTTATTTTTCTTTGTTGCAGATTTTGGTTCTTTATTTGACCTGGAGCACGACCTGCCAGATGAGCTAATCAACTCCAATGAACTGGGCCTGACGAATGGTGGGGACCTGAGCCAGCTGCACACCAGTTTGGGCATGGCACAGGATGCAGCTTCCAAGCATAAACAGCTGTCGGAGCTACTTCGAGCTGGCAGCTCCACGAATATTAGCATGGGAATGGGTCCTGCAATGGGGGGGGCTCCCCAGCAGAATAGTCCTGGCATGGGCCTTCTCAACAGCATGGTGAAGAGCCCAATGTCCCAAGGGGGGCTCAACTCGCCGGGCATGGGGATAAGTGGTGGGTCCAGTCAAGGTGGGCAGGGCATGAGTGCTGTGCAAGCTGCAGGATTGATGTCTGGTGTCAACAGTCCAGGGAGTCAGTCAAGCATGGCCATGAACTCTAGTATGATGGGTGCAGGGAATGGACAAGGCGTGATGCAAGGACAGGTTCTGAACGGCTCCCTTGGTGCTGGCAGAGGACGTTCCAACATGCCCTACACAAATTCTGGCATGGGCAACACCGGTAATCTTCTGGCAGAGACACTGCAGCAAGGTTCACCCCAGATTGGCCAGACGGGACTCAGAGGCCCACAGCCCAGTGGCATGAGCAAGGTAAGGAAGAGGTTGTTTTTGTTTAGTCTTGTTACCATGTCCACCTTAAATTCGAGGAGACTAATGAAGCAATCAAGAAAGCATTTGGGCCCCAGGACTGGGACACCCAGTGTTGGTACATCACACTCCATTGAAAAGGGACACATGCCTGATCAGACAGCAGAGCCTCCACACTCTTCCAGAAACCGCATTACTACTGCTTTTATAGTGCAGAGAGAAGGGACTGATAGAAGGATGAAGGCAACATAGCCTATGTACAAACTGGAATGGCATTTGTATAGCCAATAGTGTGCATATTGGGAGAGTGGGACATAGAGTTGCAAGATTCTTTTACTTTAAAAAATAGTATTCATGCAGCTTGTTTAGCAGCAAGCAGATGACTCTGGAAGCCACAGGAAAAGGAAGGCATGAAAATCTTAGCTCTCTTGACCTCGTTGTTGGTTATAAACACCTGATGAGACGCATGTACTAAAGAGAATGTACAGGGAACTGCATGTCAGTTGCTCATTTCATCTATGAATGCCAGATATTGGGGTGGTTTTATATTCCATGTAAATGGTTTAGCCCCACTTGATTGCAGCACTGAGCACAACCCTTTTGTATTCTTCATGCTCAAGGCGTTTGGACCAGTTTCAGTGGAACACACCACACTTCACCTTCCCCTTTTTAATCTGAACAGAAGACTATTTAGCCCTTCTGAAGAATCCAAAAAATTCTTCGTACTGCTTTTTTTCGCAAGTGTATTTTATAGGATGCTAGTATTTGACTGTCAGTCCGAGGCATTTTCACCAAGATCTCTGATTACAACCCGAATATACTTCCATTCCACAAACCACCCCTTGCCCAAAATAGTGGATCTGGGGTGAAGAGCAGATTGACATCACACAATGTTACAAATACAACTGACGCGTAGCATCTGCAATAAATCTATTTCTAGATGGGTAGACTCTTATACCAAAGGGTAAGACAAAATGACAGTGATGGGTGGGCGCGGGGGAGATGGTGTGTGGAGATGGTCAGTATGAATAGTTTAGGAGGCTAGGGTTCAGGACCGAATTAAGCATCGCACCCCATACTTGTGTGTCGTGTCCCCTTTCCTCCATCCTTGTGGGCATCCTCTAACATGGGAACATTATCGAACTTTTGGGAGCGAAAAATTTAGCTTCCCCTTTAAATTTAGTATAGCGTGCTGGGTCGCAGCCCTGGGAACGCCCTGTCCTTTGGCGCCTCACCTCAGTCCCTTTTTCTGCACAGACTGTCAGACCTGGCAGCCAGTGCAGAGACTTGGCTTTCGCTTTTTTCCCGGTTCGTCTGATTTCACTTCAGTGCCTTGCCTTCCCCGGCGCATTTCGGCCGCAGGAGGATTCATGAGCTGTGCCTCATAAAACTGCTCGTTCCCGGCCTCAGAACCCTATGCACTCTGCCTTGAGTGCTAGGGGCTTGACCACCGCTGGGACTCATTCGGCCTGCAGCGCTCTCGGTCACAGGGCGGTGAAGAATAGTTTGTCACTGTGGAGGGAGATCTCCCTCCCCCCACCTTAAGGATTTAGTCTCCAGGGCCTCTTGTCAAGACCAGATAGGCCCTCTTTTCAGCACAGCTCCACAGCGTGGCGAATCTTTACCTGGGGTTCCTCCGATTCAGGTTCTTTCAGGCCTGAGGCCGTTAAGGCTATCAGCTCCCAAACCCAGGGGCTCTACCAGGCTGTACTTGGAAGGGCGATCAACTTAATCTTAAATCCTGTCCCTTTCCTCCATACTGCTTCGCGTCCCTTCCTAGGGACGGGAGACAACCTTTTTCACCAGAAAAACCTTCCCCTTTAAATTTAGAGGCGTGCGGAGGGGGCACCCTGCGAACATGCACTACCCTGTCTCCGCCCCCCCCCCCCCCGTGCCAGACCTCAGTCCCCTTTTCCGCATCGATGGGAACAGGCTGATTACACCAGTGCTCCTGGGTTTGGCCATGTAATAACACATGCTCTTCCCCGTATTCTGTCTTTTGTCATTCAGGTACTTGGTCCTCCGGCATCGCGCTCCTCCCCCGGCTAATGTCGACTTCAGCGGGCTTCAGCAGGTGTCCAGCCTGTGAGGGGCTCTTTCCTACGGCTGGGAAGGTTGTACCGCGTGCCACGCATTGACTCCACGCGGACTGAAGAACAGGCTGGTGGAAGCTCTTCGAAAGGTCGCCTCCAGAGAGATTGAGGCCCAAAGGAGGGCTGTTATTTTCCATCGCACCCCATAAGGGCGACTCCTTCCCTAGGAAATGCCTGACTGGGAGGAATCTCTCGTGTTCTGGTACCAGCACACATACACCGAGGCTAGTCCAGCTATCAGCCTCACGGCCGAGGGAGGGGGGGGTGTGTCTTCAGACCCTCCCGGGCACTGTGCTGAGGGATCGCAAGGTTCTTTTACCAGGTGTACATCCAATGGGCCACGCCATAGTACCGGCTCAATGTCTGAGGGGGTGCCGGCACGCAGCACTACATGCGACACCTCAGAGGGCAATACGCCTCCCAGGCCTACGCCTGAGGTGCAGGCTAGGCCGCTCGCGCCACCACCAAGAGTCTTGGAGGAGGCTGGGCCCAGGGAGCCAGGCACCACGACTTTGGCACATGGCATGACAAAATGGCTACCGTGCCAGACCACATGGCTGCTCGTCCGATGCCATTCCTAGGAACAGAGCAGGCCGGTGAATGAGTTTCAAGGTGGCACTGGTGTCAACCAGGTACATAGCCTACAGTTTATCCATCAGCAGCGCAGGGCAGGTTCTCCCTGCAACCCAGCCATTGTGCTGTGTGCTCCAGCAGCCCCCAGCCGCTCCGTCAATATCTCCTGCCACCTTCAGCCTCCGAAGGTGGGTTCTTCGAAAGGTTACTGACACTGATGCGTACCCCCAGATGGGCGCCATCCTGCGGGATGCAGTCAGGGACTTGCTCCCTCCAGGTCGCTCCACCAGCGCTCAGTCATTCCTCCCATGGCTTCGGCGCCACAGGCCCCAGCGCATCGCCCCACCCCCCTGCTGACTTCTTTGATTCTGGCTCCCCTGCCTCCCACAGTACAGGCGGTTCCACACCAGCCTCCGCAGCAGCCTCTGGTCTCCACACCGCAGCCAATGGCTCCCAGCACTCCTCCACGTCCACTCAGGTGGACACAGACGAGGAGGACCCTGACGCCGTCATCAACGAAGGCCTTCCACGACAAGTTTGCAGGTTTGGCAGAATATTTGGGCCTTCCTCTAACCGAGGTAGAGCAGCCCCAGGAGGGGGTCCTGGCAGAAGTCCTCACCCTAAGACCCTCTAACAAGACTGTTATCCTGATGCAGGAGTACGTTGTGGCTCTGGCCAAGAAGGGGTGGCTCGAGCCACACTCAACCCAACCTGTTAATCTGGGCCTCGAGGCCAAGTACAGACAGACAGATGGAAGGGGATACACTCTTGCTGTTGGTGCACCCTCTGCCTTGTTCTTAAATGATTGCTGCAGCGTCACTACTAGAAGCCTCAAATATGATCTCGCAAATGGTCTGGAGTAAACGTAAAGCACTGAAGACCTTGGGGTCCCGCCTGGTGGAATTATCCTGTTAAGAAAATTACCTTTTTGAATTCGCTGCCACAACCAGAAGCAACGATAATGCCTATATTGGAAATTAAAGGTGTGTTGGAGGGATACGGACATGGAGACGATTGGGCTTGACTGGAAGGGGCGATGCAGATGTTGAAAAAGGTGAACCAATTGGCACCTTTAAAAGAAAAAAAATAATCAGGTAACATTGAACATGTGGCTTTCAGAAATTGGTAGGAAATACCACAATATCCCTCAAGTTGGCAAACATTATTGCTTTACAAGACACTATGGCGGTGGGCTCCTTTAAACTATTGGGATTTTCAACATACTTTGAGCCAGCAACGCTTGGCGCAAAGGGACAGCCAAAACGAGGCCTTGCAGTGGCCATAGATTTAACCTGGGATTGCTCTCATTATGAAGTAGTGGTTGATTCACCGGATCTAATGGCTACTTCACATTGTTACCTCACAGCCCAAATTAATTCTCCTGTGTACATATTTTATGAAAGCCAAGGCAAGGCACACAATGACCCTACAGGCTGTTATGGATACCCTGTTAGGCAAATATGAGAATGTTAATGTAGTTGTGGCAGGAGACTTTAATGCAAATAGTGTGCCGTCTTGGCTGACAGTTAAAGGGAATGACCAAATCCTTGGGCGTACAAACCAGAAGGTGGTGGAACACCTTCATGACTGGGATGTTAGTGCTTGTATTCCAACAGAAGCACACTCAAACGATTTCTTCACCTGGAAAAGAGGAAACGGGATATCATGGATGGACTAAATCTTCCTCTCCCAGGAATTGAGTTGCATAAGTGGCTGCAGAACTACCGGAGACGATTTGGGAAGTGACCATCTACCCAATAACCTTAAGTTACTTCTGAAAGTTGAAAATCAACATCTTGTCCCTGCTCTGGCTTTCACTTTCGCAACGAGGTGTGGGAGAGTTATCAGATGGAAAGGGGAAGATCCAAGTAGGTTACCAATGTAAGGTGAAGTTAATTAGGAGGGTAACCTCAATAAAGAAAAATCAAGAGGTGGTAGGCACAATTGTAAAAAGACTACGCCAACCTTTGGGCTTTGATGCGAGGAACCGTGGGGGGAAAAACCTCCCTATGATAGGTAACTGCTACATTCCGGCACAGTTGTGGGATCAATACTCACAGCAGAAATGTGCTATATCGGAAAATGAGCCTAAATGGAACATAGAAGTAGAGGGGATACATATGAAAATGGTCTGCTCCTGGGAGGATGTCGCCTTATGGGCAATTCCTAAAGCTAATCCCTCTGGAGCGCCAGGACCGGACAACATCCTGCCTATTCTCATAAAGAAGAATGGGGAAATCTGGGCCCCTCCTTTATGACGGCTCTTGCAACATGTATGGGTAACACATGATGTGCCAGATACCTGGAAACAATCTTTAGTAGCCCCCATACACAAGAAGGGGGACAAACTAAATCCTTCAAACTACAGGCTCATCTCATTGCTGGACTCTTCCAGTAACATTTTCAGAACCTTGCTGTTGAGGGATCATAACACCCAAATTAACAAACGCAATCTCTTGTCGAACTGTCAATGGGCTTTCGAGCAGGGATAGGTACCCCTCTAAATTCTGTGGGCACAGTATACATGTTATGTTAAAGGTACTTATTTAGCACAGTCACCAATGGAATTGGTCCCCAGGCGCTCTGGCGTATCTGTAAACAAGAGGGTGGGTAGGGTTCGTTGGGTGGCACGTGGGTAGGAGAGCGAGAGAGATGGTGTGCTGTTGGTAGCTTCAGCTCGGTATACACCGGGTGCTGGGCTTTGGTGCAAGTTACGGATGTGGTGAGACCTTGTATGCTGGATGTGTTGATGCGGTGTGGTAAAGTGCATGCGGATTGATGGGAGAGAAATCGTTGCCCAAGTTTTATGTGGGTTTAGTATGCAGAGATTAGAGGCTTGGGTTAGTGGGGTCTCTATCTTGATTCTGATACTTTTGGTTCCGTTTGAGTTGCATCCTTGTGGGTGGGGTTGTTGCTGATTACTTATCGGGCGTCTCGCTGTGGTGTGTGATTGTGCGTCACGATCCAACTCTATTCTAGTGAGTATTGTGTGGGGTGATGGGTATGTCTGAACTTTCCCTTTGGGTGGGAACTGATGTTGGTACTAGCTATACTCTTATCTATTGCGACAGTGGTCTGTTTCAGCTTGGAATGGTTCAGGGTCAAGTGTGCTGTTGATGAGGCCTCCTAGTGCTTCCGTCTCGGTCAGCCTGTGTATTCAGTCGTTCGTTTCCTCCTATCATGTCTATCTCTTAATTAGTTCTTCGATTTTCCGTGGGGTGACTTCCTTAAGAGCTATTGTTTGGTTGTTGTTTGTGTGTGATGGCGCATCATCCTTCCCGGTGTATCTTGATGAGCATTGTGCACTGTGAATTCTTATTCTGTCTGTCACCCTCTGGTTTGGGGCTAGTGGATGGGAGTTCCCTATTCTCTAGCTATCTGCTGTTACTAGTTGTGTTGGGAATGGCTATGGTTTAGGGCCAGGGTGTTATCGATGAGTCTTCCTGGTGTTTCCGTCTTTGTCTTGCTATGTATTTGGTCTAAGGTCCTATTACGGCTGTCTCTTGGTTAATCGTTTGGTGTGTCGTGGAGTATTTTATTCATCTTTTCCCCGTCGATTGCTTGGTGTGGGTCAGGGTCTGTCTCTTCGTTCTTCAATGTTTTAGTTGTGTCCCCCTGTTGGCGGTCTTCTAGTTATGATGTGAAAAGCCAAGTTTTTGAGTAGTTTCCTGGATAGTAGGGGGTTTCTTGTGTTACGTATGTACTTTGGAAGGTCGTTCCAGGTTTCTGTGTTTGGTGAGAGGAGGAGGATCCAGCGAGTTTTCTTTTGTTGTAGCGTTTCGGTTCCAGGCCGATGTCATTGCTTGATCGGAGCGTTATTGTTGGTTTATGAAGATGCAGTGTCTCTCAAAAACTCGGCACCTTGATTGTGTACTGCTCTGTGCGTGATGCACATTGTTTTGAATTTTATTTGTTGTTTTATTGGTAGCCAATATAGTGTTTTTAGCACTGGTGTGGTATGTTTTCTTCGGGCTAGTTTCAGAAGCAGTCTGGCTGCCGCATTTTGTATGCGTTGTTTTTAGTAGTTCAGGCATATCTGTATACGCTGTTGGCGTAGTCTACTCTAGAAATGATGAGAGCGATGATGGTGGTGGTTTTGTTGGCGAACCGTAGGATCCTCTTTGCCGCTCGCAGGAGAAAGAAGCATTTCTTGAGTATGGCGTTTACTTGTGGCTCTAGGGTGAAATTATTGTCCATCAGGACCCCCAGGTTTTTTACAATCTGCGAAGGTGCCGGGGTTGTCCAAGTTCCCTTGGCCAAGGGATGAGGTGGTTTTCGCCTTCACTCTTTGTGACTATCATTGGTTCCGTTTGATTTTTGAGGCTGTCCATCCAGTTGAATATATCGCAGAGGCAGTTTTGTAGCGTTGAGTTTATTTCTAGGTTGTCTTATATTTTGGAGATAATTTGTGTATAGTCAGCGTAGTTGTAGCAGGTGAGGCCGTGACTTTTGATGATTTTGATTAGTAGATATAGGAAGATGTTGAATAGTAGCTGGGAGAAGGGTGATCCTTGTGGTACTCCACAGGTGGAACCTCAGGCTGGATTTGAAGGGTTTCATCCATACGGTTTCTGTTCTGTTTGTTAGGAAGGATTTTATCCATAGTAGGGCGGTATCTGTTATTCTGAGTTCTAATCTCTTTATGAGGGTGTCGTGATTAACTGTGTCAAATGCTGCATATAGGTCTAGAGGCAGAGCTGTTTGTGTTCATTTTTAGGTCCCATATTGAGAGGAGAGCTGATACCGTTTGTCTCATTGGTCTGAAGCCAACTTGTGCCTGGTCTAGTAGGCAGTGCTCTTCTATGAATTCTTGGGTCGTTTTGTAAATGTACGCTTTGAGCAGCTTGGCTGTCTACGGGATGTTGGAGATGGGTTTCTAATTGGCGAGGTCCTCTACGGTTCCAGCTGTATCTTTTGAGTAGTGGCCTGATGTATGCTGATTTGAAGGCTTGTGGCACTTTCCCAGTTGCATTTGAGAGGTTGAGGATGCTCCTGTGATATTCCATGGGTGTTCTTGTTTAATAATAGATTTGTATATGTCTGGGGGCAGGGGTCCTCGCGAGACCCTGAGTTATTGCTTTGGTGCACCAGTTTGACAAAGGTCTCTACTGATATTTCTGGAAAGCTTTAATTTATTCGGGTGTTCCTCCTGGGTGTGGGTCGTAGCAAGATTGGGTGGTCTGCTTTGTATGGCTTGTTGGATGCTGGTGATTTTGTTTTTGAAGTGGTCTGCAAGGTCATTGAATAGGTACGTAGATGAGTTGGTGTTGCATCCCAGTGGATTTTTAATTTATGATTTTGAAGAGTTCTTTTTGGGTGTATGGTGCTTCAAAGATTCGGTTGTCGTATTTTCTCTTCGCTTTTTTGTATTTCCCTTTTGTATGCACGATTGTGTTGCAGGAATTTCAGTTTATTCGCAGTGTCGTTTTAATGAGCAAACTCTGCAAATCAATTTTTGAAAACTAATTTATCCCTTGGAGTATCAACCTAAAAGCAGCTAGATTTGAGTGTCCTGTATAGTTGTAGAGAGGTCTACACCTAACTGTGCAATTTGAGTGGCCACAATCGACCTGACTAGTGACTTTGAAATGGCCAGCCGAGGGAGGCTGTGGCAAAAGTTGTCGGTTGGGTTGCCATTCCATCTAGTTAGGTTGCTAAGATGTTAATGTGGAGACAGAAATAAGAGTAAGCCTGGATAGGGGTGGGGCCGCGAATGCACCGAAAGACATTCTTGGGGCTGAGGCAGGGCTGTGTGGTGGCACCAACTCTCTACAACGTATATACTGCAGATCTGGAGGGAGTGTGGAAGGGAGGCATTACCAATCCAGTCAAGCTATATCCAACCAAGGTTAAAAAAGCTCTTAAAATAGGGTTGGGGGAAAACAGAAGATTAATCAGAGAATATTCCCTCTACAAAGAATACTCTAATTTGGGGTACAAAAGGGAGCATGTAGCTAAATATATACTTATCTTTCCGTGCTCCAGAAGAGCACTGTACCTTCGCTTCAGATTAAACCTGCTACCCACATTGGAAAGAGTGAATAGGTGGAAGATGTGGGGCAAGGCAACAGGAGCTGCAGATTGTGCTGGAAGGAGGGATGGATAAAAACCTTGACAAATCTGGTGATGGGTTGCGAGTCCCTGAGGCAAGAAAGGGAGGTACATTTTGACTTCAAAATAGGTAATGAAGCATGGTTGTGTAGCCTGATGGGTGGTCAATCGCAGAGCTTGATTTTGGTGTTATGCGATTTTTCTCTTTAAAGCACTAAAGAGGCTGAAAGAAGCTATCGTGGGTACATAGTTTGTACCATTAGTCCCAAACGCCCAATGTTGGTGTCCAACAGGCTTTCCTTTTGGCTAAATCTATTGTCTCTTGTATGATACACCGTTAAGTAGTACTAGTAGAATTGAAAATGTATTTGTTTTATTATTCACATCTTCTGTATTTTTGTGTACTAAATATTTTTGACCTGTATTGAGTTTTTTATAATTTTGTTTTGTGCTTTGTATCTTAACATATGGGAATATAAAACACAAAGTGCACCCAGCCCGTCGGGCCTGGGTTAAGTGTAGAGAGGTTTTAGAGGTTGTTACTCTAATGGAACGTATTCCAAGTGCAGTAGTGCCAGGCAGAGTGCAGAGGCCCGGAGGCAAATGTAGGACTGGCGGGGGAGCCAGGGACCTGTGAGGCTCTTATGCTGCACCAGGTGACCAGTCGGCGAAACTGTGTGCAGAGTTTAGGAGGATAAAGGAGGAGGGAAGCGGGAGAAGAGAAAAAGGAAATTAGCAGGGAAGAGGAAGGTCTTGAGTTTCTGGAACTTGAGGAGGTCCGGCTCTAGACCGATTGAGGCACAGAGGCTGTTCCAGAGGGAGGCACCTGCAGAGGATGGAGATCTAACCCCAAATCTGTTCGACGAAACTGCTCACCCGCAGAAAGTTGGAGCGGAGGGCTCTAGGAGAGGATTTAGGAAGAGACTGTTGTAGATGGTGAGGGCCCCACTAGGCCTTGGACATATCGAACTCTAATCTACAGCTTCTTAGGCGTATTTTCCCTTATTGCACCTATCCACATGGCTTCTTGGCCATCATCCTCTCTCGGGTAGACCACACAAACTGCCTCGATCTCGGCGTTCCAGCTAAGGAAACTCCACAAAGAATGCAAAACGCGGCAGCTTGCCTGCTCATTAACCCACCCCCCAGAGAACACATCAACCCTACGCTAAAAATCATCCATTGGCTTCCGATTGGTCGACGCACTATCTTTTTAAAGCCATCTGCATCTCACACTGTGCCATCCACAACACAGGTCTGGAATTCCTCCAACAAAATCCTGACCTACCAGCACTTGAGGAATCTGATCTTGCACAGCATATCGCCTCTGGATCCCACCTTACAACTCCTCCAGACTGGGCAGATCCACATTTTCCGCCCAAGCGCTGACCATCTGGTACTCCCTAGCATTACACATTCGCAACATGGAAAATCACCTGAAATTCGGAAAGGCCCTAAAAACCTGACTCTTCCCAACATCCTCCTGAACTTCTCCCCCTCACTAAATTACACTGCTGAACCCAACATTCCTATACAATTACAGCTCAGATGCTGGCAGCATTGGGAGCGGCTCACTTAAACTGCCCTCCCCATGCACAACAACACCCCTACCCAATAATTACTGAATGCAGCTAGCAACATTCGCTGTGGCACACTGCAATAAACTTTACTCATCCCCCAACCACAGGATGGATAACCTCTGCATTGACATCGGCTCATCTTGACAAACTACTGCCCCATGCACATCCTACCCGACAAATACACCATGGAAGCCAGCAGCATTCGCTGAGGCACACCGCAATCAACCTCACTTGCTGCTCAGACCATCACTCCAGAGAGACCATGAATAAAGAGACCAGATGCCCCCACCGGACAAAGGACGCTGCAACTGAACTACATTAAAGCATACGGTGCGTCCAAACATCCATGCATTGTAGAATGCAGCTACGGCTATGCCAATCCGCTCTAGCAGCGCACATAACTGGCCTCACTGAAACACCTGATGTACCTCAACACCTCTGCCACTAGCATACAGCAACTACCAACGAAAAGAAAATTCAGTATAGCTGGACACATGGAATCTTCAACAATAGCATTCGAGGGGATTGGGTCCTCCGACGTATTCCAGATCTATGACGGGTAATCCCCACAGCTGTGCTGCTTCGGAAAATTTTTGGCATCAGCGTCGATGACGTTGATATGCTGTCCTCGAGGGCCTCCGTTGAGCCGACGTCACTGTTATAAGTAGGATGCACGACGCCCGTAGCCACAGTTCAGTTTTTTCCGTGAACGTGTTCGCTTCGGAGAGCTCGGCTCGCCTCGGTTCTTCTGAGTTCTGTTCTTTCGGTTCTTCAAACCTGTTAGTTTGTGACGATTTCCATGATGTCTTCATCGTCTTCTACCCCACAGCCGGGTTTCAAGAAGTGTCGGGACTGCGTTTCCAAGATGTCACTGACGTACCCGCACAACGCCTGCCTCTAGAGCCTCGTTGAGCACCATGCCACGGACGATTGTGACGATTGCCAGTTAACTTCGAAGGCCTTGCTGGAGTGTATGAAGCTTTGTCGGTAAGGTGGCCAAGCCCCGGAAGTCGAAATCCACTGGGCTTTCGACTGACGATTTGAGGGTCGACTCTGCATCGTCGGCGTAAGTCTGGGGGGAGGGGCCTCGGTCCCGGAGTGGGTCCCGCCATTCCTCTGCCTCTTCGAGGCACTCACGGAAGCGGCGTCACCGGGCGCCTTCCCCTTCCTCGTCCGAGGACTCCACCCGTCGGCGGGTTGCTTATCCCAACAAGCATTCCACTCTGCGGAATGGGATTCATTTCGGCAGGAGATGTTGGTGATTTTTCAGTCACAGGGCTCCGTTCGGTCCGCGTCGTCGAAAGACGCTGGCCGTGACCGTGCTAGAGCCACCACTCGCAAGCCTTCGGGCTCAGGTGGTCGGCGCAATCATCGAGCACCTTCGAGTTCTCGATCGGCCAAGGTGGATCGCTCTAGACATGCCCGCTCCAGGTCCCGGTCCTCGACGCCCTTGAGACCGTCGGAGCCTGTGAGGTCTTTGAAGAAGACATCGACGCCTTCGGCACCGAGGTCATCGAGGGACTCTCTTGAGGCTCCGCCTCCTAGGAAGCCATCAGCGCCCAGCCTGTTGAAGGACACGCTCGGGGATCTGCCCTCGAGGACTGTGTTGAAGCCGTCGGCGCCACGCTTAACGCCGATTGCATCGACGCACTCGACTCCATTCGAGGCTGTTTTGTCAGAGGCACCCCGTCGCACGGTGGAACCCCCTAGAAAGGCTCTGGCCAAGTCGAAAAAAGGCCTGTCCCTTTTTCTGTGCCCCATTTCAGCCTCTGGATTATATTTCTGAGGTGGAAGAAGGGTCTGAGGAAGGTTTGGTTCCTGATGAGGTACCAGAGGAGATTTTGTCTGGTCATAGCCAGATTGAAGACCTGCGTCAGTCGCTGCACGACGCCAGTGGTCTGGACACCTCTCCGGAGGTTGAGTTTGGTAGGCCTGAGCCTGGCACGCATGCAGAGTCCTCGTACCGGCCCCTTATGTCGAGGGTATCGGAATACTTGGGGTGGTCTGCGCCACCAGTGGATTTTCTGCAGGATGACCTGACGGATATCCTTGACCAAGGTCCACCAACTGACCCGGTACTGCCATTCCATATGGCGTTGCAAAGAAGGGTGGCGGCGGCTTGGGCTGCTCCGGAGAGTCTCCCGGCAGTGTGCAAGTCTTTGTCGAAGAAATATCGTCCTGCCAGTAGCGACCCAAGCTACTTGACTACGCACCCCACTCCGGAGAGTTTGGTGTTGCAGGCAGCTACGGCCCCGGCAAAACAGGCGTTGTACCCTACCATCCCTCCTGAAAGGGGTGACAAACATTTTGATGGCTGGGCGAAGAAAGTTTTCTTCAGGGGGTATGGCTTTACAGGCGGCCAACTCTGTGTGTGTCATAGCACGTTTCACTCATACTCTGTGGAATTGTCTCGTTGGCAGCTGAACATATTCCCAAAGGGAAGGAACAGGATGGCGTTTTTTGCTCTTGTTCAGGATGGCAAGGATGCCATGTGTGAATCCATTGGGTCGGGACATGGTAGATTGCGGCAGCCGGTCCATGGCGGCGAGCACCGTAATGCGCAGATTTGCGTGGTTGCGGAAGTCGGGGTTTGCTCCTGATGTACAATCCCAGCTTCTCCACATGCCCTTTGATGGTGAACCTCTTTTGGCAGCAAGGCTGACGAGAGCCTTGAGAGGTTGCAGACCTCCAAAGCTGCAGCAAAATGGTTGAGCGCTGCAGTTCGCCAACCTCCGCCTTTTCGTCCCAGGGGACAGCAATGGAGGGGAGGTTCCTTTCGATATTACTCATCCTTTGGTAGATCGAGAGGAGCTGCAAATCAAAGGGGCCACCGTAGGAGTACCAGAGGTGGAAAGCAAGGTACTCGAGGTGCCAAGGCCGCTCGGGCAGTTGCCGCTTTACCCTCAGGCAATGCTGCAGCCGCTTCAGCTCAGTCATGAGGCCATGTCCCATGGTTCGCCGGGTGGGGGGGAGGGGAAGGCTGGCGCAGCATCTTGTAGAATAGCGTGCCATTACTTCAGATGTGTGGTTTCTTGAGATCATAGCCCACGGCTACTGTCTTCCTTTCCGGCAGAGGCCTTGCGACAATCCACTGGGGAATCTTTGAAGAATCCGGATCTGCTCCTTGCGCAGGAAATACAATCCCTGCTGGAGAAAGGCACCATGGAACTGGTGCCTGTAGCGGAGAGGAACAAGGGATGGTATTACCTTTTTATTTTTTAATCTCGAAGAAAGACGGAGGATTGAGACCATCCTGGACTTGAGTGGTTTGAACAAGCTCCTCAGGAAGGACAAGTTCAAGATGGTTACTCTCTCTCAAGTCTTCCAGGCCCTTCAACCTCAGGACTGGTTGGTGTCTCTCGACCTGAAGGACGCTTACTTTCATGTGCCGATGCATCACAAGTACCCGAGGTTCGCGGTTGGCAACTCGCACTTTCAGTTTTGGGTCCTGCCGTTCGGATTGACCTCCGCCCTGAGGGTTCTCATCAAGCTCATGGTGGTGGTGGTGTCAGCGTTTCTTAGGAATGGTGGCGGGGGATTCACGTCTACCCCCTACCCGGACGATTGATCAGGGCGCGCTCTCCCGAGCAAGTCTTGGATCATCTGTCCGTCACCTGTCACTCCCTTCACAACTTGGGCTTCTCCCTCAACTTAAAGAAGTCCCATTAGACGCCAACCCAGCGGCTCCAGTACATCGGAGCAGTGCTCAACACATCCCTGGGGCAGTGTTTCCCTCCCTGGGTGAGGGCTCATCACATTCATCAGATGGTGCACAAGTTTCAACATGCCCAGAGTCTCCCTACATTTTTGAGGTTCTTGAGGTTGCTCGGCCTCATGGCATCCGGCAGTCTTCTGGTGCCAGAGGCCAGGTTGCGGATGAGATCTCTGCAATGGGATCTCAAGATGCAGTGGTCAGTCCTCCGGCAGGATGTCGGACTCCATTCAGGTGTTGCCCTCGGTCACCCAGGACCTTCTGTGGTGGGCCGTTGACGGCAATCTGATGAAGGGTGCTCCATTTTGGCTGCCCTGGCCGAAGGTGACGATTGTGACCGACGCTTCCCTCACGGGATGGGGAGCTATGCCATCGAGTTGACAGCGGTCGTTGGTCTCCGTTGGAGACCAGACTCCATATCAATCTGTTGGAGCTGCGGGCCGTCGGGCTTGCCCTGAAGGCTTTTCTGCCGACTGCGAGGGAAATGTGTCCTGATTCTGATTGACAACACAGTGGCCATGCACTACATCAACAAAAGGGGGGGGGCAGGGTCACTTCCTCTGTGCAGGGAGGCGATGCAGCTCTGGTTCTGGGCCATTCAGCAGGAAATTTCGGTCTCGGCAGTTCATCTGGCCGGAGACCAACGAGACGGCGGACTCTCTTAGCAGGCAGAGCGCAATCTCACGAGTGGGAGCTGACTCGGGAGAATCTTCTGGAGATCTTCGCCCTTTGGGAGACCCCACAAGTGGATCTCTTTGCTTCCAGTGTCAACCGAGTGCGAAACGTTCTGCTCGCGGGAATTTCCTCCAAGAGGAGCCTTAGGGGACATGTTCATGGTGGAGGAGTCCTTTCCACTGCTGTACGCATTTCCTCCAGTCCCCGTCATCCCCCAAGTGCTGCAGAGGTTACAGAGGTTTGGTTCCCGTATGATCCTCATTGCTCCGGCATGGGTCTGGAGAATGTGGTACCCGGACCGTCTCGACTTGTCCATCTGACCTCCACGTCGTCTTCCCTACCGACGATCTGCTCTCACGGGAAGGAGGGGGAGGAGGGGGGGGTCAGGTTCTCCATCCAGAGGTCAGATCCTTCACGCGTGTCTTCTGAAAGGTTGAGGTATAAGGATTGGGACCTCCCTGAAGATGTGATGGAGGTGTTGCTTTCGGTCAGACGGCCTGCAACAAAGTCCCTGTACAGGTGCAGTTGGAGAAATTTCTGCGACTGGTGCAGGGTTAAGAATGTGGATCTTTTTTCACGTGACATTCCTGTGGTTAGTTTTTTTTTTTTTTTTTTGCTTTCCTTGGCCCACAAGGGCCTGCAAGTGGGTACCATTAAAGGTTACCTGGCGGTGTTGTCTATATTTTAGCGCTCGTCTGAGGAGTGTTCTTATTTCAAAATTCCTTTAATTTCTCAGTTTCTGAAAGGGCTCCCTAATGTGTTTCCTACCGTCACCTTTCCAGGTGCCCGGTTGGGATTTGAACCTTGTTCTAAAATTCCTAATGGGTGCTCCATTTGAGTCTTTAAATTCTTGTCCTTTGAGACTGTTAACCCTTCAAACTATATTTTTAGTTGCGGTTACTTCCGCTTGCAGAGTGAGTTAGTTGCAGGCACATTCTGTTAAGCCACCCTTCAGTGTTTCATAAGGACAGGGTTGTCCTTAGAGTCCGTCCTTCGTTTCTTCCGAAAGTTGTATCCGAATTTAATTTAAGCCAGAAGGTCATTCTTCTGGCATTCTATCCTTCACATCCTGGTAAGGACGAGGAGAGGCTCCATAGGTTGGATCCTAGGAGAGCTTTAAGTTTCTACTTTTCACGCAGGTCCCGGGTCAGAGTGGACGATCAGCTCTTTATTGCTTATGCTGGAAGGCGTTTGGGACAAGCTGTTACTAAGCAGACTTTGTCTAGATGGATTATCTTGGCAATTTCTGAATGTTACCACTTGGCGGGTCAGGACCCTCTGTTAGGCTTACGAGCCCATTCTACTAGAGGCATGGCTGCCTCTAATGCCCTGCAGAGGGGTGTTTCTATTCGTAACATCTGTGAAGCAGCCACTTGGGCTTCGGTCCATACTTTTGTTAGACACTACTCCCTAGATTTTATCCATGTTCAGGATATGGCCTTTAGCAAGGCGGTACTTTACTCTGCAATTTAATTGGGCATTCTAAATTTCTATATTCTAAATTCTTTTCCCTCCTCCATACATTGGTACTGCTTTGGGAGTCTGTCATAGATATGGAATACGTTGGAGGACCCAATCGCCTCGAAGAACAAGTTACTCTCAACTGATAACGTTCTTTTGATGGGGATGGTCTGACGTATTCCATATTGCTCCCTCCATACCTGCCCTGCTACAGAATTTCTTATGCGATTGCAGCTTACGTTTCCGCAAGGCTTTCTGTGGTCACACTGGCAGACGATTGGTGCCACACGTTCTGGGGGGGGGGGTGCTATAACTGAGGCTACTGGTGTCGTGCGTCCTACTTATAACATCCGGTGGCGTTAGCTCGACGGAGGCCCTTGAGGACAGCATATCGGCGTCATTGGAACAGGACGCAGACGCCGAAAATTTTCCAAAGCAGCACAGCTGTGGTGATTACCTGTCATGGATATGGAATAAGTCGTCGGACCATCCCATCGGACGTTACCAGGTAAGAATAACTTCCTCTATCCCAAACCACCAACATCTTCCACCCACGTGCCTGTACTTGGACTGCTTAGAGGGGCCTAGCCAGCCACTTAAGTCCTATGCTGGTGAAATGCACACTCTCATCTCTTGAACTAAACGCTTAGAACCTCCCACATTGACTGCGATCACTGCAATGTGCATTGAGACCATACAAATGGGGGGAAAGAGCGCTATATAAATAGCCGAAAACAATACTATGCCGAGGGATGTGAACTTGATCCTTGCAGCCACGGGAAGCCAGTGGAGGGATTTCAGCGCTGGAGAGATGTGATCCCTGGGCTTGAGGCCAAGGATAAGTCATGGGGTTCTGTTCTAAATACTTCTGAGAGTAGAAGTAGGAAGATTGAGACAAACTGTAGAGAACCAGGGCTCTGTAGACGGTGAGCCTCTGGGAGAAAGTGAGAAAAGGTCCTGAGGTGCAACTGGTAGTGGGACTTTTTAAGAGGTGTCCGAGATGTGAGAAGAGGAGGAGAGTGGAGTTTAATATGACCCCCAGATTTTTTGCCTGACTGACTGGTGGGTGAGGGTGGAGGACTAAGAGAGGCCGGCCATGTGAAACCAGGAGCAGGGGCCCCAATGAGGACAATCTGTCTTACCTGCATTATGGCAGAGATCATTAGCACTACATCAGGACTGAATTGCAGACAGTCTTGGATGAGTAAGAAAGGCTTGCAGAGAACATATCCTCAGGGGAGAATCTTTTTGGCAACCATGGCCGGAGATAACGGTAGTGATGGATGCCTCACTCACAGGGTGGGAAGCTCACGAGTTGACAATCAGCGGTCGTTGGTCTCCATCGGAGTCCAAACTCCACATCAACCTATTAGAGCTGAGTGCAATCAGACTAGCTCTGAATGCCTTTCTGCCCTCTGGGGAAAGAAATGTCCTGATAATGACTGACCACACGGTGGCCATGTACTACCTCAACAAAAGATGAGTAGGGTCACTACCACTGTGCAGAGAAGCAATGCAGCTCTGGTTCTGGGCGATACAGGAAGGGATCTCTCTATCGGCAGTTCATCTAGCCGGAGAGCAAAACAGAGCAGCGGAAGCTCTGAGCAGGCAGAACAGTCTCCCACGAGTGGGAACTCTCTCAGGAAGTCCTTCAAGAGATCTTTGCCCTTTGGGGAACCCCTCAAGTGGATCTGTTCGCGACCAGTGTGAACAGGCAGTGCGAACAGTAATGCTCAAGGGGAATTTCCTCAGAGGAGTTCTAGGAGACGCATTTGTGGTGGCCTGGGAATTTCCACTCCTGTACGAGTTTCCACCAGTCCCTGTTCAACCTCAAGTAATCGGGAGGTTGAGAAAGTTCAGGAAAACCATGATCGTAACTTCCCCGGATTGGGCCAGGAGGTGGTAGTACCCGGACCTTCTGGACATGTCCATCTGCCCTCCAATACGTCTTCCACAAAGAGGATTTTCTCTCGCAAGAGGAAGGTCATGTTCTCCATCCAGAGGGAAAGACACTCGACCTTCATGCATGGCTTCTGAGAGGCTGAGATACAAGGATTGGGACCTTCCGAATGACGTCATGGAGATTCTGCTTTTGGCCAGAAGGCCAGCAACTAAATCTCTGTACCGGTGTCGTTGGAACAAGTTCAGTAACTGGTGCAGAGATGGGAATGTGTACCCTTTTCAGTGTAATATTCCCACAATATTGTCTTTTCTGTTATACTTGACTAATCTAAAAGGGAGTGGGAGGAGGCCGACAGGCGAGGCCGACAGGCGAAGCCGTCGAGAGAAGGCCAAGGGAAAAGGCCTCCCCCCCCCCCCCTCCCTCTCCGCAGCTCCGCTGCGAGGGAGACTGCCAGCGATCCAGAAGTACGGCCCCAAACAGCATGAGAAGCCCTCATCCGCTCCCCGTCCACGGCCGCTACCCGCCCAGCACACATGGTCCGTGTGGGGGCCCGGCAGCAAGATGGTTGCCCTGGTTGCCTAGGTAACCAACATCAACATGCCCTTGCCCGGGAATACGGACGAAACGCCCGCGAAACCCAGCATCCTGAGCCAGGCCTCTCACTGGTGCACACAGCCTGCCAGCCCCTCCCCTCCTGCTTTAAAGGGAGTGGGAGGAGGCCGACAGGCGAAGCCGCCGGGAGAAGGCCAAGGGCAAAGGCCTTCCCCCCTCTCTGCAGCTCCCGCTGCTCGTCGGCACGGCTGGCCACATCACTAAAGGTAAGGCTGCAAGCATGAGCCTCAACGCTTTCACACACCACCTGATGCCACCCCTACCCGCTGCAAGGAACGCGCGATTTAGATCGCGCATAGCCCTGGCCCCTCACACCTCCCTCGCTCCGCATCTCCACACGCGGAACAAATGCCTGGGGGGGGAGAACATTCTGCCTTGCGCAACATCTGCCGATCCAGGCCACCATGCGCCACCCGCCTGCCCTCCGTCACATGCCTCCTGCGGCTACTGCAGCACCACAACGCCCTCCAGTAGCAACGCTACTAGCAGATGCTGCCCCCACCGATGGCCATAACCCACTCCAGGCTGGTGTCACACCACCTCTTGTCTCTACCATACCCACAGAGCAAGCGCTAGTTGACGTCTTTGCGCCCACTGTTATTGATGTGCCTGATGCCCCCACTGCTACCAAACTGCTTGCGCCTGATGCGCACACTGTTAGCACTGTGACTGTTGCCCCCACTGCTACCAAACTGCTTGCGCCTGATGCGCACACTGTTAGCACTGTGCCTGTTGGCCCCAAGCTTGTACATGGATCTGTACCTACCACTTCTCTGAAATGTGGCCTGGTCAATGCCCGATCTATCCCAGCCCATGCCCTGGATATTCATGACCTCATACTCAAAAACAAGACAGACCTCCTTATTATCACTGAAACCTGGCTGAATGAAACCTCGGGCCCAGCCCTCGCCATCCCAGATGCTTATACTATCCACAGGCAAGATAGACCCCTCACGAGGGGCGGCGGAGTAGCTCTCATCGCCAAAGAAAGCCTTGCTATTAGAAGAACAGAAGGCAACCTTGGCCACAAATGTGACTACCTCCCACTCAAAATCAATCTCTCCCCTAATATGACTTTGGCCCTCCACATCGTTTATCGCCCCCGGGGCCTATCACTAAATTCCATGAATCCCTTATTCACTCCCTCTCTGGCAACTTCAAAAAGACATCCAAAGTCCTACTCGCAGGTGACCTTAACCTTGGCCTTAATGAGCCCAACAACGTCCACGCAGCCACCTTGGAAAAAGCCCTATCCACCATAGGATTCATGCAAGCCATCTCCCTTCCCACGCACTCCAAAGGACGCTCACTGGATTGGTTTAGCCACCACAACGGCCCAGTACTTATTACTGAGAACTCACCCATACCGTGGTCTGACCATCACTACATCCAATTCAACATCGTTACCTCCAAAGAGCCCCCCTTGCCCACTATCCCCCTCCCTCCAGGGCTCTCCAGAAGCTCCCGTCAACTCACTGCAGAAAACATTACCCCACTCCTGAAAGTGCCCGCACTCCAGGCTCCCTTCTCGCAGGACCCAGAAACCCTTGCCAGATCCTTCAAGCTAGCAATCACCCAAGCAGTTGACGCTATTGCCCCCCTCACTCTCAGGAAAACTAAGAAAACCAAGCACACCAATGCCTGGTTCACCCAGGATCTGCTCCAAAGGCGTGTAAAGAAACGAGCCGCCCTTGCAGCCTGGAAAGCCAACCCCAATAATGCAACCAAACTAGCTTTCAAGACCATCTCCAAAGACTATGAACTAAGCATAGTCCATGCTAAAGCAAACTCCTTTAACACTAGGATAGCCAACGCCAAATCCGACACAAAGGAAATCTTCACCATTTTTAGGGAGCTGGAAACCCCTTACACCCCAACACCCACCCTCCTAAAGGATGAGAAATGGTGCAACGACATCCAATCGGCCATGCTTAACAAACTAAATGCCCTACAAACAAAAATCCAAGCTCACCAAAAGGCCCTTACTCTCCTAATTGCCACTCAGAATAGCAAACAGAATAAAGAGACCAAAATCAAATCCTCCCGGTATTCAACTTCAAGGACGTGACGGAATCTGAAGTCATTTCCCTCCTAAAAACCATTAAACCATTTAACTGTAAGGGCGACGCCTGCCCCTTTCAGCTTATTAAGGACTGCAGCGCGACACTTGCACCCTTCCTGACAGCATGCATCAATGCCGCCTTCCAGTCTGGCCATGTCCCATCTGACCTCAAGGAGGCCTGGGTACGACCGCTCCTCAAGAAGCCCTCCCTTGACCCTGCGGCACCAGGGGACTACAGGCCCATTACCACTGTCCGCTACCTGCTTAAAATTCTGGACAAAGCAGCCTACCGGCAAGTCCAGAAATTCCTTGAGGATCACCACCTTCTTGGCCTTCGGCAGTCTGGCTTCAGGCCACGACACGGCACCGAAACTGCCCTCCTCGATTTTAAAAAATCAAATGGACGACATCAGAGACGCTGGTAAACCAGCGCTCCTTCTGCTCCTTGATTTACCGGCCGCGTTTGACCCCGTGGACCACAATACTCTTTGCCATCACCTCTCCATCGCAGCAAACTTCTCCCCTAATGCATGTGCATGGATCACCTCGTTTCTACAGGAAAAGGCCATCAAAGTCTTCTCCGACTCAGCATGCTCTTCCCCTAGTCAGATCAAATGTGGGGTGCCTCAGGGCTCCTGCATTGCGCCCACCCTCTACAACCTATTTACTTGGCCCCTTTTCAACCTTCTTGACACCCTGGGTATCTCATATACCAACTACACTGATGACACCCAGGAGCTCATCCCCCTCACAGGTGACAGAGGCAGATAGGATCACCCTCAACTCCATCTACTGTACCATCCAAGCCTGGATGCCTGAAAATTGACTATGCCTAAACCGTGACAAAACTGAGCTTCTGCTCATTGGGTCACCTACCATCCTGGGCAACCTCAACAAGAACTATCGCTCCTTCACCATCGATAATATACCCATTGCCGTGTCCCATACAGTAAAAACTCTGGGTGTCTACCTAGACTCTAATCTCACCATGAATAGACAGATTAACGCCATTGCTTCCTCTTCAGCATACCACTCAAAACTGCTTAACGCAGTAAGACCCTTCCTAACGACACAGAACTGCCTTACTATCGCTAGAGCCACTATCGGCTCAAGACTGGACTACTGTAATGCTCTCCTCGGAGGCACCTCCAGCAAAAACATTGTCAAACTCCAACTTGTCCAGAACAATGCCCTTAGGGCTGCCACTGGATTCCCAAAAAAGGACCACATATCGGACCGAAGGAGACAGGTTCACTGGCTTCCTGTCAAACAGAGAATCATCTTTAAAATCCTCCATCACTCACAAATGCCTCCATGATCTGGCACCCCCCCTACCTTGCCCAGCGCATCGCCTTCCCCACTTCCACAAAGCCATCTAGGCTAGCCTACACCAACATGATCACCAAGCCCAAAACCTGCAGAGTGCATGCAGGGGGCTCCAGCTTCCCAGCCATCGCTGCCACCCACTGGAACGCACTACCTTCACACATTAGGGTAATCGACTCTCACCTGGCCTTCCGCAAGGCCATCAAAACCAGCCTGTTTGTCTGAAATGTCAGGCGCCGTATGCCCATCTGTACTCTGTAACCTAGCACATATGATGTAACCAAGTAACCGCATGTCCTAATGTACTCATGCCTACGTACACTTTCATGTAAACAGCACCTCAATGCCTTGGTGCTGTAGTGCGCTTTACAAATGTAATATAAATAAAATAAATAATCTGGGGCTCCATGTTGGCACGATAAAGGGCTATTTAGCAGCGCTATCTATTTTTAAGCGCTCCTCAAAGGAAGAATCTTACTCCTAAATATTTAGTACTAAAGTTCCTCACATGCATCCCATTTGAGCCTTTACATGCTTGTCTGTTAAGGCTCCTTACTTTAAAAAACATACTTTTAGTGGCAATTACATCAGCCCGCAAGTTAAGTGAGTTGCAGGCACTTTCTAGCGGGCCTCCTCACACCATCTTTTATAAAGATAAGTTTGAATGGATTGTGTCCTCCCAAGTATTCCTCATCTTACATATGGAGAACGCTCCGTGCCAAGATTACGAATCCAGGTACCCATAGAACCTGGATTCGCTCCAAGGGAATGGGCTCTGGATAACCTGGTCAGGGAAATTTGTTTACGCTTCCCCCTTTACCCCTCCCCCCAACTCCCTTACTCAACAAGATTAGATTATGCACAAGATGCAAAAAGAGCCAGTCACCATAATGGTGGCCCCCATGTGGGCCTGCCAACCCTGGTTCTCATCTGATGGAGATGTCCTCCCCTCCAATGAAACTGCCCTGCCTGTACAACATGTTGTCCCAGAACAGGGCAGACACACTGCACCCATGCCCACAAATTGTGAATTTAGCAGCCTGGCTCCTGAGGTCATAGAGTTCGAACACCTTCAACTCCCTCGGAGATGTATGGGCATACTCGGGGAAGCAAGAAAACCCAACACCCGATACTTCTATTCCAGTACTGCTATTCCAGTAAATGGAAACTCTTTATCTGGTGTAATGCCAAGGGCGTCAATCCCATTGACTGCTCTCCTACTCACATTGTATGGTACCTGACCCACTTACTGAATTCAGGCCTGATTTTTAATTCCCTAAAGGTTCGCCCAGCTGCTCTCTCAGCCTACACTACGTCACAGCAAAAGGTGTTGTGGTGGAAAATACCAGTTATTGAGGATTTTATGGTAGGGGTTCACAGGATTAACCCCCCCATTTCAAATCCATCTCCCGGATGGGACTTAAATGTGGTCTGATAAGACTCATGGGGTCCCCCTTTGAGCCGATGCACAAATAAAGTCTAAAAGACCTTACATAAATAACAGCATTCCTAGTGGCTATCACTTCTATTAGAAGGGTTAGTGAACTGCAGGCCCTTTCATTACTAGACCCTTTTGTTAATGTTCAGAGATGGTGGTTCTACGCACCCTCCCTCGATTTGCGCCTAAATTGATTTCCAAGTTTCACGTGAACCAATCAACAGAACTGCCCACTTTCTTCCAGAACCCCAGTAACCTGGCCGAAAGGAGCCTACACACGTTAGATGTGCGCAGGGCAGTCATGTTCTACCTTGAAAGGACAAAACCACAGAGGAAAACAAACCAATTTTTCGTTTCAGTGGTAGCTGGCAGAGAAGGGGATCCTGTCTCTAAGTCAGCCATCTCAAGGTGGATAGACACACTCTCTTGCTAAGAGAACTGCTCTTCAAGCCTAGAGCACATTCTACTTGCGGCACTGGGGCTTACATAGCATTCATTGAAAATGTTCCCCTAGAGTCCATTTGCAAAATGGCAACCTGGAGGTCTGTACACACCTTTTCAACACACTATTGCCTAGACACTCATTCTAGGTCTGATTCTCAGGAGGGACAAGCCTGCCAAAAAGTGGAACACAGAAGAGAACACAAACGCCATTTTAGAATCAAGTTTTGGCAAAAAATACCAACCGGAGAATTAATATTAATTAAATAAACCGGCGGTGTTCGAGGCTACTGTAAATAATTAAATAAAAATAGTAGCCTAAAACAGTGGGAAATCCCATAGGAAAATATTTGCGGTTGAATATATAGTATCCACTGCCACCAGCCCCCGGGGCAATTGAATTGCCCCAGCCAGTACGTCCACAATATGATGGTTTGTACTGGTTCTGGTCAGAATTTAAGACTAGTAAAGTCAATGGTGACTTTACATGCCCTGGGAGACAGTAGTCAGTCCCAGGGTATGGAGTCTATACTGGGGGGGTCACTATGACACCCCTGTTACTGCACTGAGGGTGCTTTGTAACACACATCACAAAAACACATGAAGCCCTATGGGGTAAAAGACCCCATAGCCCATTAAACACACCTAGATTCAAAAACACACTCAAATCATGTCCAAGTGTGAGGGTAAAACAGTCTCACTCTTGGCAGGAGAAAAAAATAAACCCCAAAAATCCAGCAAAGCTGCTGGGGGACTCACTATGTTAGGAAATTCAGCCTAAACAGAGAATTCTCCCTAACACCGCACATGCAGTTCTGGGAACCGAAATATGTGGGGGCATCCATCTTGTCCCCATCAATGCACTACAAGTCCAATCCCCAATGTTATCCTATGGGAGTGAGTGAGTCTCGTGCCACAAGCGCCAAGTCTGACTCCAAGTGGGTCTTTGGAGGGATGGAGAGGCCCTTGAGGGCCATGTAGGTGATCGTGGCCTGGCTCCAGCCCGTCATCTTGGAGGGCCTTGGACATGAGGGGCAGGAATCATGACAGACGTTTAGGGAAACCATATGTAGGTCAGCCATCAGCCAATCCCTGTTCGAATCCCTAAAATAAGACCTTTCAATGACTTTCCCATGAGTGTCAAACCGGGCTTCTCACACCACCATCTCAACCATCCCATTGAAACCAAATGTTTTAACTGAACCCCCTTGCCCACTCACCCATCTGTTCCATAAAATCTTAGCCATCCACCGCTGGGTTTCAAGAACACCCAGGATGATGGCTATTTCAGTCCCCCCCCCCCCCTTATTTGTGTAATGTCTGAGTGTCAAAGTGTGGGTCCTATTATCTTTTGCCAATTGTTTCGTGAAATTGTCCCCTCTTAAAAGCACCTGGTACTTGCTTGCAGTTTCATTCTGGACGGCTCTCCAACTTTTGCTACTTTATTCCTCCCCTTCGGCTGCAGGCGTGCCGATCTCAGTAGTTTTCTTCCCTGACGGTAGGGCTGCTTACCTATCCTCCAGACCCTTCTTTGGTCCAGAGGGGTGCCCCCCCCCCCCCATCAAGTCGGCCGTTTCCTCTTCCTTGGAGATCGTGTTTTGTTGCCCATGCCATTCAGATCGCATAGCGCACAGGAACGACCATCGATAGCAGGTCTTGTTGAGCGAAGCCAATTTGTAACCACTCGTAAGCGCTTTAGTTTTAGTGTTGCTTATGCCATGTCTTGGTATAGAGAGAATGGGGTGTCTCTAAATCTCACTGGTTCCTGTTTATGGGCTTGCCTCATTATTTCCTCCTTCGTGGGGTTAGGTTTCTATTTATTTGGAAAGCGTACACCCGGTGGGTACAGCCGAGCACTATCTCTGGCTCATTCTCTGTTCCCAAGAGGGTCTGGAACAAGCTCTTCACATATTAATGCAAGTAAACCTCTGCTATTGTCTACGGAACCCCCCTGGATCCGTATGTTCAGTCGCAATCTGTTCAGTCTCTTTTTCTTTTGTCCAAGACTACTTGGGTCTGTCCCATGGTGTCAATTTGTTGCGCCAGCCCCTGGTCACATAATGGCGTCTTGTTTGTCCACTCGTCTCTCCACCGTCATTGCATTTTTGTTGTGGTCTGAGATGGCCTTTGTTAGGTCAGTGGTGCTCTCTTTAATGTCTAACTCGCACATGGCCATCGGATCTGACCTACTTGGGGAGTGGGGGGTCGTCCTCAAAGTGTGAAGAGGGTATTTGTTTAATATTTATATCGCACACCAAACCCAGAGGTAGTAAGTGGATTTGGACATTGGTTTGCTGCTGTGTGCATCTTTGTGGATCTGCACACTGCATGAGTACTTTAATGTCCCCTGATTGTGGTCCCTTCTGTTCTGCTGGTTGTTTAGCCGCCATGCTGGATTGTAGGGCTTTGCAGGGCAGGGAGAAATCCTGCCTCTGCAGATTGCAGTGATCTGCTGGTGCCTCCAGCCTCCTCACTTAGTGTCACTTCTGTGATGTTAAAGGATTTTTGTACTGTGCACTATCACCACCGGAGTGATTGGCTGGCGGTTCTGAAAGAAAGGGAGGGTGGGGGAGTTAGTGGGGATGAGCTGGAGAAGTGCAAGAGAGCAGTGATGTGCTGTTGGGGGCCTCAGCCCGGAATTCCGTCAGCTGGGCTTTGGGTGGTATACTGTCAGAAGACGTTCTGTGCTGTTGTGCGGGTCTGTGTGTTTTGTTTGTTGCAGTGTGGTCAAGTTTGTGCGGATTGCTGCAGTGTAAGTTTGTGGTTTGGTTAGAATTTGAGGTGTATGGAGAGGGTGAAGTTGTTAGTGGGTGAGTGAGTGATGGTGAGGCATCCTCCCTCGCTACTGCATTATGTATGCAGCGCTATACATGTTTTTTTCTGCGTGGCAACCAGTTTGGCAGCTTTCTTGTCTGCTCTCCGCTGCCTACGGCTGTGGGGGTATTCGCTCCCACCCTCGCCAGTGGCACCGGACTCATCCACGAACTGCGCAGGCCCCCCAATGTGGGTCGCTGCATTTCAGTCCTGGATTGGGACCATTGCCATTTTTTCTTAGTGGGAGGGGAGATTCTCTGCACTGGTGGCCTTTCCCCTCCTCCCAACCTCGGGCGCCGTCCCTGGTCCGATTATGTATAATTCTTAGCCCCACTCACTGCAGGGGTGCTATTTTTTCTCCAGGCACTCGCAATCAGTGTCTGGGAGCTCGAACGCAGGAGGCGACCCACCTGCGCTCCTCCAGCTCCGAGCTGCCTTCCATTTTTGTCCGCCGCAGGAACCTTCAACGTGCCCGTGCCCCAGTTCCGGCGCAGGGAGTAGCTTGAAGGGCGGGGAGCTCAGCGGAGCAGCATCTGCTGGTGTCTGCTGCTAGCCATGCCCAATGAAGAGGAATTTTATGTTAAAATGCACACTTAGATTTTCTTTAGTAGTTACACTTTATAGTTTAAATATTATTTTACTCCCCTAAAAATGCCTCAATTGGTTGAAGGAATTATTTAAATTTGTGCTTGCTATAAAAACAATCTTTGAATTCCCAACTTCAAAATAGCTAATTAAATGGTCACTCCAAAGCCATATTTAATTACCTACCAGATAGTATCTACCTTTTCTTGATTGAAAGTATATTTTTCGGCCCTGTTGCTTACATATACTTGCTTGGGTTAGGCTTGGCGGACCATATGAAATCTCAGGTTTGTGATGAGCATGCAGTCTTGAATGCAACCCATAGGATTTATCAAAGTTATGTATTCGGAGGCAGTCCTTTTGGTAAACTTGTTTATCCTCCCTTTCTAGCGTGCTACATATGGTGCTTGTCCGGGCACTATTCTGGACTTTGAACTAACATTAAAACAATTATCCTCAATTACGTCTTGCTTTATTCATTTGGGAAAGCTTATACACTTGTTTCCTTCTCATATTCAGATTACCATTATACATGCTTTAGTTTCATCACACCTAAATTCAGAAATGCCATTTATTTACATCTTCCCAATCACTTGCTGAATTAACTGCAGAGTTATCGCAATGAGGCTGTAATGCTTGTACTCTCACCGTTTCAATCGCATCTCGCCAGGTTTGAGCTAACGGCACTGCCTGCTTATTAAACAAAGGGTACTTTTTTAAAACCGATTTGCCTTCTACATAAATCTGGAATACCCCTTTGTTCTGGAGGCTTAAACGCTAACCTGCAAAACAACTTGGATTTAAGTCCTCATTCCTCTTTTAGGACCCTCTTTGTAAAGGAGCAAAAATCGGGTCATGCTTTCTATGTTCCATCTTCTAATTATTGGAACCCCCCCACGCCCCCACCGAAGAAATAATAAATCTTATTGAGGAAAGATCTTAAAAACGCTTAATTCTTTATTTGTCTCTTGTGAATTGCTACTCGCTTCTTGAGTCCATCCTTAAATTCTTACATTTGGCGACTTATGTCCATTTGAAATTGCAGTTTTTGTTATAGTGGCCTGACACCTTTTTGATTGTTTGCACTTTATAAAACCACCTAACTATTTTGAAATGGATATCTGCCTTAACATTTTTGGGCTTACTAGCTCCGTAGTTTGTGGCTTTCCCTTAACAGTTTATGCTGGCTTTTTTTTCTACACAGAGGATTCACCCAGCTCCATTGGCTGTCCTCTGAATTTATCCCCCCCATCACTGTTCCCACAAAATAACTAGAGAAGACACAAAATATCTACAATCGGGATAAATAAGAATGCCATCTTAGTCATTGGGCGGCCAATGAGTGGAGAAAAGCTTCATCCGAATACACATCCAATATGGCAGCCGCTTCTGACTTCTGCTTGAAGATTGGCTTACAAGAACGTGTCATTTACTCTGCGTGGGTGGCCATGTCCAAAACCTTCTGTTGCTTGTCCCAGATGTGGAAGCTGATTAGAGCTTCTTGCATTGCCACAGAGCTGTTAAATTCATGGCAAGAGCAGCCCCTTTCCACTGTGTAGACCTGAATGTTGTCTTACTGATAGAACCGTACCTGGCTGTCTCAACCAGATAAATTCTGGTAATCCTAATGCTTGAGCAAAGCTTTCTACGAGGTTGATGGAATATTAATGTAATGATTCGTCACCAGAATGAAAAAGGGTTGCCCAGTGTACAATGTTAAATTGCCTTGATGTGCTCAATGCAGGGCACCAGCGTAGTGTCCTTTTTTGTTTTTATAATCACTCCCGCCCCCACACTGGAGAAACACTTGTTAAACTGTTTCCCACCAAACAACCATAAACTGGATATGCCAGGCTTGTGGCTGGTAGGTTAGCACACTATACATTGGGTCGCATCAGTTTCCCTGATAAGTTCAGAGTCCAGTTTCATCCACTATGGCTCTACAAGGTCCATTATGTCCTTAAAGGATACCTACTGGGGGCAGCTTGTTCTCTATTCTAATGGTCACGTTGGTGTCTTTGCTTTTCTGATTTTGTCGTAAAAACAATTGCCAAGTATGCCTTCCTCGTGCAGCTTTGGTGTTCGCCTCATTTGGGGGGGGGGGGTTTGCGTGTCCCGAGAGAGCTGGAGTGTCTGTTACTACTTTTATTTAGCATGTTTGTGCGTAGTGTTCCGTCCTGGTGCACAAAGAACCACTGTACATTCATGAGCTCAGTGTTTGGTCCAGGAGGCAGGGAACTTTTTTGTTAACTCTGTATAGGCCGCTTAACCATCCTTCATTACATCGAACCTCCATTTCCCATAGAATTCTGAGACCGGTTTCTTATACGCCATTACACCGTACAATAGTCATTGCTGAAGAAATCGCATAACCTGTGGATTATTGCATCACCCCTTGGTCTATGTCTTTTTGTTTGTACAGCTTCCCTGCCACTTGCGCAGGATCCTTTGCAGTACCCATGTACATCTTTGTGCCCCATGTTCAGCCTCCTAATGGGCCCCTTTTTGCTCTGTCCCCTGTAATGCCGCTTGTCTCGCCTGTCTTTTGCAAAGGCCTCATGTCACACCAACCACTTTAACATCGCATTGCCCCTATTCATCCTATCCAGAACAGCCTTTTTTCTATCGCCCTACCCCACACCCTACATCTTGTACAATCCCACCCTGACCCCTTAAATTCCACCATCTACCTCGCATGGCCTTCTATTTCTCCATTTCTCTTCCAAACACAATTATCCCTTCCCTCTTTCTGGACGTGCCCCACAGCATGCATATGCCGACGTTGATTAGATTAGGATGTTCTTGCTTCGTGGTAGTGCATAAAGTCATGCTGTTAAATTTGCTATTTTACAAAGTTTTTTTTGTTTGCAAGGGGGCGGTGGTCAGATATTGGCTGCCCCATCCTTCAAGTATACAAACTTACTAGCAGGATTTTATTGAAACTACCCCGTATTACAGCAGCACTCGGTTGCACTGGTTGCCTTTTGGTTGGTAGGATCAAATTGAAGGCATACTAGTCCATAATTGTATCCATCAAAGTACCAATATTAGAAGAAATTAATTCTGTGTCCCTCCGTACTTCGATTAGCTAAGGAAACTGTTCCAGGGGCATCACACGTTTGTGAGATGTTATGTTAGCGGTACTTGTATAGCGCACCGTCACCAATGGAATTGGTCCCCAGGCGCTCTGGCGGATCTGTAAACAAGAAGGGGTGGGTTAGGGTTAGTCGGGAGGAGGGAAGGAGAGTGGGAGTAGTGGTGTGCTGTTGGCAGCTTCAGCTCGGTATACACCGAGTGCTGGGCTTTTGTGCTAGGATCGAAGGAAGGCCTCGAGTGCTGTGGGTGAAGTTTGTGTTGCTGCAGTGTTGTAAAGTGCGTGCGGATTGCTTGGAGAGAGATGGTTGTGTGGTTTGTGTGGGTTTAATTATGCAGAAGATTGAGGGTTTGGTTAGTGGGGTCTGTATCCTGGTTCAGGTACTTATGATTCCGTTAGAGTTGTATACCTGTGGGTTCGGATGTCGCTGGTTCCTCGTGGGCCGACTCGATTAGGTGGTGGTGCGCTGATCCAGCTGTATCCTATTGAGTATAGTTTGGCTTGGTGGATGCGTCTGAACCTAATCTTCAGGTGTGGGACTGGGTGGGTGATATCTATTCTCAGGTGATCTAGTGTGACCTTGGTCGGGTAAGGCTTTGAGTGGTTCAGGGTCGGGGTCGTGTTGAAGTGTTGTCCTAGTGGATCCGTCTTGGTGAGCGTGTGCATTCAGACGTTCGTATCCTTCTTTCCTGACTGGTTCTTTGATTTCCATGGGGTGAACATCCTTGGGACTGTTTAGTTGTAGTTTTGTGTGGTGGGGCATTGTGCTTCCTGCTTTGTATTGGTGGACCGTGTAGTGATGAAACATTCTGTTTCTCACCCATTGCATTGGGCCCGTGATGCAGTGCTTCCTTTCCCTCTCTGTTTGTTCTAAGGGCAATTGGGGAAGGTCATAGTTGGGTCCTGGTCCACTTGATGATTTCTTCTAGTCTTTCTGTCTTAGTTTGCTATGTTTACTGTCTTTAGTTGTATTGCGACTGTCTCCTGTTTGGTCCTTTTTAGTATGCCGTGGGATATTTACCTCAGCTTTTCCCATTGATCGGTGCGTATTGCGGTTGCTCTACGTTCATTGATGTTTTTAGTTATGTCAGTGCCCCTGTGGCCAGTCTTTCTAGTTATGACGTGAAGAGCCAGGGTTTGAGTAATTTCCTGAATAATAGGTGGTTTCTTGTATTACGTATGTACTTTGGAAGGTCGTTCCAGGTTTTCGGGGCTTGGTGAGAGGAGGAGGATCCTCCCAAGTTTTCTTTTGTTGTAGGGCTTTGGTTCCAGGCGGATGTCCATGCTTGATCTGAGCGTTCTTGTTTGTTGATGTAGGCGCAGTTTTTCTCTTAGGAACTCAGCGCCTTCGTTGTGTACTGCTCTGTGCGTAATGCACATTGGTTTGAATTTTATTAGTCGTTTTATTGGTAGCCAATGTAGTGTTTTCAGCGCTGGTGCGGTGTGTTCTCTTCGGGGTAGTTTCAGAAGTAGTCTGGCTGCTGCGTTTTGAATGCGTTGTAGTTTTTTTAGGAGTCGTTCAGGCATGCCTAGGTATAGGCTATTGGCATAGTCTACTTTGGACATGACAAGGGCGATGATGGTGGTCGTTTTGTTGGCGAATGGTAAGATTCTCTTTGCCGCTCGCAGGAGGTAGAAGCATTTCTTAAGGAGAGCGTCAACTTGTGGCTCTAGCGTGAGATTATTGTCCATCAGAACCCCCAGGTTTTTTACAATCGCCGAGGGTGCTGGGGTAGTCCCGAGTTCCCTTGGCCAAGGGATGAATTGGTTTTCTCCTCGCATTTTTTTTGTGACGATCATTATTTCAGTTTTGCCTGGGTTGATTTTGAGGGAGTTGGAGTTCATCCAGAAGAATACATCGCAGAGGCAGTTTTCTAGCGTTGAGTTTATTTCCGGGTTGTCTTGTATTTTGAATATTATTTGTGTATCGTCAGCGTAGTTGTAGCAGGTGAGGCCGTGGCTTTTGATGATTCTGATAAGTAGATACAGGTAGATGTTGAATAGTAGCGGGGAGAAGGAAGATCCTTGTGGTACTCCACAGGTGGATTCTCTCGGGCTGGATTTGAAGGGTTTCATCCATACAGTTTCCGTTCTGTTTGTTAGGAAAGATTTGATCCATAGTAGGGCGGTGTCTGTTGTTCCAAGTGATTCTAATCTTGTAATGAGGGTGTCGTGGTCGACTGTGTCAAATGCTGCCGATAGGTCTAGGAGTATCGAGGCAGTGCTGTTGTCCGAGTCTGCGTTGATTTTTAGGTCGTCCCATATTGAGTAGAGCTGATTCCGTTCCTCTCAGTGGTCTGAAGCCAACTTGTGCCTGGTCTAGAAGGCCGTGCTCTTCTATAAAACTCTTGGGTCGTTTTGTATATGTACGTTTCGAGCAGATTGGCTGTATACGGGATGTTGGAGATAGGTCTGTAGTTGGAGAGGTCCTCTACATCTCCCGCTGTATCTTTGAGTAGTGGCCTGATGTATGCAGTTTTGAAGACTTGTGGCACTTTCCCAGTTGCAATGGAATAGTTGAGGACGTTCCTGTGATATTCCATGGGCGTTCCTTGTTTAAGAATTGATTTGTATGTCTGGTGGGCATGCGTCTTCGGAGGACCCTGAGTGGTTGCTTTCATTCACCAGTTTGACGAATGTCTCCACTGATCTCTCTGGAAAGCGTCATAGTTTGTTTGGGTGTTCCTCCCGGGTGTAGGTTGGGGTTGTGGTCAGATCAGACGGTCTGCTTTGAATGGTTTGTTGGATGTTGGTGATTTTATTTTTGAAGTGGTCTGCAAGATCATTGCAGAGTTTCGCGGACGGGGTTGGTGTTACATCCTGGAGGGTTTTTGATTTCGTTTATGATTTTGAAGAGCTCTTTTTGGGTGTTTGGTGCTTTCAAGATTCGGTTGTCGTAGTGTTTCCTCTTTGCTTTTTGTAAGCCCGGTTGTGTTGTAGGAATTTCAGTTTGTTCGCCGTGTTTTGTTTTCTCCAATCAAGTTATAGTCTTAGTTTTATTTTTTATTTTTTTATGTTTTTTGCATGGTGCAAAGTAGTGGGGTGAACCATTTTGCCATAGACTGTTTATTAGAGAAGCAAAGGGTTTGTCTTTGGCGATGTTGTCTATAGTAGTGATGATCCAGGAATGCAGCATGGCAACCTTTTTGTCCAGGTCAACTTCTTCCATGAATGTTGGGTGTAGTTTGTTTAGCTCCAGGAGTTCATGCAGGTTGGAGTTTTTGATGGTTCTACAATTTCTTCACCTGGTTTTTGTTGTTTTGTCCGGTTGATTGTTAGCCTGGTCATTTTGATTACCAACGGGATGATGAGGTGGTCGCTCCAGGGTATTTGAACGAGGAACAGCTTTGTGTGCAGCTCCTGTGGAAACCTGTTCCTTTTTTTTTTTTTTTTTTTTTTTTAACTGTGGGCCATATGTAACGATCTTGTGTAGAACATTTTAAAACCCACCTTGTATACTTCTTCACACTACCATCTTTACAATCTCATTTTCTCAGCCATGCATGGGACCATTGCCACGTTCGCAGATTTGTTATAAAGGCCACTGGCCTCTTATGTGCGTCAGTGATGCCAAAGAACCACCATGGGTCATTGGGCCTAGGGATCAACTACCAGATTGGATAAAAGAACCAGAGTGGCAGTTGTCGGAAGTCTAATACGACCAATGCTATCCTGGGCACCTTTGTTTTTCCTTGTATGGCGCTAAATATTGAGTGCTCTGGAGCAGCTGCTTTGTTCTTCCCGTGATTTCCCATGTCCTGGGTGAGATGCTGGTGAGTTTTCTTTTGTCTCAGACAATCCCGTTGTGCAATTTTCCGTTGTCTTGACTGGTTTGATGCAGTGATGCATTTAGTGGTCTTAGGGGTTTTTAATATTACTTTCCCTGATTTGGCAGCAAGTGATAATGATTCTATGATGGCTCATAAAGCATTTTAAAGAAATGGGAGTATCAGTTTGTTTCTTCAGTGATGCAATTGTGTATGTCCTCTTGTGACATCTAGGGCAACCCATCTTTCAGAGGTCAATTTTGTGCTCTTCCATGAGTGTGCCTTTCATAAACTGAATTTTCTTGGTTGTGAAGAGTGCCTCTATTTCTTGAATCTACTTTACGCTTGTAGCAACAGGTAACGTTTAAACCATGTGTCCCCGTAGCCTTGTAAGGTGCTCCCTTGAAACAACTTTTGGCAAAGGCTAGAAGTGTGGCTTTTGTGGACATAGAATACGCTTGCCAGATACTGCCACAATATCTGTAGCAATGGCTGCGAAATGAGAACCGGAGCACGTGAAAGCAGTGCTTAAAAAATGTCAAAACTGTCAGTTTTGCCATTGCTTGTTTTTAACAGGACTTCAGAGCCAGGAAATCATTTCTGCTTATAAAGTGGCTGCAGGCCCATCTGGTGTAGATTTTAATTACACAAGTAGTGCATTTATAGCTGTAATTCAGCTATTCACTCTGGAGACTACTGTTAGGAAAGCTTCCTCTTTACTGCACCTTTCCTCCCATTTCTATGGACCCCCAAACTTTTTGCTTTTATTTTTGTATCTGAACTGTTTTATTTGCAGTGCAGTGAAGCCTTAAGCTTCACTGCGCTGTCTTTTGCTCATCTATTAAGGGGAAACTGTCATGTCCTTCAGGCTGTCCGTACTGGGAAACATGGTTTCCCTTAGTCTTTTTTACTTTACTACTTTCAGTAACTTGTCATCACATGTGGTAACTTTGATAAATGTTAATGCATTCTTACAATGCAGTACAATGGGTTACACGTTTTTGTTTTGCCCTAGACTAACTCGGAGGATTTTTGGTTACTCTAGGTGTTCTAAATGGACAAGCTGGTGGCAGCTGTGACTTTTTACAATTTGGTGCATTTCGTTTTTAGCCTTACCGTGTTTGGCTTCTAACTGTGAGTAGTGTAAAGCAGAGGCTTTTGTCTGGCTACTAGAGGGCTATGTGTGTTTGCTTGTTTGCTGCCAGCAAGTGGGATGCGACTGTCTGGTCCCAATCCACAAACTGGTGTGAGTGGTATGCATGAGTTTTGGCACCGGTGGTCCTGATTGGACCACTGTTGGGGTGTCTCTGGGGCAGCCAATCTGTCATTGGCTAGGGGGAGCTGCTGCTCTTACCTGGCTTTTAGTATAAGAGGACGACCTCTGCACCCACTCTAGAGAGATCCTTGAAGAAACTGAAGGAGCCAAGACTCCTGTCCAGCTACAAGACTTGCAAGGAGATCGTGGACCTGTCGGAAGAAGCCTTGGTGACTAACCTCTGCTGCTGCCCTAGTAGAGCGCTGTCCTGTGAAAGATCTCCAGCTGTCCTGTGGAAGATCTCCAGCGGTCCTGCGAAGGTGGTGTGACCCTTGGAGTGGAGGGGGAACAACCATTCTCGGCGTTAATGCAGAGTCCTATGAAGAAGAGCCCCAGGACCGCCTTGTGGCTGACCAGCTCTGGGGACTGTGCTGCAGACCTCAGTGTTCTGAGTTGAGGTCTGGAACTTTGGGGGTGGGGGGGGGGGGTTGGTTCTTCAGTTTATGCAACTATACTTACCTCTGCGAAATTCCGTGGTCCTAGCGTTAAGGGGGCCCTAGATAGGCGGGAAAGTCTGCTTACCTGCGTCCATTCCTGTCCTGAGAGGTGCCCTGCATAGTTTGGCTTCATTCTTCAAATGGAACACCTTGCACCAGCACCATGACTCGCAAAATGCTTTCTCCAGCATGGGGTCTGGCATGGATTCACATGCTCATGAATATTCCCCGTCGTCAGGCTGGGAATCCTCGGTAAAGAAAAAAAAAACAGTATCAGTTTCGTTTCTGATCTGTCTTTCGTAGTAATAACCAATCGCTGGTCTCTGCGTCATACTGACCACAGCCAATGACTGCCCTCTACCTAAGCACCGCCTCTGGCAGCCATCTTCAGATTTTTACCGCACATTAATGTGTTGGGATCCTCGTGCTATTGCTCTCGAGCGTTAGTGCCATTTTTTCACGTTTTTTCTCAAACTGTTTTTTTTTCGGTCAAAAGAGCCTCAAGCTCCACCGACTCTCCATCCGATCAACGGGGACCCGTGTCGGATTCGTCTGCGCCCCTCAAGGGTGAAGATTTCGTCGAGCTACGCTTTTGGAGGACTCCAGAAGCTTCTCAGGCCCGGACATGGCCCAGGAGAAGGGAAGCTCGATGCCCGGAAAGCTGTTCAGGGTCTGCCCTGGATGCCAGCTGCAGAACGTCTTTAAGGAGGACGAACACTCCTTTTGTCTCTACTGCTTACATGAGGACAAGACGCACGTGGAGGACTGTGCGTTTTGCGGCAATATGTCGGAGGGGACCATGAAGGACCGCCATCAACGTCTCGCCAACTGGCTGGAAGGTAAGAGCCCGTCAGGCGAGAAGAAGAGGAAGAAATCCGAGCGGTCTTCTAAGACTTTTGAGGACGCCCCGGCGACGGGGGTCCAACACAAGGCCAAGCAGCGCGAGTCCGCTGGCACCGGGAGCGCTGAACGGTCGGGCTCTACGGGCGCCAGGCAGGGCGTACCCTCCCCGGCACCTTCAGCCACGAGCCAACGCTCTGGGTCGGGTAAGAGGAAGGGCGAGCACCCGGTGAAGCTCCTGGAGAGGCCCGGTCGAGCTCGAAGGCCCCATCGGAGGGGGAGCGAGGCAGTGTCCCCCCCCTCAAGGATAAGGCGGTGAGCGCACCTAAGGTGGTGAAGGCCTTAATCCATCCGGCCAAGCCCTCTATCGAAACTGTCGCGGCGGCCCTGGCTCAGCCTGTGGAGGCTACACCAGTGGTGGCGACCTCGGGGCTCAGAGTCTCCCTGCCACCTCAGAGGGAGTCCTCTTTTGTGCCCATCGATAGGACCCCCGTGAAATCCCCGGCGGGGAAGAAAAAGGGGGGGGGGCACGGCGTCGTCGTAGATTCGGCTTCAACCTCGGAGGAAGAGCTGATCGAGGTCTTAAGCCACGGCCTTGGCGTGGAAGAAGACCGGCCCATCGGGATGGATCCCGACGCAGGTGACGACGACATCGTCCAGGGTGCCGACGGGGCCCCTGATCGCCCGTCTGATTCCCCTCTGCCAGCGCCGCAAGACAACTCGGCGGCCATTTTGTTGGCTATACAGTCCTTATGCTCAGAGATAAGGACGAGACTACCGTTGCCGACGGAGGAACCTCTCCCGTCGGGGGATCCTGAACCGGGACCTTCTGGTGTTCCCCCGCCCAAGAAAAGAAGGATTCACCCTCCACCTCCTTTTCAGCCGTCGCGCCCCGTCCAGCCCTCCTCCCCGTCCACCCGAGGGGATGATACGGGGTCTGACACGGCAGCGACGGGTACGGACGACGAGGTATACAACGAGGATCTACCGTCGTCACCTCCCACCAGGGCTTCTCCGCCCGACGAGATTGGATCGTTCCACTCCATGATCGCCAGGGCATCCGAGCTTTTCCAACTCTGCCCTGAGGAGAAGAAAAAGGAAGGATTCCTTTATCAACGGCGCGAGGCCAAGAGGAAGACGGTCCTCGCGGTGCCTCTACTGGACGACATTTGGGATGAGGGCCTCGCCCTCCTCAAGAACCCTTCCACGATGCCAGCTAGAAGAGACCGGTACGAGAAGAAGTACCGGGTCCCGGATGCGGCCCCCCTGTGCCTCCGGGCGCAGCCTACCCCGGACTCCGTCGTCTCTGCGGCGGCCAGGAAGAAAGCGGGGGGGGTTGCGGCCTCCACATCGACTTCCCCACCGGACGACGAGGGAAAGAAATTGGACGCTATGGGACGCAGGGTCATCTCGTCTGCAGCGACGACGATTAAAGCGGCCAATGCCTTGGCTATCGTGGCCCGCTACGACAGGGAGCTATGGTACAAACTGGCTCCCCTGCTGGACTTCCTACCGGACGACAAGAGGGCGGATGCCCTGGAGATCCTACAGGAAGGTGAGGTGGCGTCGAACCACGCCATCACTATTGGACGGACATCGCCGACACTGGGTTTCGCCAGTTGGGCAACGGCGTGTGCCTTAGGCGGCGTGGATGGCTCAAGGCTACGGACTTCCGTCAAGACGTACAGATCAGAGTCCTGGACATGCCGTTCGATGGGAACAACCTGTTTGGGAAAACAGTGGACGATTCCCTTCAGGCCATTAAAGCGGGACGGCCCGGGCCCTTGGGGTTCTGCAGCAACGACGGACGCCCTTTCGGAGCAGCGGAGGCAAGGGCGCCTCCAAAGGTTCCGGCGGCGGTTTCTCCACCTACCGTCAAGCGGCCCGCTCGTCTCAGGAGGCCTACAGAGGACGAGGCAAGTCTGGAGGACCCCGCCGTCGTCGCCAAGGAGGTCAAGGCGGCAAAGCCTCGTCGAAACAGGATTGAACCGGCCGTGGGGTCGGACCCCCACCGAAGCACCCCGGTGGGAGGCCGGCTGGCGAGCTTCGTCAGCGTGTGGGAGTCCATCTCCACCGACCGTTGGGTGCTGGACGCCTTAGCCCGGGGCCACGCGCTCGAGTTTCAAAGAAGGTGCCCGCACGTCCCCCCCGTGGCCAGGAAAGAGCTTCACGTCCCTCAGCTTCTCCTGGAGGTAAGGGCGATGCTCAGGAAAGGTGCCATCGAACTCGTCCCAAAGAGGCTTCGGGGCGCCGGAGTTTACTCGAGATACTTCCTCGTGAAGAAGAAGACGGGAGGATGGCGCCCCATCCTAGACCTGCGACGTCTGAACAAGTTCATCAAGGCGCAGAAGTTCCGGATGGTCACCCTCCAGCACGTCCTGGGTCAGCTGGAGGAAGGAGACTTCCTGTAGTCGTTGGATTTGGAGGATGGATACTTCCATATTCCCATCCTAAAGGGGCACCGAAAATTCCTCAGGTTTGTGGTCCAAGGGCGTCACTACCAGTTCAAAGCCCTCCCCTTCGGACTACGGTCGGCACCCAGGGTATTCACCAAGTGCCTTGCACCGGTGGCGGCGCAGCTGCGCCGCGATGGGATCCACGTCTACCCCTACCCCTACCTGGACGACTGGCTCATCTGAGCCAAGACGAGGGAGCTCCCCGTGGAGCACACGGCAAGGACCGTCCAACTTCTCACGGACCTGGGATTCTCCGTGAACTACGCCAAGTCCCACCTGGTACCTGCGCAAAACGCACTGTTTCTGGGAGCGAAGCTCGACAGTGTCCCTTCTGGCCTCCCCGTCGGAGGAAAGGACCAGGTCCATCCTGGGCAAGGTACAGCGGATGTTGGTTTCCGACGCGGCCAAGGTGAGGTCCATCAAGTCCCTCCTCGGAATGATGTCTTCTTGCATCTACCTCATTCCCATGTGCAGGCTCCGGATGCGCCCTTTGCAGAAGTTCCTGGACGTGCGCTGGATCCAAACGACGGCGGCTTCGAGGAGAGGATCACACTCGAGAGTTTCCGCCGAGCGGTCCGGTGGTGGGGCACCCGCGCGCATCTGACGGCGGGCATGGACTTCCAGACCCCAGACCACCAGGAGACAGTGACCACGGATGCCTCCCTGGAAGGGTGGGGAGCGCACACCGAAAATCTGCACACGAGAGGCCTTTGGCTCCCGACCGAGAAGTCCCTCCATATCAACGTCCTGGAGCTCCGTGCAGTGTTCTGGGCCCTCAGGTCCTTCCTTCCGTCCCTCAAGGGCAAGGTGGTGAGGATCTTCACCGACAACACCACCACCATGTTTTACATCAGGAAACAGGGCGGAACCAGGTCCCCAGCACTGTCCAAGGAGGCGCAGGACCTGTGGCATTGGGCCGTCACCCAAAGGATGTTTCTGGTGCCGTTTCATCTGGCAGGGATAAAAAACACCATCGCCGACTCACTCAGCAGGGAGCTGCGCTCGTGCCACAGTGGGAACTATGGCAGGATCTAGTGGATTGCCTCTTCCGACGGTGGGGCACACCCCAGATCGACCTGTTCGCGACGGCGACGAACTCCAAGTGCCAGAGGTTCGCCAGCAGGTTTCCCCAGGCGAGGAGCATGGGCGATGCTTTCTCGTTCCCCTGGGAGGGCCTGTTCCTCTACGCGTTCCCTCCTTTGCCACTGCTAATCCGGCTCGTCAACCAGCTCAAGAGGTCACGGTGCAGGATGATCCTCGTCGCACCTGCGTGGCCGAGGCAGATATGGTTCCCGGACCTTCTGGACTTGTCAGCGTCCCCGCCAATCAAGCTGCCGGTGGACGCGGATCTACTCTCCAGGGAAGGAGGCGCCATCCTCCACCACGACCCGAAGTCGCTGAACTTGCAGGCCTGGCTCCTGCAGCGCTAGAGTTTGGAGGATACGACATACCGGCCGACTGCAGAGAGGTTCTTGCAAAGGCCAGGGCGTCCTCGACTCTTAAATGCTACGGACACAAATGGAAGAGGTTCTCTGTCTGGTGCCACGCACAGAAGATTAACCCTCCACGGATTACGGCTCCCCAGGTACTGCCGTACCTGCTGACGCTGGCCAAAGCTGGACTGACACATGCGTCCATCAAGATTCATCTTGCTGCGATCTCCCGATACACCAGAACCACGGGGCGGACATCCTTGTGGTCTCATCGTCTGGTGAAAGAGTTCATGAAGGGACTGTTCAGATCGTTCCCGCCGGTGAAGGCTCCGGCCCCGGCGTGGGAGCTCAACGTGGTGCTGACCAAGCTCATGGGACCTCCGTTCGAGCCTCTGCACTCGGCCCCGTTGAAGTTTCTGTCGTGGAAAACAGCGTTTCTTGTGGCCATCACCTCCGCACGACGGGTGGGAGAGATCCAGGCCTTTTCCTGCAAGGCCCTGTACTTGACTTTTCACGACACGAGAGTAGTGCTCAGGACGCACCCCTCCTTCATGCCCAAGGTACCGTCGGACTTCCATCTAAACAAACCCTTGGTGTTGCCTGTGTTCTTCCTGTCGCCTTCGTCGCCGGCTGAGAGGACTTTGCACTCGCTGGATGTGGCTAGAGCGCTGAAGTTCTACGTGGACCGCACGAAGTGTTTTCGGAAGACGTCACAACTCTTTGTGAACTTTGGACCTGTCAATCGGGGGAAGGCTCTCTCGAAGGCTTCCATTTCCAGATGGCTCTCCGGCTGTATCATGTACTGTCATCGGTTGGCGAACCGACCGCTGCCTGGCCGTCCGAGAGCCCATTCCACCAGAGCGATCGCAGCTACCACGGCGTTCCTTTCTGGTGTGCCCCTGCTGGACATATGTAGGGCTGCTACGTGGAGGTCGACGCACACCTTCACGAAATTCTACTGCGTTGATCGGGATTCCAGGGAGGAGTCCAGGGTCGGCCAAGCAGTGCTGCGCAACCTGTTCGCCTGAGGTGAGCCTGGTGAGGAGGTAAGATGCTTAATGTTGAGTTTGATATAATGCTTAATGTTGAGCCTTTGCCACCTCCCGTGGTTGTGCATGCGTGTACTGCTATGTATTCTTTATTCATGAGCATGTGAATCCATGCCAGACCCCATGCTGGAGAAGGAACAAGTTACTTACCTGTAACTGTTCTCCAGCATGGGTCTGGCATGGATTCACATGCGAACCCTCCCGCCTACCCCTCTGCGGCTCTTCACTTGGTCATACTGCCACTTCACGTGCTTCCAAATCTGAAGATGGCTGCCAGAGGCGGTGCTTAGGTAGAGGGCAGTCATTGGCTGTGGTCAGTATGACGTAGAGACCAGTGATTGGTTATTACTACGAAAGACAGATCAGAAACGAAACTGATACCGTTTTTGTTTTCTTTACCGAGGATTCCCAGCCTGACGACAGGGAATATTCATGAGCATGTGAATCCATGCCAGACCCATGCTGGAGAACAGTTACAGGTAAGTAACTTGTTCCTTAACCTGCAACCCCTGGGAATCGAGGGGTGCGGCTGATTGGGGGGGGGGTGAGAAAGTGACCACGGACCTTCTTCAATCGACCTGTCAAATCTCATTAAGAATGAGTTCGGAGTGGGGGGGTGAGTTTTGGCAATACTTACCTGCACCCCTAACTACCCTTTTAAAATTTTGATAACTTTTATCAAACATTTCAAACACTTTGGCTTTGCCATTGCTTGTTAACACAAGCACTCTGAAAGTTGGGAACACGTTTATTAGATTAACTTGTACCCTGACACTTGGAACTGTTCACTATACCCCAGAGACCCTACCTTCATTTTTTTCTAGCGTCATAAACTGTGTGGCACTTTGCTGTACTTTTGGGCACACGGCCCCATACATTTTAAGGATGGACCTCCTGAAGTTATGGTTGATTCTCAGTGGACTTGTAGTGCTAATACTAATTGATACTGTTCCTTTCAGAGACTCTCTGAAGAGGTCTTTCTTTTCTGAATTGTAGGAGCGTGTGCACAAGTTTAATGCTGACTGGGTGGAGGGTCCAGGGTCTTGGGGCATAGTCAGAGGGCTTGTTTTCTGGTCCTTTACTTTTTTGCAGTGGTGGATTTCAAGTCTGCACATGTTCTGGTTTCTGGTTGTGGGCTGTCCACCGGAGATGCAGAGTTTCTCTGTGAGGTAGCTGGGTGACTGGAGGGTGACTGCCTTTATAGTTTGTAGATTATAGATTGTGAGGAAGAGGATCAGAAGGATCCAAGTTACACCGGTATGAAGCCGGGTATACACTTACCCAAAGCCAGACGGAATGGCAGGTGTCAAGAAAACGCCAGTCACCTGAGGCGAGGCAATGCACAATGACATTCAACGGAGGGACGCCTGACAGTGGAGACACTGCAGCGATACCTGACTGGATGCTGGTGCGATTCCTCATAGCAGAGCCAAGGATGTGAATGATGCCCACAAGGGTCGATGACTGGAATAAATCCCCGAACCACACACAACATGCCGTACTCTAACGGCGGAGTTCAGGAAGGAAACGGAAAGACTGTGGAAAATGATGTGTCATGGAAATAACAGGAGATAACACATAACGGCTTGTACTCTTACATAGTGCCTCTGCTTCAAGGGGGTATCTGAGTGTCCGGCTGCTCTCACGTGCATGTGGAGAATTTCGAGGAAGGATGGCTCCTAATTGGTTGATGGCTGGGGAAATCATATAAAAGGCTACTGGAAGATGGATACAATGTTGCATATCGGGCACTCAATTGAGGGAGACCATCCAATTGCGTTTGACATAGGAAAGCGACATAGACTGTGACCTTTCTGAGTTTCAGGTATGTATAACCTGCATCACGTCTGTGAATAAATGCTGCAGGCACAGCCAGCCGTCCATGCACTATAGAATGCAGCTATGGCTATGCAAATCCAGTCTAGCAGCCCGCATAGCCGACCACACTCAAACCCCTGACGTGCCCCAACACCTTGGCCATGAGTATACAGCGACAACCTATGAAAAAATATCAGTCTACCTGGGCAGTCACATGCACTAGCACTCTATCATAAATCACCAACAGCACACACCCGTGTGCCCGACTGGAGCCTAGCCAGCCCTCCCAAGCCCTAACCTTGACGCAATGCTCTCGCTGTGTAGGCAAGTCAACGCCATCTCTTAATCTGCAGCCCACACCACCAAGCTAATGCCTGTAAGACCCTTCATCTACGCTGACAGTGGACTCGCCGTAGCCTGTGCACTTGTGCGATCTAGACTGTAGCACTATAACATCTTGTTTGCAGGATCCTCTGCCTGCACCATGAACAAATTGCATGTCATGCAAAATAATGCCCTTGGTATGGAGTCACTAAGACTGGAGCACCTCTCTGGCCAGACGGATGGCGCACTGGCTTGCGGTCCGCAAGCAGAGCTTATTCAAAACACACTGTAACGCACCCACCCCAGCCCCACCTCTCTCTCTCTCTCTCTCTCTCGAACGCTGCACCTAAAAACAATCTTGCAAAAACTCATCGTCCAGACCTATTCGTACCACCTACATTCACTGCCTAACTATTCTGAAATGTAGGTGCCAGAGAGTGGGGCTAAGCTTTCCGGTCATTGCAGCCAAGAAGTGGAACACCCTACCCCATAACCTAAGAGCAGAACAATCTTGCTGGACTTTCGCCAGCAGCTTGACTCTTAATCACACAGGAGGCTTCTACGACCAAGCTCATTTCTGAAAATGACACTTTGTCTGAATAGTTTCTGATAACCTTTCTGTATTTGCCAGCATAAGTATGTAATCTGCAACCAGCACCTAGATGCCCCAGGGCTTGGTGCGCTTTACAAATGAAAAAATAAACCTGTACAAATGGGGAAAGGGTGCTATATAAATAAATGACCAATACAATACAGATCTTAACTTGCAGGGTGACTGGCAGCAAGAGAAGAGAATGGAGGACTGGTGGGCCTATTCGAATTAAGAGCAGAGATGCAGCTGCCCCCTTAACCATCCAGAAGAGACTGGAATTGCTTGGGAGGGTGGAGTACACTTTTGTAACCCAACTGAATAAAAATAACTTTCTGGAAAAAAATGAGTGGTGGCAGCGGTGGGTTGCGACAGTATCATGGAGTGACTACTTGAAGCATTAACAGATGGGCAGCAGCAGTTACAGCAAATCATGAAGGTTCAATCGCAGCAGCCAATTGACAGGCTTTTCAACAATCCATACAGTTACAAGGAACAAAGCTGAAGATGAACAGAAAAACAATTCTTCTGCTGGCCGATGCTGTCTACAACTATGAGCCAAACCATGCCTCTATCCTCCAAGTACAAAGATGGTGTAGACCAGCGTCATTCTTCACTAGCTTCGAGAGATTTGCCTGAAGTGCCTCACTGGCCACTGGAGCGATGGCACCCCTACTATCGGGGACTATGCAAGGAACGCATCAGACTGGTAATTCTAATGGGGACATGCCATACGGAGAAATAAAGAGCCTTTCTAGATCGATTGTGGATGGATGAAGAGACATATTGGCTCTAATTCCAAGCAACCAGTCTGAAGCCTGGTGAGACCCCTCAGCAACTATACTGCAGAGTGAAGGATCTAGCAAGAAATTGTTACAGCCTCTGTCTGCCGCTGTACAAGAGGTGCATGACTAAGTCTGAAACTATTTTTAGATGCCTTTCCCAGGCTGTTTTCAGCGGTGGGTCATACATCAGAGACCCAGCTTGGCCGATGCGATCAACATAGCATTGACCTAGAAGACGGCAGGAACCAGTAATGTTTTTCCCAGGAGCACAAGGCTGAGCAGTACATCTAACGACCGAACCCTTCATGGTACGATCACTACGACATGGCATACTCAGAAGGAAGGGCAACGAGAAGTCATTTCAGCCAGAAAAGAAGGTGGGAGAGAGGGGAGGGAGTCTGATCCCTGAATCGCCCCAGCAGGCCCTACATATCGACAGCCAGTGTTGTGGCAACTGGGGCATATCGCCCATGTGTCCTACCCGAAGGGCTGCAGACCTCTGCTTCTTGCAGAGAGGAACTTCAGCAACCTATCCTGTAGACGTTGACTGAACGCTGACCTACGCGATGTTGGACAGCCAGTCGGTAGACTGCTATAGCCCCACAAGTGAGTGGTTCTATTGTGCACCTTGAGGATTATCTACCCATTTGTTCTCTACACGGGAATAATAATAAATAATAATAATAATAATAATAATAATTAGGCTTTTATATAGCGCTACAAACCCTCAGGTATCTGAGCGCTGCTTATTATTACCCACGGTGTGTGGTGCTCATTTATCGACCTCGGAAGGATGAAAGGCTGAGTTTGGCCCCGCCGGGATTCGAACCTGCGTTAACAGGCTCTGCACGGGTGTCAAAGCGAGCGCTCTACTCGCTGTGCCACTTGACCGGTTTTATCATATCTAACCACTTAATGTTTTATCATATCTAACCAAAGTGGTACACTTAGCGGAGCAGGCTAAGATTATGGACCTTAAGGCTGCACTTTTTCCTTCCTTGCACACTCCAGTGTTGGTAGGGTCCAATATGCCCCATTTGAAGTAGGTGGTAGATTTGGTTAATGGTGTAAAGAAGCCCCTTATTCCACAGAAAGGGTTGAATGACACAAGTTTAGATCACAGAAATCCAAGCTGGAAACTAGAGCATGTGAACAGATGTGGAATCGAGCTGTGTATGTCTCTCGACCAATAGATTGGAAGTTGGAGAAACGTGTGACTTCTGTAAGGACAAACCATAAGACCCTACGTTAATAGGGGCCAGAAAGGTGGCAAACAGATAAAAAAAAACCTTTGAGAAGGCGACAACCATCACATTTCATCACAGGCTATCACGTCACCTTTACAAAGCAGAGGATGAAACGGATAAAGAACAGCTGCTACTATCCAGGCCACACCATCAATTGGTGATGCAGTTAGCCCACAGCCACCCATGCAGAGGACACGCAGCCTCCCCAAAAATCCAGAAGAATGTGACCAAGTGCTTCTATTAACCTGGGGTATTCAGAGATGTAAATAGATATTGCAGGGGATGCCCCGCATGCCAAGCAATCAGTGGAACAATACCAGCAAAAGCTCGACTCCAGAAAATATCCTTGGCGATGGGATGAATATAGAAGGCCAGTTGGATCCAACCATCAGGGTGTTCAAATTACCTGTTGGCGATTGTGGGTTATGCCACAAGGTACACCTAAGCTTTCCCGTTGAGGGGTACCTCAGCAATACAAATATGATCAGTTAATTCCTTTCTTTTCACAAGTGGGATTTACTGACACAATACTCGCCAACCAGTGCATACGTTTCAGGTCAACAGTCATGACCCAAATCTGTCAAAGTTTACAAATTAACCAGATAAGATTAGTGTATCTGATGACACGGTCTGGATCGCTACAACACCACAATTAAGCAAATTCTAAGAGTTGGGGATGCAAAGAATTGTGATTGAGCTATACCCCTTATCCTGATGGTACACTCCAGTGTCCTGCTGGATTTTTCCCATTCGAGTTGCTATTTGGTAGACCACCACAAACCTTATTGGATGATGTGAAGGAAGAGTGGGAGAAAAATTAGGAATTGTCACTCGGAGGACCTCAAGAAGCACCTAGACGGCTTACGAACATTTCCCCACGAAAATCTGGGGAAAGCCCAAAATGCACAGTATAACGAAGTGTTGGATGAGGACTCATAAAACTGGCGATAAGTGCTTGTTTTGTTGCCAATAAATTTAGCCCGCTGGAGGGGGACCGATGTGGCAACAGTCAACTATCGAAGAAGCTGGACAGGAAAGAACCAGAGAAAGTGGATCTCGTGAAACTACTAAAGGAATGGATAGAGCGGAGGACCTTGACATTAGTGACAACATATCTTGACGAGGAAAAACAGTTTGCGAATACCAGAGATTCAATCTGGCGGATGTTCAATGGGGAATGAATTGAACGCTTGATCAGAAAGAAGGGGGTGCTAAGGAAATATACCACTACTTTCTGCACTGTACTGGGTAACACAGTACTGGCAGAACACGTCATCAACACCAGGCCAGATAGTACGGCTTAGACTTGATCGTATACCGGAAGCCAAAAGATAGGTGGTGAAGGATGAAATGGAAGCAATGTTACACAAGGATATTATAGAGCCATCATCAGCCTCTGGTGTTCTCCCATTGAACTGGTACCAAAGTCAGATGGTTGAACCAGGTTTTGAATGGATCTTTGGCAATTTAACCATATTTCAAGGTATGAATTGTACCATGTTCCTAGAGTGGATGAACTACTGGAGAAACTAGCATCCGCCCGCTAGACCAGTACCATCGATCTGATGAAGGGATAGTGGCTGATCCCTTAAACTGCAAGCCAAACAGAAGACTGATTTTTGCCACCCCTCTTGGCTTATATCAGTTCAATGTCTTATCGTTTTGGTGCCCTGGGGCACCTGCAACTTTCCAGCGATTAATGGATCTGGTGCTGAGACCACACAAGGAAAATGCTGTCACTTATCTAGGCAGTGGGCTTTAGTGAGTCCTGGAGAAGTTGCGTCATGCATCTCAAAGTAGTGGAAGCATTGAGGTCGGCAGGTCTGCATATAAAATCCCAAGAAAAGACAGTTGAAACAAAATACTTTGGATAGGTTGTTGGGAGAGGGATTATTCAACCCCAAGCCAACAACGTAGGAGTGATCGAAAAAATGGCCATTCCATGGAATGGACAGCCCATTGCACTGTCCAAACTTAAAGAAACCCTTCTTTGTATAAACGGATGTATCCGGGCAAGGCATTGAGGCAGTTGTCTGATTGGTTTTCTCAGTAGGAAGTTGCTACAGCTTGAAACTACCTATTACACCGGCTACCAGGAATGCCTTGCTATCAAGTGGGCGGTCGAGGCCCTTAGGTACTTTCTGCTGGGACAACGGTTCACTTAATTTACAGACCATGCCCCGCTTCAATGGCTGGCTAGACACAAGGACTCCAACCACATGGCATTGCGACAGTTTCTGTTGCAACCCTTTGACTTTTCATGATTCATTAGCTGGACAAGTTAGATAGTGGCAGACTCTGTCCAGGTTTGACCCCATGCCTGATCTGCCTGGAGTTGGTGTGGGGGTTGTGAGGAAGAGGCTCAGAAGGATCCGAGATACGCTGGTCTGAAGCTGGGCATACGTTAACCAAAAGCCGGATGGAATGACTATGCCGGTCTGAAGCCGGGTATACATTTACCAAAAGCAAGATGGAATGACGGCTGTCAGGAAAATGCTGCAGTCTCACCTTGGGTTAGATATGATGGCAGTGTGGCTTTCACTGGAGGGACAGTGGAGACGCTGGCGAGATACCCAATTGCAAAGCTAAGGATGTGATACCCACAAGGGTTTGACTGGAATAGATCACAGAACCCTGGCCGGCTGTACCCTCAATCGGCGGAGTTCAGGCCAGAAACTGAAAGACCGTGTGAAACTGTGTAGCATGGAAATAACAAAGAAAACAGTATAACGCATACCGGGATGTACTCTTACCTGGTCAATGCCTCAACCGAAGGGGGCTTCAGAGGGCTGGGCCACTGCCGCGTGCATGCCGAGAACACCAGAGGAGGGAGGATGAACTGCAGCCATGTCTGGGGCGGGGGGTGGGGCGCCGAGGCAGAACTTGATCTGTACATGGGGTACAAACTATAAACAAGGAGGCTCCTGATTAAAAGGCTACCGGAAGATAATTACTGGCAGCAAGAGAAGAAAATGGAAGACTTGTGGGCCTATTCCAATTAAGTGAAGAAGCAGCCCTTTATCCATCCAGAAAGAACAGAAGACGAATTGCTTGGGAGGGTGAAGTAACATTGCTGTTTTGGAGTGCACCGGTGTAACCCAACTGAATAAAAGGAACATTCTGACAAACATCGAGTGGTGTCCATCTCACAATGATACAGCAAGACTTGAAGGTGATTTGTGCGTGCAGTGGGAGCCAGTGAAGGTTTGAGGGTTGGGATGATGTGGTAGTATCTGCGTAGACCCGTGCAGTTTCTTGTAGGACAATTATCATGGGAACAAGAGGGCTGACTGGTGACTTTCGAGGAGTGCATTGCCCCATCCAGGTGGGTTAGGGCCATTGCTTGAATGGTTGATATAAAGCTGTCCGAAGGGAGGAAGGGCTTGCCTTTCAGAAGGATGGAGAGCTGATGCTAAGCTTCCTCAGTTTTTAGCTGTGGGTCTTCCAGGAGAGGTGTTTGTCGTTCTGGAACCCGAGAGACTAGGGCGCAGGAGATGAGCTCTGGTGTGAATGCCTCAAGTGTTCATGGTTGATAGCCAGGCTGTTTCTCTGGGTGTTCGTTGTTGGTGAGGAGTAGAAATTCAGTCTTGGTGGGGTTGAGCTTCAAGTATACACTGGACATCCAAGACTGGATCTGCGAGTGGCAGGTTTTGAGGGTATCTGATAATGTCCCCATACATAACATTGCTGGGAAATGCCACTGGCGACATAAATGGTAACATTGTGTATGGAGACAGGTTGTGGGGATGTCCCCTGCTCCCCTTGTAAAAAATATTTTGGGGGTTGCAGGTGTGTCCCCACTTGTTCAATGTAATTGTCTCTGCAAAGACAGCAACTTTTTTGTCTGGAGAAATTGTTGCAGGGACATTACATGGAATCCTTTTGAGCCTATGGATGTCCTTGATGGAGTTGATCTTGAGGTATAGATGTGGGTGTGCATATTGGTGGATGTTGGGTGTCGCTGAGAGGGCTCATGTATAGATTGAAGAGCACTGGGGAGAGGCTTGGACAATGCAGGACTCCACAGGTGAAAGGAACCATGCGGGACTCCTCAGGTGACTAGTAGCATTGGTGGTCTAGAGGAGTCCATCTGAACAAATTGCTGGAAGTTGGCGAGGTAGGACTTAAACCAGCATAGGATAAGGTTGCCGATGTAGGATGGCCATAGGGTGTTGTCGACCGCCCCCCCCCCCCCCCCCTCCCTGCCGCCCTCCCCCGGTATGGTTGCTGTCTACATGCTGCATCTGGGTCTGAACCTGGATTGTTAGGTTTCGAGGAATGTTGGTTGGTTGGTTAGTTCTTTGGCTAGCACCAGGTCGGATGCGGTCCTGGTGCATCACCAGGTTTTCTCTTGTCTAATGATGACTCTCTTGCTGAAGTTGAGTTTTTGTATGTATCAGGGTGCTGACTGTTTCAGCTTGCAGGCGCATTGTTTCAGAGGCGCTTGTCAGTTTTATGGAGAGGTTGGCGTTGAGTGCTTACAGTAGTGTTGCGGTTCGGTTGGGGTTCTTCAGTCCATGTAAGGTGGAGGTTGGCAGTGTCTTCTGTGATGACTTCCACCCAGAAGTTCTTGAAGCACCTGAACATTTGTTGGATGGTTTTCTGCTAGGAATGCTTAACTATGGTGGTGTGCAGGATGTTGAAAAGCACAGCCTGGTGGTCAGACCAGTTAAGCGAGAGAGCTCTGTAGTGAACGCAAGACAGTGCAGTGATGATTAGGTCGAGGATGTGACCTTTATCGTGGTGTGGATCTTTTGTGTGCTCTGAGGGTGTCTGAGGCTGGTGAGAGCTTCCTTCAACAGTTTGGTGGCCTTGTTGGTTGGTAGGTTGAAGTTGCCTAGGATGATGTTGGCTTGCGTGAGGGACATGGTGGTGACCAGGTCGGTGAAGTCTCAGAAGAAGGCAGTGTTGGGTTTGCATGGTCTGTAGATGAGATGGAAGGTGACTGTCTTTTTTTGTAGAGCCGGAGGTGACAGGAGAGGACTTCCAAGGAGCCAATGTTGCTGGAGTCCAGTCTGGTGCAGGGACACAAGGTCTTGTGGATGACTGAGGCCTTGCCTGTCTTGGTCAGCAGGTCAGTGTTGGATGCTGTAGTCGTCTGGGACACTGATGTCCAGGATGTGGGTGTCGGCCAGGTCTTGTTGATGAAGATGGCGTCAAGGTTGTGTAGTGATGAGGTCAGTGATGTCTACTGCATGGGTAATAGCTGAGCGGACATTGGCGAGCATCAACATCTGTGTTGTGGACTGTGAGGGCGTGGTTTGGGTGAGTCTGCATTGCTGAGGGAATGTCGTTGTTGCCTGGGGATGGAGGGAGAAAAAGCATGTTGCCTGCTTACTTTTCTCACCAGGGGCTCGGGCCCTGGGTCCTCCCGATCCAAAACAGGAATTCCCTCTTCATCTGCCCTTAACTTCGGATGCCTGGGCCTCTTTCGTATTTTATTTCTCTTGGATTGAATATTGACGTGGTTCTCCCCTTTTCCTAGGGTGTTCTACACTGTTCCTTCATTCAGCTTTTTAATAATTCTTTCTTTGACCACATTTAGAATTCAATTACTTCCAGGTTAACTTGGTTTCATTTCTACTGAGACTAGTTGCTTGTGCAGTAAGATTCCCTTTAGGCCTTCTGTACTTTCCATGCTCCCTGTTACCTTTGTTCTTGAAGGAAAATCTCTTTGGGAGCCCGCTACATGCGGGACCATCTGTCTGGTCCTGTACCCTGGGCACCTTCTCTACTATTGCGTCTCTACTTGCGCTGCCTCATTTCATCGCGCTGTTCTGGTTTTGCAGCTTGATTGGACACCCTGTGACACTGATGCCGTAGCTTCTCGCTTGTGGTCTCGCCACCACCACCACCTGGGCTCCTACCTGCAAGTTCCTCTCACTTTGGGTCGGGCATCACGCTCTGCCACATCAGGCGAGTTTGAACCTTGCAGGCTTCTTGGTTTCAGTCTTCTCCAGCTACTACCCTGCTTGGCACCTTCCCAGCCTTGTGTTTGCATTCCTCTTGCTTGTCTCAGAGTGCATACTTCTCATCAACGTACTTGTCCCAATGCACTGTATGTACTGACTTCAAGGGACATGTTCTTTTTCCGTAAGATAACGGCGTCTATTCTGAGTTTCCTCGTCCCAGTCTTGATACTTCAGTTTCTGGTATTTTAAAAATCCCATGTATTCCAAAGTATGTCCAGTTATATAGATTTTCTCATGGCAGCAAGAGTCCTTGTCCCTTAAGGCACAGTCTCTCCCGGTGACGTCCCACTTGCCTCTACCCCTAGGGAGGGTATTGCAAAGTGCGCTCACCTCTGTAGCCTCACGTGTGGAGGGGTTGGGGGAGGGGCCCCCTCTTGGGGAGAAGGGATAGATTCCCAGGATTTGTCAGAGCTCTCCCTTAGGATGTACGTTCCTGATATTTCGGTGGATATGGCGAAATAAGGACCACTGTCTAATCTGCCACCCGACCACTCTTTGAGCCGCACTTTGTCCATGAGTGGAATAGCAATCTTTGGTCCCTGCATAGTCAAAGGTTGAAGGTTGTGCCCTTTTTTTAAATGATGTCCCATGCTACATCTGATGGATGAAAGTCCTACCACCTAACATTAAACTCTGTTTTGGGGGGGAGGAGCACTAAACGTTGTTCTGTGTATGTCTATAATTGAGATGGTTAGTGACTTTTATGGCTGACTAGTAGCTTGATTTCTGCCTCCCCCGAGTTGCACCTTGTGAATGCCATCTGTCCCTACTGGGTTTTCAAGCCTAGGCCTAGTTCCTAGATTGTAATTCATTCACATGTAGAGCATCCCGACTGGCTGTGGCTAGTTGACTCTGTCCTACTTCATAGTGGTGATTGCTATCTTCATGAGGCTAGTTGTGTGCATCATGTGGTCCTGGAGGGCAGTGGTTTGCTTGAATGCAAATCTGGGGGTTGAATATTTGTCCCCAATATTCATGTTGCAGTTGATTAGCTTGCTTTTTCCTCTTGCTGTCATGTTTTGGGCCTTTATCCAGCCTCTTTGCTAGGCTACCCACTCTTTAAGTTGTCTAGTTTCTTTTGGTATGTAAGAAACTGGCAACAGGTTTTCCCCATGAGTGAGTTTTGGTGTTGGCTCCCATACTTGGAGTGAATTATGGTCCTTTTCTTTCTTGAAGTGTGTTGTGGTAGATTTTTTTTTCTACATCTAGAAAATGCAGTGCGCGTCTATTGTTTTTGTAAGGAAATTTGAGGTCTGTTGATCCAGTTGCAAAGGTTTGCTTGTTGATCAGACTTCATTTGTGGACTACAGTTAATGTATTTTACCATGGAGTTTATTTAGTCACAAGCTGATTCTGTGAGAGATTACATTGATTGCAGAGGTTGACCACACTAGATGCCAATTCCATCCAACCCCAGTGCTTGTCCTTGAGGTCTCATATCCAGTTGATATTTCAACATCTCTAAATGCAAATAAATTATAGCTAGTTCTGTGAATTGGAAAATAATGGTCATTTGGATTTTGTCATGGAGTGCCTCCTATATCCACCGTGACCAATATTTGTTGTCCATTAAATATTTGCAAGGCCAAGCAATAACAATGCTGAAGGTAAATAACTTAAAGGGTTAATTGTCATATTGAACGAAAGTTCTTCTACTCTATTAAGTTCTTCTGTTTGTGGTAATTTTTAAGCTATAGATAACTTTTCTTTGATTAGGCTGCCTGTAAACTGGACATGAGATTGGTAGGTTAAAAAGAGGGTCAGAAAGACGGCACCATGTCAGATATCAAAGGTAGTGCTGAAAACCTACAGCATTTTATGAATTTAAGTAGGCCTGGATCTAGGCTGATTTGGATTAATAAGGAGTTTACAAGTACTTGCATCAAATATCGTATGCTTCTGGAACCAGGGATCCCCATCCTGCATGACTCCAGTCTTAGATTTTTGTCTTCAGTCCTGAAACCCACAAGCCCAAGGGAGAAAGTGTCTAGGTGGCAGTGTTGGGAAAGATTTCTCTATACTGTACCTTTCTTTCCATTTTTATGGACCCCCCAAACATTTTGCTTTTATTTGTTCTGGAACTGTACTGTTTACAGTGCAGTGAGGCCTAAAGCTTGACTACACTGTTTTTTGCTCATCTGTTAATTGGAAACTGACATGTCCTTCAGGCTGTCGCTACTGAGAAACAGTTTCTTAGTCTTGGGACTTTGTTACTACTTTAAGTAACTTGTTACCACTTGTAACATCATTGTACAATGTATCTTACAATGCAGTACACTAGGCTGTGGATAAAGGTTCTGTTTGCCTCTGTTCGCCGCGGAGAGAAGCGGGCGCTCTCCCTACCCAGCCTACACATTCAGAAAGCTTCTTCTGGTTCACTATAGGTATGCGCGCAGCATATGCCCCAGGCAAGTAACCCAAAGCGATCGCTTCAATCATCACCATCACACACCTGACATAAGGTAACTCTTTGCACAACGGGCCCTCGCCTAGTCCCCTATCGCCCCATGCTCGACCTAATCCTCTATTCCGGCATTTACTAGTGTTCACATGTTCTTGTCCACCCTGTATGCTATACGTTGTGCACCCTATCTCGTCGATCCATCCTAAACCTTCGTATACCAAACTCACCTGAACCTGCCTATGCCATTGCATACTGTATTCTTACTGTTTTACTGTATTCTTTTGATCCAGCGTTTACTGTACTCATTTGAATTAACCTACGCAACTGCATACCGTCTTCTGAACTAGCCTATGCCATTGCTCACCTGACTTGTTGAACTAGCCACGGCCATCTGATGCACCTGAATTTACTTGCACTAGCCCATGAGATCTAGTGCACTTGATCTAGCTGGGCAGCTATTCGTTCCACGCACTGCCCTGATTCGGACAACTGTGCCCTTGTTGCATATCTGAGACATGACATTTACTATGACTAAGATCCCCACCTATTCTGTGCACACCCTCATCAGATCTGCCCTCCTCGCCTTAACTACTATGGCAGCCATCTGCAACATCTCCCCTCTAGTATGGGAAGTGAAAACCACTGCAGCACACGTAAAAGCCATCCTACCATACATAAGAAAACCACTACCCCCTTGCAAACTAATTGAACCCACATACTTCCTACCGCCTTTCATCCCCAGTCAAAAGCTAACCAGTAGCAGGAGTAACTATGCAAGTTTCTTCTGAATCCCAACAGATTCTGCGCTCTACCAACACCCGTCCGCGCCATACACTCATGACTGGAACGCTCGGATGCCCCTACCGCACAATGTCTCACTTCCTGTGACATCGGCGCCCTTGATTTATGTAGACGCCAGTGGGGGAAGGGCCTTCTTGGCAACCCTCTCCCTTACGCCCCTGGAATTACTCCGCTCATGAGGCCTCCTCCTGTTGCCCCAAATCGGCGGAGGACGCCTTTTTTGGCAAGTTTCAAAAGCTGATGCGTTCTGACTCCATGGAGTACTTTCGAGGCTTTTTAAGGGAGATATGCCCGCCTGTGCCGATGGTCCCAGCTGCGGTTCCTGTGGCTCTGCCGGCGCCGGCCTTACCAGCTGGGCCTCGCCCAACTCTTCCACCCCTGCCTCCGTTGTCCCCACTGGACAAGGCTATTGTGGTGCCGGATGTGACTCCGCCTGATCAGGACCTGTCGGACGATGTGCAGGGCGATCAGGACAGTGAAGACCAGCTCCGCTCTGTCAGAGCTTTTCACGACTGGGTGCTGGACATGTCTGTTGGATGTTCCAATACCCGAGGCACCAGCTCCACAGGAGGGCGTGCTTTTGGGGGCGTTCACCTTATCTCCTTTGGAGCGTACTGGCTTGTTCTTGCAGAATGACATTTTGGCCGAGGTCCTTCAAGTCTTAGAGAAACCACACTCTGGACCGTTTGTCAACAAGAAGATTGACGCACGTTACAGGCTCCATTCTTCGGAAGAGGTGGCCTTGGCGTCATGTCCGCCCCCCCCCTCCTCCACAGTAGTGGCTGCAGCCACTTTGTAATCCAGACCTGCGTCATCCTCTTCTACGACGGCTACACAGGTTCTGGCCAAAGAGGACAAGCTTCTCGACTCCCTTCGGAGGAAGATTTTCGTTAACTCAGCCCTGCAACTGTGTCAAGCCAATGCAGAACTGGTGTTCGTGGGGGTGAATATGAAAATGTGGAAAGGTCTGTCGGAGTTTGAGGAGTTTATTCCCGCTGAAAAGCTAGAAGATTTCAAAGCAGGATTGTCGGGATGCCCGCGTCTTGGCACAGGATCTGCTGGAGGCTGCGGCGCATCATGTCGGCACCTCGGCCAGGGGCCTTAAGCTTGGTGTGGATACCTCTCGTCAGGCTTGGCTGCACGCCACCAAGTTCTCTAAGGAGGTGCAGGATAAGGTTTTGGACCTGCCTTTTTATGGCATGGAGCTCTTTCATTCTACAACAGACGGGAAGCTGACCAAAACTAAGGACAGCACTCAGACCGTCCAGTCCTTGTCTGTCCTGGTAAAACCTCCTTTCAGGACAGAGATCGTCGTCAAACCCTCGGCCGTCCTCTGGTTTCAGGTTTTTTTTAGATCGGAAATCCCATAGGGTTGACACCCCTTCAGGAAATTGACGCCGAAGGCAGCAACAGTCGGTTTTCTCCTGCTCCTTAGCCGCCTCCTCAGGTTCAGGTGGTGCTGCCACCGAGAAACCAGCTAAATGAGGGTTTTCTGTACTCGCACAAGACCCCGGTGGGAGGGCACATTTCATCTCTTTGGCAGGCGTGGCAGACCATCACCGAGGACCGGTGGCTCTTGTCAGTCACGCGGGCTTCCGCTTAACCCCTTCCCGTTACCCCCACCCATCAATCCTCCCTTCCAGCAGTCGGCGTCACCCTCCCTCAGAGCAGCAGAGATTCAGAAGTTACCTGATCTCAGGGCGGTGGAACCCATTCCTTTAGGGGAGCGAGGGGAGGGCTTTTATTCCTGGTAGTTTACGGTGCCCAAACCCAACCAGGCTGGCCTGTGCGCCATCCTATACCTTGTGATTGGCTCAGCGTGGTGGACCTCCAGGATGCGTATCCTGATCTGGAATCCGCATAGGTGATACCAACGGTTTTCCGTGGGGGAGGAGCACTTCCAGTTCAGAGTGCTCCCTTTTGGCCTCAGCTTGGCACCACGTGTCTTTACAAAGATGTCAGTTATCACAGCTTATCTTCGGCTTCAGGGTAATCATGTGTATCCGTATTTGGAAGATTGGCTGCTGCGCAGTCCCTGTCCGCTGAAAGCCTCGAGCAATGCTCAGTCTCTCCTCCAGCTCCTGTTTCACCTTGGGCTGTCCGTGAACTGGTGGAAATCTTCCATGATGGTCTCTCAGGACTTCACTTTCCTGGGTTTTTGTTGGAACACGATCGACTGCAGAGTCTACCTGACCGCGGACAGAATGACGGATATGTTGGCCACGTGTCGGATGTGTGTGCAGTCGAAGGGCATGTCGGCCTGGTGGTTCCAGAGGCTTCTGGGCCTCATGGCCTCGTGCGTACTGTCTCATCCTCTTCCTCGGCTCAAGATGAGGCGGACGCAGATGGCTCTTCGGAGTTCTTGGCCTCAGGCTTTGGATCCGGACTCCAAGATAATATCGATTCCAGCTTTCATGAGAGTAGACCTGGTGTGGTGGTTGTCTCTCAGTAACCTGTTGGTGGGTGCAGGGTTTCAAGACCCTGCTCCGGTGGTGACTATCACGACAGACTCCTCCCTTCTGGGGTCGGGTGTGACGTTGGATCTTCAGGTCTCTGACCTCTGGTCACCCCATGACAATTTCCTTCATATAAATCATCTGGAGCTTCTGGCGATCTTCCTGGCGCTCAAGGCGTTCAGGCCGTTCATTGCCAAAAAAGTGGTTTGTGTCCGCACGGACAATGTGGTGTCCATGTTTTACATCAACAAGCAGGGGGAACCAAGTCTCCTCTTGTGTATCTTGCCATTCAGATTTGGGAATGGGTGGTTCAGCATGATATCTGGCTGGTGGCAGTACACATCCCGGGCCAGCCGAATGTCATGGCAGATGCCCTCAGCCGTCAAACAAGGGTCAGTTGCGAGTGGGAATTGAAAGCGGAGGTCCTCTTACAGATATTCCTGTGTTGGGGCACTCCAGAAGTGGACCTGTTTGCAACATCGGCAAACAAACTTCCTCTGTATGCCTCCAGAAATGGGCTGTGAGCCTCCTCTCTGGGAGATGCTCTCGAGATTCCATGGCACAACATGGGGGGCCTATGCTTTTCCGCCTCTGATTCATTGGGGGTGATGGCCGGCTAGGTTCTGGTTTTCAGAGCTTCAACTGTCGGTGTGTGCACCGATCAGGCTTCCGCTGGTTCCCGATCTGCTTAACCAGAGAGATCGGCAGCTGTGGCACCCTTCCTCACAATTGTTCAGCTTGGTTGCATGATTCCAGAGTTCAGATCTTTAGAACATCTCAACCTGTCTGCTGACAACATGCGTATTATTCAGGAAGCCCTCGACGTCTCAGTATAGAAGCAAGTGGCTTCGGTTCTGTCACTGGTGCTTAGCCAAACAGCTGGACCCCAGGGTGGCTACGATTGACAGTGCTGTCATTCGTCTCGTCTAGCAGAGTCGGGCATCTTATCTTTGGGCTGTGGCAGCCTACCTATCCACGGACCAGTGCTCTTTTTCGCTTTGTGGGTCTACTGCATCTTCACCGCCCCCCCCCCCCACCCCGTTCGCAAACCGCATCCGACGTGGGATCTGAACGTGGTTCTTACGGCCTTGTGCCATAAGCCTTTTGAAAACAATGGCTACGATAGATCTTAAGCACCTTTCGTGGAAGGTGTCTTTCTTGGTCGCGGTTACCTCGGCAAGGCGTGTGAATGATCTCCAAGCTTTGTCGGTGGAGAATCCTTTCTTGGTTTTCCACAACAAATCCATCTTTCTTACCAAAGGTGGTTACCGATTTCCATCTAAATCGGTCAATCTCGCTGCCTGTCTTCTTTCCAAACCCGGCTTTGGAAGCTGAGAGGGTTTTGCATTGCCTGGATGTTGGAAGTGCTCTTAAGTTCTATCTGGACAGAACATCTGAATTTAGGAGTTCTCAACTATTGGTGACCTTTGGTAACCCGCAGGGCAGCAGGCCTCCAAAGCGACTCTCCATGTCAGGACTGCTACAATCTTGTCTGGCGCAGAGGCAGAGAAAACTCCTGCCTCCCAGTAAGGTCTTGGCACCTGGACCTTGTAGGAACCAAGGGGTAACCGCGACCCGCCGGGGAAAGAGGTTAGGGTCTGTAGATTGGATGGGTAGAGGGTAGCAGGGTAACCGATAAAAGGGTTGGGGAGAGGTTGTGGATGGGGAAGGGTAAGTAGGGAAAAGATGCTGCTCAGCTCCTGCCGCCTTATCCACTGGTTCAGCTTATGGTGTTCTCCGCCCTTTCAAACCACCATCTCACTAAACACTTTGCCCAGCAGTTATGAAGCCTTTGTGGTAGAGCCTCTTTGAGCTTTTGCCTGGAGCTCTAACCACTGCTTATTACTTGTTACATCTGGATAAACTTTGCATGTACCCCCCAAATTCCTCACTGCATTACCTTCATGCAGTTCTAAAAGGTACTTGCTATCACACACATTGCACCATGTGAGATTACAGATTGCAGTGAAACAAGAAAATGCATTTAGCTGCAGATCGTAGTCCTAGGTCCTTTAGTGCTGCACGGGAAGTCCTGAATGTTCTGCGATGAAGCTCTGCTGGAAAATACCAAAAATAACAATGAGCGAGGGCCGAGCTAATTCTAGCGTTCTCAGCACTCTGGTTTCTACCCCAAGTAACGGGTAATCATGAGTGGAACCTGCGCGCAGTACGGGTTAATTTCACCCGAAGCTCCGCACACATGTTTCCTGAATGTCTCCGTTTAAGGCATCGGAGAGCGTGCGTTTCGGGTTGCTTTCACCCGGAACGTTGTAAAGCATTTAATTCTGTCACTCCCAAGAATGCATTCAACATGCAGATTAGTGTCTGCCATGCACTGCGGTCTCTACCTCTAAGTAAACATGCCCTCAAAAGGATTAGTCTTCTCTTCACACGTGGGTTCAAACAAGATGGCACTTATCTGTATTCTGGCACGGGGCCTGTGAAGTATTCAGCCGTGCCGAATGCCCTGCGCAGGCTTGCCCTGGGCAGAGCGCTGGAAAAGAGGTCCGTTCCCTTCTGAAGCCGGAATAGCAAGCAGGAGCGAATGGGCGCGGCTCGCGCATGCGCAGTTTGTCTGGCGTGGCTCTTTCCATCCCAGCGGGCTTGTGAAGCACACAGCCTGCTGGGAAATGTAGTTTCCTGATGTTCATTTGTCACTGAGTGTTCTGCCTGCAATAAGGATGGAATAGCCTCCTTATGTAACAAATATAGGGCTTGTGCAAGGGGTTAGTGAGACCAGGGTGTTTCTGGGGGGGGGGGGTTTGCATGACACACATAGTACTATTAACATGCCTAGCCCTGACACTCCAGATGGATTGCTGCCTGTATTCCGGAGTCCTACACTATTCAGGGTCTCCAGCCTCCTAAAGGGATTAATGCACATCTGGTACGGGGAAAGGCAGCGGCTGTTGCCTTTCAAATGTATGTCCCCTGGCAGACCATCGTGAAAGCGTCTACTTGGGCTTCCCCATCGGCTTTTTGTAAACATTACCGCTTGGACCTGAGCTCCAGATTTGATGCTCAGTTTGGCCAGGCTGTGCTGAAAAACCTTTTTCAGTAGGGGGTTTCCATCCACCTGTAGTTCCTGCGAGGAGTGCTTGGGAATCTCCGATAAGTATGGAGGAAAGGGGACAGGACTTGGGAGTATAACCAGGTTACTCACCGTAGTGACCACCTTACTCCTAATCCATAGTCCCCTTTCCTCCATACGGCCGCCCGCCGTCCCCTCTAATAAGGTTCCTCTATTATTGCTTAAAGGTCTCTGACCTGGCGATGGAAAAGGACTGGTGGGGGATGCGCTGGGCGGAGCTAAGGTCAGGGTTACGGCCGCGTGCGGTATCCCAGGTAAAAAGAGGGACACATTCTTTAAAAATGTGGTGCTTTTTACAAAGTGCTCCCGTCCCACCGGACGGAGGAAGGTCACAAGTATGGAGGAAAGGGGACTATAGACTAGGAGTTAAGGTGGTCATTCCGGTGAGTAACCTGGTTATTCTGACTGGAGCCCGCATATGAAATGTTTGCGGTTCTCTGGAGCCCGCGGATGAAATGTTTGCGGTTCTCTGGAGCCCGCGGATGAAATGTCTGCGGTGCTCCGTGGGAGCAGAACACTTCAGTTTCAGTTAATCCTTTTGAGCTCAGCGAGACGCACAGGAAACTACTCTGAGGGGCCCGTAGCAGTCCCTCAATACCAGATCTTCCAAGGTTCCCCATTTTGGGCTAAGGCTGACCCCATTTCTGCTGTGGCTTCTAATACCAGGGTTCGCCCTGAGGCTTCTCCATCTGGCGCTAGCTGTACAGAGTCTTGGTCGAGGCCCCTCTCGAGGTGGCTATAAAACCAGGGTTAAACCTGAGGTTCCCCTGCTTGGGACTAAATTGATCACCAACAGAATTGAGTCCCTCATCGAGGGTCCTGGCTGTAAGGTATATCCCTAAGCCTTTTTGCCCGTGCAGCCGTGGTGATACCAGTTCTGTTGAGGGGGTGAAAGAAGGCGGTCACGTACCACAGACCTTCCAATGCTAAGCCGAGGATCCTCCACTAGACTAAATCTGGGGAAACCCCTGATGTATCGAGTAAACACCCTTGATCTTCCAGTATCGGCTCTGCCAAGTTTCCTTGTTTCAATGCTAGGATTGCACGCAAGGCCCCGGACTTCCCTGTGGAGACTATTGCTTCACTTGCTCCTGTGACACAGTTTGCCCCTGGTGTGTGATAATGGCGGCCCAACCTCCGCAGGCCATGGCAGCCATTTTGAATAACTCCATTAGAGCGAGGTTTTAAATCAACAAGCAGGGCACCACAGACTCTCCTCTCATTGTGGAATTCGTCATACAAATTTGGGCTGGGCCATCCAGTATATGGTTTGGCTCCAGGCTCCACACATCCCGGGTCACCTTAATGACCGCAGACTAATTCAGTCGCCAGTCGGCATTAGTTACGAGTGAGATTAACAGCAATATCATCTCCAACTTTTCCAGAAATGGGGTATGCTTGAGGTGGTCCTCTTTGCAACTTGTGGGTCAACATGAAAGCTTATGCTTTCCCCTCATTGCCTCCTTTCTATTGGTCGCTCTGTAAGCACATCAAACCTTTGCCGAAGCAGCTAGGTGGGCTTTCCCACCAGCTTTTGGTAAGCATTACTGCTTATACCTGGGCTCCAGAGCTGATTCTCAATTCAGCCAGGCGGTTCTTAAAACCTTTTTCAGTAAGGAGGTTCCATCCACATGTATTTCCTGTGAGGAGTGCTTGGTAATCTCCCAAGAGTATGGAGGCAAGGGGACGGGACGTAGGAGTATAACAAAGTTACTCACCGTAGTGACGATCTTACTCCTAGTCCATAGTCCACTTTCCGCCATACGCACGCCCGCCGTCCCCTCTAATAAGCGTCCTTTATTATTGCTTAAATGGTCTCAGACCTGGGGATAGAAGAGGACTGAAGGGCGTTGCGTGGGGCGGAGCTAAGAAGGGTGGGGTTATGGCCGTGTGCAGTACACTGCATAAAAAGGACACCTTTTCAATTTGATGATTTTTTACGAAAAGTGCTCAGGTCCCGTCACACAGAACAGAATGTCCCCAAAGTATGGAGGGAAGGGTTCTATGGACTAGGAGTAAGGTAGTCACTACAGTGAGGAACTTTATTTTACAATGTATAGTTTCTTTTGACCATATGCATGTTACAATTTCTTTATACCAGCTACAACCCTCTCTCCTATGATATGCCTGGCTGCTCTATCCATGCTACCAACACATTCTCGGGTGGTACAGCCTTCTACTGAGAGTGGATCTAATGTACTGCCTCAGGTATGGTTTATATGAAGATTGGTAGGACTTAAGAAAAAAACTATCATGCCACAATGTTATCAAATATTGGGAAAGACGCTGTAAGTAATCGATAGAGGCACTCACTCAGGTGTTTAACTTAATCGATGACTCCACTGCTCCCCTTCAACCTACACATCCCAAGAAATACTCCATGGTTTTCACCAATACCAAAAGCCTTAAGCAGCCATACTGAAAGGAACAGCCTGGAGAAAAACCAGAAATGTAACCACCTTGGAGTATGCAATATCTGCAATGATATAATAGTTTATTTATATAGCGCCTATACAGTGTTTCAAAGTGCTTTAAGGCAAGGGAGGGAACAAGGGAAAATACAATGACATTCTTACAGGCCATGAACAGTAAGGATGTGAAATTAACTATCATACTCGGCCTGACGACATTTCAGATAGTGCAAGAGCTAAGACATGGATAAGAAAGGGAGTGGGGAAGGAAATGGAAACACAGGCAACTACTGTACTAGGCTTGATGACATTTCTGGTAGAGCCGGAGAAAAACAAGAGTTGAGGGAGAGGGGTGCAGAAAGGTAGGGGAGGAACAAAAAAAGCGACTATCATACTAGGCTTGACGGCATTTCAGATAGTGCTGGGGGGGGTTTGGGGGGGGGGAAGGGGTGGGGGGGGAGACAGACGAGGTTGCTATCATACTAGGTCAAGGGACGTTTCTGATAGAATAAGTGCATAGAAGAAAGTAAGGGGAGGAGATGGGGGTGGGGGGAGAAGGGAAAGGAGGAGAGAAGTTAGCAGTCAAGAGTGGAGAAGTAAGAGGGGAGAGTGAATACAATTGCAGAAGTCATTAGTAACACAATGTTGCAGGCCAGGATACAAGGTGAAGATGGGAACAACATGATTCAGGGACACCATGAGTACAAGATGCAAAGTAAGTCCAGCATGAGAGTTGAGAAAGGGTGACGCACCGTGAATGAATGAAGTCCATAAAAGTAAAATCCAGCATTGGTCACAAGACGATGGTGAAACCAGAATTTATCAGGACAGCCTCCTGCAAAAGTAGGCTTAAGAGGGATGAGGGGTGAGCAGGGTAGAAGAATCGAGCAAAACAGGCAACACCTCTGCGCGAGAATGGTGGGGGCACAAGGGAACATCACGGGGGGACCAAAAGGGGGTGAGGCTGACCTGTGAGGACAGAGGGAGTAACACATTTTGGTGCATGCTTACCTGCTGTCTCAAAGGGCAGATGGGTCATCCTTCCTCTGGCCTGTTAACACTCAGAAAATGTGATGCTGGGTATGAGGTGTTGGGTCATCTAACCCCCAATCCCTATGTCCAAGCTATATCATGACATCGCTCTGGTAATAAACAACTAGAAATCCTGTTGCTCTTGAATAAATATTGGAGAGTCAATTGTGCCAAGGAAGTGAACTTTGTCCAATCTGTCATGAAGAAAATTGACAGAACTCTTGCGGAATGTGAAAATGTCGTGGTGATGCTGTGGGGATTTAAATATCCACTTGTGGAATGAAAATAGTATACCGAAACGAGTCGGTGAATTAAAGGATAGAGCCATGGAATGGTTATTAGAAACAGGTGCGAGAGACCTACACATGTGGAATGGACTGTCCTGTGGGGATATACCGGGGTCCTGTACTTGGCATTGTGCACCGAAAAGATAGTGTATCAACAATTTTGTCTCTGGCTCTTTCAGAGACAAAATAGATAACTTAAAAATTGTTCCTCGGTTTGAAAGTGATCATGATTTGGTTATTAAACGGGTCACCCCAAAATTGAGACAAATAATCCAGTAGAAGTGACCTGGGCCAGGAATATAGAGTAAGGGTGTTTAAGGATGATCTCTCATATGTGCATGTTATATGAAGAGTCAGGTGACATGAACTCTCCTTGTGTTGAATATTATTGTATGTCAAAAAATTCCAATATTAACAATCGTCCAACTAAGCACCCCTTCGATCCAACCATTAGGAAGGCCAAAATTCAACTTTGTGCAAATATTAGGGATATTAAAAAAAAAATCAGTCCATCATACCCATGAGCTTTGTCGTTCGTGGAGGAAAAAATATAAAAATTGGCATCAAAAGCCAACGTTTGCAAGCGGCTGCTGAACACATGCTCAGTGGTATGTCGTAAAAATACCAGGGATTTATGGGAACTGCTCAATAATGGTCACTTTAAATCCCAGAGTATGATTGGTGAGCAAGGCCAGCTGGTGTGCCCACTTTTCCAACTTGTTCACAGATTCTTGTGATTCTGTGAACATGGCTGCCAGGTGCACCGCCCCGCCTTGGGACATCCAGGTGGATAGGAAAGATTTGGAAATGTGAGTTAGAGGGCTCAGCGACCCGAGAGCCGCTGGTCCCGACGGTATTTCAAATCTGATGCTTAACCTCCTGAGGACTGGAGTAATCTAGTGTTCTGTCATGATGCCTACCTCCAAGGAGCCAGGTCCGACCCAGCGACCCCAGAGGCAGGCATCATTTCCCCCAGGGGAGTGCCAGCGGGCCCAAGCTGGGGCCTTTTGGACGCAGTCCTGGCGCCTTAGGCGCCAGGCTCATGTTGGACCTCTGTCCTGGCGCCTTAGGCGCCAGGCTCATAAAGCTAGACATGTGTTCAAGTGTTTTCATGTGCACTTACCTGATGCAGACCATGCTGCCACATCCAGGCCCTCTTGAGGCCTGAATGGAACTACTTTACCTGTGGGACTACTTTCCACCCGGGTGTGGTCGGTGAAGGATACATACCTGATCGGAGGAAGGATACACACTTGGGACTTCTTCCAAAGCTATTTAAACCACGCCCGATCAGCAACTCACGCTTCGCGTTGTTCTGCTCCTCGCAGCTGGACGCTCACCGTGTCAGCTCCTGCATCTGGACTTCAGCCACGCCTGTCAGCATCCTGGGTCACCTGCAAAGGGAGACAAGAGACCTTACCAGCTAAATCTGCACCACGGAGACATCACCGACGATCCTGAAAGGGAAGACATTATTTTTAAAAGCATTTCGTTACGATTGCTGCAGCGCTGCATTTCACTCAACTTTCCTGGGTTCCTCCATTTTCAGCAGCGATCATCCGGATACACAGCCACTTCCCAGAGCCTAGAGAAAAAGACAAGAATAAGAGGTGAGAAGGAAGGGAATAAGACTTACCTCATTTCATTTCGGGTCTTGCCGCTTCCAGGCATTTTCCGGACCCCGGCCCCTAAGGGGAAAAAAGACGTAAACATTAGCGCTTGCTGCAAAAAGACAATGAACATTATTATTAAGCTTGGACTTTTGAACTTGCAACAGAACTTTTACAGAGCCTTACCTGAATAGTCAAGCTTACCTGAACTCCCATCAATCCTCAATCCAGTGAAGTAACTGGGTTTCAACGCGCCCCTGCATCAGAAGCAGGATGGAGAGCTCATCCTTCCTGACCCTAAGGTGAGACTTCACGGGGAATCGTGGAAGGGTATCGTGGAGGGTTGGAAGAGAGTGGGAGGCTTGATCATAACTCAGTCAGTAGGTAATACTCCCTTTTCACGCACAGGGGAATATTCCTGCGAGCCGGAGAAGCCAGGGTAGAGGGCCCTTCCTGTCCATCTTCAGAGTCCTGCGCTTCACCATTGAAGAAGCATCAGCACTCGAAGCCAGACCTGCGCCTCCGTGGGAATCAGGTGAGCGTTACATGTTCTTGATCATTAGACAAATCATGGAAACAAAACAAATTCCAACCACCTGGCGAGAGACTCTCATTGTCCCAATATACAAGAAGGGTGATCGTGCTGATCCCAAGAACTATCAGCCAATTGCCCTCTTTGACTCCATAGGACTCTTTGCCGTACTTTTTACGTTATTTTACAAGGTGGGCCAAAAAGACTGGAAGAATCTGATCCCTGTCAGACTGCGTTTAACGGGGTGGGCACTGGACTGAATCTCCTCATCATTGGGATACTTAAGCAAGAGGCTTTGAGAATTGGCACTTGTGTATATATGGCCTCAATGGATCTTGAACAAGCATTTGATTGCGTCAACAGATCAAAACTTTGGGGCAAATTAAAACCGTGGCATTGTCCCTCAGATCTGTTAGACGCTATTTGAGCCTTATATTCAGAGACATCAATTCAGATAAGGCTGAATTCTTCAGGAGTCTTGTCTGAAAAGATCTTAACCCAGCGAGGCCTAAAGCAGGGATGTGCCTTAGCCTCTTTTTTGTTTAATTTGTACATCTTTGACTTGAGTGATTCCCAATATGAAGTGGGAGCCTTTCACCTAGGATTAATGGTGTCCAATTTCTGTGGATCATTTATGCGGAGAACATCCTATTTATGGATCCTACGCAAGTGGGCCTGCAGAGGTGTATTACATGTTTCATGGAGTATTTAAAGCAAAACATGAAAATCATGGTGTCTAAGGTCTTTAACATGTCTGCTCTTAAACGCCAAAAAATCTAGCATGGTGGGCTTTAGGCGTGTAAATTGAAGTGGTACAAACATTTGTGTATTTGGGCATCATAATTAATAGAAACATTGACCGCGCCCATTATCTTTCACTGCATTTAAAGACCATTCGGCTAGCAGTTCGAGCCATGGCAATGTCATGCTGCCATTTAAATTTTCTCTTTCCCCCGTGCAAACATTTAATCGCCAAAAGGCAATTCCGATCTTAACAGACGGAATGCTCAAGTTATCTTGGAAAAGGGTGGGCTCTTCTACAAGGCCTATTCTGGCGCAAGGTTCTTAGGATACCGAAGTCAATAGCAATATCGACCATACGACACAAGCTTAGACTGCAGTCTCTTGAGTCGGTTGCTTTATTATGGAAGTCCATCATGATGTATCGAAAATATACGATGGCAGAGAAAGGCACTCCATTGGAAATACTAACTCTACCAGTTAAAGGTGACTCTAATACATTCAAATTACGGGTGGATATGAACACATGGTGGATAGAGACAAGCTAATCTGCAATCCAACCAAATGGCAGATTAAATTCCAAGAATCTGATTGGATAGAAACCATACGAAAACGAAATTTAGATGTAATAAGAACTTGCTTAGAACTTGAGCGAAAAGGCTTAAATAAACCTCTACAAAATCTATTAGAATTTACCACCTATCACTATCAGGATTTATTGATTAGTTTGATTAAATTTACTTGCCACTGGTGAAGTAAGACCGGGCAGAAATTAAATAACACATGAGCAGTCATATTGTTGATTTTGTGGCTCACAAGCCCAACCTGAGACTATCGTTTGGTAACCGCTTGCTCAGCTCTAAATCAGTTGCGCATTAAGTACTTGCAAGTTCATAGTCCCCAACATAGTACTTCCCTAGATCGGTGGCTATGGGTCTGGGAGTGTATGTATAGCGGCACTCACATTTCTTGATCTCACTCACTTATGTCTAATGAAACATGTGAATAATTTGGCCGGAGGAATGTAATTTGTCTTGGACAGTTTAGTACATCTTGTGGAGTAATCAAAAGTGCTGTTGGTTTTAGATGTGAAAGTCCTGTGTAAGGCCTCGAAGTTTGATGGTGAATTATGTGATGTATTTTGATGTTTTGAAGATGAATGTAGATGTTCTGTCTTAAATGGTTCAGTAATCTTGATTTTAAATGTAAACTGTAATAAAATTATTCAGAACAAGAAACAACCTGAACAGGACCCAGAGTGGGAGAAAGTTCAGCCAACAGATCAGGGGCCTTGGCTCTCACCCACTCATACCCAAGACATTATTTGTCTAGACCTGCCTTCAACTCAACAAAGGCAGTCATTGCCAATAGATGACCAAATGGTATTTAATGCCATCCTAAAGAGAGCCGCAGATTACTTTCAGATCGCTACACAGTAGGCTGTCCGGGACTCGGACTTCGTTGATGACCTTCTCAAATGAAAACTCTCCCACTGGCTGGCTATTCCTCTGCTCAACTCCATAAAGAAACTCCTACCTCCTTCTTTATTGTCCCCTTCCCTCACAAGGGCAGTCACCCCTCGGGTTGAGATGTTTTTTGCTTCCCCCCCATCTGACCCTATGTATATTCGAGGTCATGCCATACCCGACTCTCTGGTTGTTACAAGCACCAGAAAGAGCGGGGTGCCACTGTCCACAGCGGAGACTCCCCAGATAAGGATTGCAAGAAACTCTATGCCCTCAGCAAACGTATTACCACGTCTGCAGCTTATTCTAACAGGATCGCAAATAATATGACCCTTCTTGCTAGTTACAGCGACATAGAATGTGGCCTGCTCCAGGAAGGCCTCGAAGAGGTTCCTGAACTCATGCAATCATGCCTGCTTGCGGTAGTCACTGAGGGTAGATGGGTGACCCATAATATTTGAAACACTATAGACGCTGATGAAACTGCAGGACGCACTCTGGCACAAGGGACTCTCCTCAAGAGACACGCCTGGCTGAAAAATGCGTGCCTCAAACTAAAGACTCGGGCCTCCCAGATGGACCTGTAGAGGAGTAAAACTTATTTGGTGAGGCTGTCGATGACACCTTGGAGACAACTAACAAAGAATGAGACGCTGGAAAAGCTCAACCAGATTACAACCAAGCCTTTCCAACAGCAGGGAGGTACTAACTCACGGTTCCTTTCGAGGCCAGTCCTTCTCCCGATCTCCCCATGGTCAATATGTTGCTTGAGGCACCCCATGGTCCTCCAGGCAAGGCTTATCTGGCAACAGCCAATATCGGCAGAGGACAGCGCAAGGGCAGAGGCAGGAACTCTACCACAAGGGGCTCCCCAGCCTCTGCATTAAAGTGACTCGCCAGTCTTGGTCTCCTCCCAGGTTTCCTTGGTTGGTGTACGCTTGTCATAGTTAATTCACGTGTGGGAGGGGAACACTTCAGACCAGTGGGTGCTCAAGACAGTCGCCCACGGTTATTGCATCGAGTTCCACCGGCCACCTTGATACCCACCAAAGAGCAGACTCCGATCACCAGCATACCTGTAAATCCTGCTGGAAGAGGTGCAAATCCTTTTGGAAAAGGGTGCCGTAGAAGTTCCCCATGTAAACAAGGGTGTATGTATTGGTGTAATTCCTTGTACCCAAAAATGATCTCACCATACGCCCTGTGTTGGACCTGCATGCAGCGAACAAATGTCAAACCGCAAAAATTCAGAAACATTGCAGGAGGTAATCCAACTGCTGGTGCAGGGTTATTACATGGGCATATTGGATATGAAAGATGCATACGTTCATGTTTCAATGTTGCCAGCACACAAAGTACCTAGTTCATGATAGAGGACACACTATCAGTTCAAGGTTCTTCCCTTCGGCATCACCTCGGCACCAAGGGTGTTCACGAAGTCCTGGCGCTAGTAGCTGCTCACTTGCACAGGCAGTCTCCAGTCTATCCTTACCTCGATAGCAGGGGTTTTGTGCGGACATGCCTACCAAATACCCAGAAGAACTTGGATCTCTTAAGCCTAGGCTACTTGATCAATGAGAAAAAGTCCCCAGCCAAGTAAAACCTTTTCGGGGGCTCCAATTCGGACCAAACACTGCCTAGTCTTTCCTCGACGAGAGGGTTCAAAACATGCTGTCTTGTTGCCTCACTATGTAGCCAGTCACAAGATGACCTACGTAAAGCCATGCGACTGTTAGGAATGATGGCCTCCTGCATTTACCTAGTTCCACGTGCTCGCTTGCGCCCCATGCAAGAGTGGCTCTCGAGCCAATGGTGTCAGGCCATCGGACAATGGGATAATCTAGTGGTAGTGGTTGTCTCAGCAGTCCTTGGTCAGTCTCTGCAGTGGTGGTCAAGGAAAAACCTTATGCAGGGGAAAACCTTCACCACCCCTGCAGTAGAAGCCATTCTTACCACAGACTCATCTCTGACAGGCTAGGAGGGTTGGGGGGGGGGGGGTCCCCCTCTCCTTCAACAGTGCTCAGCGTGTGGTCCCAGCAGTAGCATCCAATCACATAAACTTGTTGGAATTGCTAGCAGTGTTCAATACCCTGAAGGTTTTTCAAATGCGCCTCAAGGCGAAGACAGTCCTAGCCCTCACGGACAGCACTACGGCCATGTATTAAACAAGGGGCACTTGCTCTCTAGGGCTGTCCAAACTGTCCCAGAACATTTGTAAATGGGCTCTCAAACACAAGATGTTCCTCGTGTCACAACACGTTCCAGGGCGACTCCATCTTCTGGCGTATCTGTTTATGATTTGATAGTTATATTTCACACTCTGAACTGTTTCAAGGACCTTTAAGAATGGAACAAATTTTTTCTCATGTTCCTCCCTCCTTGAAGCGCTTTAAAACACGTTATTTGTATAGCGCCTATACACAATGTCAGTCACCCCTTCCAGGAAGCTGCCATGCCATTACAACATGCTATCTCAAGACAAGGTAGAGACCCTAGATCCATGCCCTCAAACTCTCAACTTAGCAGCCTGGCTCCTGAGTTCATAGAGTTCGGGAACCTCAAACTCTCTCAAAGATGTATGGACATAATCAGGAAGGCACAGAAACCTAACATCAGACATTGCTACTCCAGCAAATGGAAACGCTTTGTCATCTGGTGTAATGACAATGGCATCCATCCTGTTGATTGCACACCAAAACGTATTGTCCTGTACCTAACTTAGTTGGATTCAGGTCTGGTTTTCAATTCCCTAAAGGTCCACTTAGCTGTGCTTTCAGTGTACACTGCTTCCCAAAAAAAGGTTTTGTGGTAAAATCCAGTAATTAAAACATTTATGTAAGGGATAAAGAGGATCCATCCCCCTATTTCAAACCCAGCTCCTGGATGGGACCTGAACGTTTTACTTACCCGAATAATGGGGCCTCCCTTTGAACCAATGCACAAGGCTAGCCTTAAAGCACTCAACTACGCGATCGCATTCTTGGTGGCGATCACATCAATAAGGAGAGTTGGTGAACTGCCAGCCCTTTCAGTTCAAGACCCTTTCATCCAAGATTAGGTGGTCCTGCGAACTCACCCAAGATTTGCACCTACATTTATATCAAAGTTCTGTGTAAACCAGTCCATTGAACTACCCACGTTTTTATCAACACCTCACTAACGTGGCAGAAAGAAGCCTCCACACAATAGATGTGAGGATAGCAATTATCTATCTATTATCTGGAAAAAGCAAAGCCTCTAAGGAAAACAAACCAGTTCTTCGTTTTAGTGGCAGCCGGTCGAGGAGGTGACCGGTCTCTAAATCGGCTATCTCCAAAGTGGAACGTGAACTGAATCACTGTTTCTCTTGCTAAGAGACCTGCCCTTCACGCCTAGAGCACACTACTCTGGGCACAGGGGCTACCCTAGCATTCATTGCAAATGTTCCTCAAGTCCATTTGTAAAGCAGCAACCTGGAGTTCTGTACACAACACTACTGCAGTTTCGACACATGCTTCGACAAGCAGCCTCAGTCGACTGCAGATTTCGGCAAATTCCTCTGTGAAGCGATGGCAGGCTTCTTCCTACACCAGACTTTAGCTTTGTAGTAGGTAGTCGGGATACTGATTATGTTCACTAATTTTATAGAATGCATCTTTTCACGCCCCTTGTACACTGCTTTTTTCTAGCTGCTTTTTATTTTACAAAATGGAGAGAACACCCTTTAAATTATGTTGTGTAACAGAAAATGGCCATGGAAGCACACTCCTAGTGTTAGCATTGCCTCCTCTGAGAGCTAGAAGGGTGTTGTGCGTCAGGCAAACTCTTTAAGCCTAAGGCGCTCAGATAGTGGCACACCAGAAGTTGGGCGGCCTACACTATGATGGCTGAATTACGAGATCACCCCCTGGTGTCTTTGAATCAGATCCGAAAGGCCACAGCAGCTGCAGCTCCAATCAGGATGCCAAAGACATTTTAGATAAGCCTTCTTGCTCCCGCTTATCGGTCCCCAGCCCCGAACGGCAAGCCCAGCGCGCTGCTAGGGGGAAAACATCTGGCGACAAAGACATGCACACCACAGACATTAACACACAATGCCTAGCCGGCTTTTGACAGGTACGCCGAAAGGCCATATGGTAGTGGAAGATGCAGCAAGGCCTACAGATTCCACGCGCCACAAGCCCGCAACACTAATGCCCCCCTAGCCAGGCATGGGGGGGATAAAAGTGAACCAGCTCAGATTACCGTGCTTTCCAAACCTTTGACAGAACATATTTTGCTATTGTCGAAACACAAGTTACTCAAGTCGCCTAAAGGGAAACACTTGGAAACGTCTCAGGAACACCCTAAATCAGCACCAGCTACCCCACAAGAGGTCCCTATATATGCTAAGGTCACCTACCCCATGTTTGAATCTTTACAAAAAAAGTCAAAGGGAAGATACAGAAGCTATAGTGTTCCCATTAGCAGAAACACCTAAAACTGGTAATTGGACTAGAGAATGGTTTGAGGACACAATGGATACGGTTTCATTCTTTCTCATTTATGGACAAATCACCTATTGGACAAAAAAATACTTTATTGGGAAATGGGGAAAACTCAGTTTAATTCCCCCAGGCCTTTTATGTCTCCAACACATATGGTAATTGACGTTACTGAGCCACCACAAAACGACACATTACAGGACTCTCAAAAATCCTCTGGTATCAAGACCAGGATGATTACCAAGGGACTCAGTATGACCCTATAGGTGCTGAACCAGATCCTGACATTTCCTTTTTACAGTCTCCTAATGTTGCACTGGAACCCAGACATACTCCCCACCCCCCCCAAATTGATCAGCTCTTATTTTACCATCCTTAAGAGTTGCAGATCCCTTTTTAAAATCCAAACTCAGGACACCGTTGAGGACACTGATTTTGTAAATTACATTCTGGACTAAAAGAAAGTGGTCGGGCAATACCTTTTCTACAGTCAATTAAGAAAAGGATTGCCCCGCATTAGTTTCACCTTCTCTAACATGGGCAGTGAACCCAACAGTTGCGGCGAATGTTTTGCCTGCACCATCAGACCCCTGCTACATTAGGGGCCATGTGAAGCCAGATTCTTTTCACCACAACAAGGAAAATGCTGGGGCATACCATTGTCCCACACTGAAGCACCACCAGACAGAGCGTGCAAGAGACTATATGCTCGAGGCAAAACGGTGACCACTTCTGGGTCTTGCCCTACTCGTATAGCCAACAACTCTACACTACTTGCCAGTTAAAATACTGCTCAGTGAGATCTAGTACAAAACCATCTGGACTCCGTTGCTGGGACGATTAAGTCCCAGTTACTTAAAATTACTAATGATGGAAAACCGGTGGCGCACAATTTTAAATACCCTCGATTCAGCAGACCCCTCTGGCAGAATCGTAGCTGAGGGGAACACCCTTGGTGGCTTTGTAATTCGGTATTTAAACAAACTCGGGCAACACTAATAAACATGCCCATAGAAGACTGTCCTCTTTGGAAAGACTGTAGATGATGCTTTAGAAACCACAAACAAAACATGAAACATTGGTAACACTAGAGCCAAATATCCAACAAACGCTTTCACTAAGGGTAACTTCAATATCCAGCATTCATTTCGGAACGAAGGGTTCATAAGGTCCACTTCATCCTCGTGGTACAGTCTTCCTCTTTTCAAACCAGCCAACAAAGGGGTTTTAAAAGGGGTAAAGGTCGGGTCAGAATTCCAGCCTCTATAGCAAGCGTGCACAACATATAGGCCGCATGCCAGATGCGTTCTTTCAGATGATCCATGGCCCTCCACGCCAGAGTATAGAGGCACACTTTATACGTAATTTCCACTCAAAGTTGGAGAGCAAACTCAGCAACACAGAAATAAGAGACTGACACCTTCATACTAGTTTATTTATATACATCGAAGTCGAAATAAAATCACCAAACCAAGTGAAGGAAAAATATGTAGACATTGCATAATTTGTACCTTGAAAAAGAAATGGGGCCTTGAATTTTGTACAAAGTGAATGGCAAAAGTTTGCATGCTTGCCTTATGTGAATTGCCAACGTCTTGAACAGTGGCTTTTTCTTAAACATGTTTAAAATCTTCAAAAGCACAAACTAGGGATAGCAGTTTTTTCTTCAGATAATATTTCATTTATGATATTGTAGTTATGATGCAGCATGGCAGTTGACTTGGAACATGGTATTAGGCAAACAGTACCCCTTTGGCTTGGGGTTATGTTAGTGTGACAAATCGATTCCCCCGGGGTGAATATCGGTTTCTAAATCATCAATCAGCCTTGCACCAGAATGGATCTGAACAGATTTGGAATAAACAAGCATACAATTAGAATTTTATATACCTCCTTGTCCAATTTTGGTAATCTGGATGGGAACGGCAGGTATCTCCTCGAAAGGTCGTCTCTTTGGTTAGTTGCAACACAGCAGAAATACAATTACCCAATGATAAATGGGACTGTCCAGTCAAGGTTGTATCAAATATCGACTTTATTATCACAATTTATAATCTTAACAATATGTAATAGAACCCCACCCTGTACAGGAATGCAGAGGACAGACCGTTTCGAAGTAGGAAAAGGGGTACACTCTGGATACTGACAGGAGGGTAGTCAGTTTGGTTAATAACCACAAGTTTTGTTAGGGTTTCTTGGATTTAGCACAAAGGGGGAAAAAGGTCTTATAATGTCTCTATGGTGTTTCTGGGAAGGAGCATGGGTGGTGCTCGACAAGGTTTAAGTTGGTTTAAGGGCGCTTTGTGACAGTTCTAGACTGGAGTCAGCTGCGGCTATCAGATGGGCAAGAAGGTTTGGCTAACGGCTTGATGAAATGCTGCAGGCGGCTTACACTGAGGCTCTGGAATCGTCTGCGCTGATTGGCTTTTCTAAATCACTGGTCGAGACGTCTTGGATGTCTAAGCGACTGAAGCTTGACAGCAGGCCCTTTGCAGTCAGTTGTGGATAGAGGAACTTGACAGGCTCAAAAATGTCCTTTAATGCAGACAGCGATAGATGCTAGTTGTATTAGTCCCAGCTTCAATGGGCTTGTCCTTTAAGGTGGAGGGCCCACAGCTGTGCAGTGTTGCCGGCAGCTGCCTTCTCCTTGATGGTACGTTCTGAGCACTTCTGCCACTTCCTGCCCAGGGAACTTGCTGTAGAGCCTAGCAGGGCACGCTCTGCTGACTGGGTACCTGTTCTGAAGTAGCTGGTGGGTCCTCGGAGTTCTTTTCTCCCTCGGTTCCCTGGGAGAAGTTCAGGGGAGGGATCTTGCTTCCTATGCACTTGCGTGTTCTCAAGCACTCCCTTGCGATACGAAGTTCCATCTTCCTGTCTGTTGTGTTCAGATTCTCTCCTCCCTGTGTGGTTCCTGTTAAAGCGACAGGCCTCCCTTGAAGATGAGACCACTCTCTTGCTCCTGCAAACCACATTCTCGTAACTTATGGGGTCCCTCGATACTGGCCTACTGTAACAAGACCCAGGCATGACTGTTTACTGCCATCAATACTGAGTCGGAAGCTAGCTTTATGTTGACTGGCAACCCAACAACCTTTCATGTTTCTCCTTTGTTCTTCTCTGCAGCCAGTCTGTGTGGGCCTGTTTGAAATACCCCCTGGTATAATAACTGCCATCAGCTGCAGGGCCTAACAGAAGGGCAGGGTGGTTCCATGGAGCCGTTGTTAATCAGACAGACGATGACTGGGCAAGGCTGGTCCTCCCCCTTCCTTGGGGTTGCCATCCTGCGCAATCTCATTCCAACTAAATATAAGGGGCACAGACTGTCTGCAGGCGGTGTCCAACCCTTAGTACACTGGTCTATGCCTTGTGGTGTAAGCATAGGAGAATGTGTGTGGATTAGCCCCACACATTTTCATGACCGATCTACCATCATTGCATTTAATTAAGAATTTCAAAATAGCCCAGGCAAGCACACTCCTACCACGCTGATGGTCGAATTCCTCAGTCGGCATCCTTGTTTTGGAAACCACAGGCCTCCAGACTTACTCTGACAAACCTTGTTTTCATAATGTTCCATTGAAATTATACAGTATTTTCTCAGAAAACTAAGACCTAGGAAAAGTCAATGAGTACATTTCAGAATGCACCTACTCGGTCATTAAATTTTTCTGGTGCAAAATGCCTACACTACCACCCATTTATTTAGACAGTCCCGCCCACCACAGTAGACTTGTAAATTACAACCAGCCCCCCAGGAAAGCAAGTAGAAAAAACTTGCCTCTATCCTCCAACAGCAAGAAGGTATCCAGAGCATCACCTCATGTTACAAGAGTAGATGCAAACACTACCATGGAAGGAAGCGATGGAACTGGTTACACTTCTAGATGTAAACAGGTATGTATGACATATACTTCCTTGTTCCAAAAAAGTATCTAACCATGCACCTTGTTTTAGAGCTGTGTCCTGCAAACACGTATGTTAAGCCACAAAAATTCAGGACAGCAACGCTTCAGGAAGTAATCCCTCTTTTAATACAACGGAATTACATGGCAATATTGGACATATTTCAATGTTGTCAGCGCACAGAAAGTATGTAATTTTCAAAGTAAGGAAAAGAACACTACCTATTCAGTTACCCTTCGGCATAGCCTCAGTGCCACATGTTTACAAAAGTACTTGCGTTCGTAGCAGCGCTCCTACGCCACCAGTCCAACCCAGTGTATCCTTACAGAGACTACTGGCTAATAACGGGACACTCCTCAAATGTGCCTTCAAAACACTCAATCTTCTTTTTTAAATTAGGCTTCTCAATAAACGAGAACAAATCTAGTATTGTGTCCAGTCAAGTGAAACAATTTCTAGGGGCGCCAATTTGAACACAAGATGCTTCTATCTCCGTGAACGAGAGGGTCCAAAACATGATATTTCAAATCCCACAGTTTGTAGCTGGTTGTCGGGTCACTGTGCAAAAGGTCATGCGCCTTCTGGAAATGTACCTTTTTAGATGCCATTTGTAAAGCTGCTACTTCACCTTCTCACACCTTCACACAGCATTGCTGCTTAGATACACATTCACAAGGTGACACACCTTCTAACAACCCACCACCTTCTCCAGGTACTGCTCGCTAGTCTATAAAAAGCATGTGATTTTTAGAAGATCCACAAGCCCCAAAAGGCACAATTACTTAACGTAATCATATTTCTGATGCTTGTCTGCTTAGATTCACATGTCCTCCCCCTTAACCTCCAATCTTGGAGTTGAAGGCACATAAACACTTTTTTACTTCCTGTACTCACGTGTACACTTCATGCTCCATGTCAGAAACAAAAATATTTGAGGGACCTCAGCGCGTGAAGCACCATTGGTACAGTACACGCCCCACTAGGGATAGTATTACAAACACGCCCAGTCGACACCCCTTTTCGAACTTCGAAAACAAACTATGCAATACTCTGCACCTACCACTTGATGTCGGCCTATGAAACACATGATACAATCATCTGAAATAAGATCACGGTAAGTATTGTGTGCCACAACATAGTTGGGTATCTGTAAAAGAGCCCTAACACTTGGTATAAATTGCTTACCTGTAACTGTAGATACCCGGTGTTGGTGTCTTTTTGTAAAGCTGAACATATGCATGCCTCCTTCCCTTCGAGGCTGAGGTTAATTCATATGCAGTGTGACTGTGTCAAGATTCAAAGTTTAACTGTAGGCTTAAGCATGTAGGCTGGCAGCATTAGGCGTAGGTAGTTGCCCAGCTGTACATGAGCTCATAAAGGATCAGAAGTCTGCTGGGGGAGGCGGAGTGTAAAATGAAGACCAACAATGAAGATGTTCCGGGAATCACAAGCAGACTGATAGAAATATTCTCAAGTATCAGTATATCAAAGACACCATTAAAGGTGATCTGCACTTACAGGTGAGTAAATAATTTTTCAGGGGTGCAAAGAGCAACCAGCCTCCCTTTTTGGGCACCCACACGCTGAGAGGTTAAAGCACTCTTGACACAAATCGGCACTCTTCGTGTGCTCTTGGATGACAACTTAGAGCTAGGTTTGTACTAACTGCTATGTTTATAATGTGCCTAATCGCCACTGTTGTAGTTTGATTGCCTAGGCTTATCTGTGGAATGGTGCGCTGTGCCCACACTTTGGTTTCCAGACCTTATTCTGCTAGAGCAAAACAAATTGGCAAGGCGAATATAAGCAAATGGGAAATTGTGAGGAAAAAAAGCTATAAGCCGAGGGAGGGAGGGAGGGAGGAATTCAAAGGGCAGAAAATGATTTGTGATAACATTGGGTGTATATCAGTCCTGTTCTGTGAACCATAGTTTAGCAAGAGCGGATATGTTATTCAATGTTGATGGTTTTGTTGTGTTCCCAAGGCAAATCTGGATAGTTTAAGTTGGTACTCAAAGTAATATTTGATGCATTAAATAATTGTCCCGTCATCTCTATTTGTGCTAAGCCAGGTAAACTCCAGTGTGCTAATTCTGGTAGTGCCAAACCAGAGCCAACAGTGCCAATAGACTGTAAAAAGGTGAATGCTGTCTGTTATAAAATGTAAGGCAATGAACCAATTGAATGAATACGATAAACTGAAGAAACTTGGCACCTTGATGTCAAAAAGGTTAAGGGTGTTTTCTGCCACGTTGTTATAGGATACGTATGGTGCATTACTTGGGAATAGGCTATCTTACAATAGTTGAGTATCCATCTATATTGTAAATATGTACCTTGCACTTGCTGGATGTATAACAAGCCAGCTAGGTAAGGAGAGAAGGGGTCAGATGTCTGTCCTTTACACAATAAGCACCTTTTTATGTGTGATAAAGTAAAGTCTTTTGGCTAGAGGTCGGACAGGCTTTAAAACCTGGGGGTGCTAGTGTGACTGTTTAACTTATGCACAGGGAAGAGCACATGCCTAATTTCGATAGAGGCCCTGAATGTCAACAAAGGGCTAGGTTTTGCAGTACGGAAAGCCGGGAGGAACAAGGGCACTTTATTTTTTTTATTTAAAATGTATTTTTATTTAAAATGTACATATCCTGACCTATAACCAGTAGCCTGCCAAAACTACCCTGTAACCCACCATAAACCACTTCCAGGGGCCCGAAAATGGGCTTTCCAACACATAGTGCTGGGCATACGAATAATGACTCTCTGATCGTGCAATTGTAACTTACTCGGGTCCAACCTATGAATCTACCTCAGTCCCACTACTGCGAAACATGAGGATGGTCACTGCCAGTTCAGCCAGACCCAGAAGGTATCCAGGAACAGTAGGCTCTGAAGAGTACACTATACATTCCAGACACTCGCCTCTCCTACCACTATGCTCACTCTCCACTTTACACCAACAAACAATAGAGCCTAACAATACTCTATCAATTTCAGCCTAGCTGCACACATACAAACAATTCTCCTTGAACACCTCAATAACCTGTTTGAACGCAGCTATACCCTGTCTCTGCCTGTCCGGGCCATAACTAAGCCGATGGGCCTGCCACGCTGCCCTAATCGCCTTCAATACCAGCATTGCATATCCGGGTAAGCCACCACTGTTCCTCTACCCTCCTCCGTATTACTTTCCAACAGTCATCTCAGCGACTGACACTGTACTCCACCCCAGCGCCACAAACCCCTGCCACCTATCGCTTGTCGCGGAAAACACTATTGAGTCGATATAGCCGATTATTGCACCGCCAGGTGTAACCAGCCTACATTGTACTCTATTAACCCATTATTCACGTGCGCAGGACTCCAGGCCCACCACTGCCTCGCTATCCACAGTATTTGCATCTAGCATTGGCTGCATAGCACGTCATTCTGCCTTGTACTAATAACCTTCACCAACTCGAGCTGCATTGTACTAATTATTACTATCGGCACTGTAGCTCGGGTAGCCAACTCTGCTCCAACCTTTTCCTTCTAAAACTGGCCCTGCACACCACGATTGGTTTTCTGCAACAGACACGCCCCGCACCACGTTATCTGCATTTTGCCATTGATATTCCTGCATAGTGTTCTGTATAGTGCCATATATTTGCCCCGCATTGAGTATTCTGCCACACACATGCCCTGTATTGTGTAATTTGTACCCTGCCTTTCATGCCTGCAATTCAGTGCAATCCCAACTTTGATCCTTAACTCATGTGGCTTCAAGCGCCCAGCCATTCTTGCACTAGCAGCTCCTTGCTGTCACTATGCAGTCATTACTCTGCCCTTTAGCACAAAAATCTTATCATATATCGGACCCTAGTTTAAATCACTAAGTGCTCAGCCATGCGCTTCCCCTTTACAGCCTGTATCCAAATATTCATCATGTCCACACTCATGTCTACCAAGAGCAGCAGTAACCCTCTGCCATCAGACATGTACGGTAATTCCAATCTGATTGCCATGCATCCGCTTATCCATGTCCTTGAGCTTACCTCCTTCGGACCGCATAACTCTATCAGGATTCCTACCACCATGTCTCCTTGTAGCACCTGCAGCCACACCGCTAACATCGCTGAGCCCACACACGGTTCGCACACCCCCGTAAGCACTACCTCAACACTGTCCACAAATGGCAACTAAACTCCTACCAACATCTCCAACTCCATTTGATAACCCTACACCTTCCATACCCTGCCCAAGGCATAATCAACCACTATACCCAGAACTAACATTCCATGCCTAACAACAAATGGAAATCTTAGACTAAGCTCAAGATTACCGTCGAGACACTCTCCTCATAATTAGTCACACCACCAACTCAGTCAGCCCCTCAAAACAAAAACAGCGAACGATGCACCCTCACCTAAAGACTAAAACACACAATCCAAATATAAATTGGACAACACCCACTCCTCAATCAAAGGGGCTCTCATCAATGCCAGATCACTGCCAGCCCATGGCCTTGACATTGCTGACTAAATAACCACACAAGCTCGACTTCCTAGCTATTCGAGACCTGGCTCGATTCTGCCTCAGGACCCTCACTTGCTCTTGCTGTCCCAGATAAATACTCCATCATCCGCAATCCAATCTAACCAAAGGCAGTGGTATTGTCTTTATCTCAAAAACATCACTTGTCCAAGGAATTGCTACCAATCGGACCTTGCCTTCAGTTGAACCATTATCCATTAAGTTACCTACATCACCCTCCTGCACAATTACCATCCACCTCATTTATAGACCCCCGGCCTCGCCTCAGTGTTCGAAGATGACGACATCTCCCTCCTCCTATCATCCAGCACTAAAACCAACTCACGTCATCCTTATGGGTGATATGAATCTAGGCTTTCAGGACCCAAACAATTCCAAGGCACTTGCCCTCGCCAACAAAATCACCAAACTAGGTTTCCTACACAGCATAACAAAGCAACTCACAACAAAGGCAGAACCTTAGATTGGCTCGCTGACCTCAAATTACAACACCACTATTGTCCAATTAACCTTGTGCTTGGTCAGACCATCACACAATCTCTTGCATCATAAAGGATGATATTCGGCCCAACCAACAAATCTTTGCTCCACCCTTGAATACTAGAAACAAACGCAATAGAACGTCAGAGTACCTATTATCTCTACTCCAGCCAATCATCAATCCCTCAACAACACTCCTAAACCCAACTGCCTTAGACCTCTATAATCACACATTACTTAATGATATTACCACCGTTAAAATTGCATATATCTAAACCGCGAGCGCATTCACCCTGCAGCTTAGATCCTTACACAAACTCAAAAGAAGTGCAGAAGCCCTCTGGAAAAGCCTACAATCAATAGCCAACAAGGATCACTAAAAAAATAATTATAATGAGCGCTTCAAAGCCAATTCCAGTACCAAGGAACGTTTCAACATTCTCAGCTTTGGTGCATGGGGCAGGTGATTCTATCTCTTGGTGCACCAATATTCAGAAAGCTCTACACGATAAGATTTCCATGCTTCAAAGTAAAATAGAATCTAAAAGCCACACTTGCACCAGATCCCCTCAACCCCCCCCCCCCCCCCCGCCGACACCCGACATTCATGCCGCATCTATTTAAATTCTCCCCCTCTATCAAAGAAGTGTTTAGGACATAATCATGAAACTAAAACCTTCTAAATGGCAGGGGGAGATATTTGCCCTCCTCCTAGCATTAAGTAAGCAGCTAAGGAACTTGCCCCTTTTATCACATCCCTTATCAATACATCCTTCAGATCTAGCATTGTACCCAATAACCTAAACGATGCCTGGGTACTTCTGCTACTAAAGAAACCTACTCTAGACCCTAGTAATCCATCCAACTACAGACCCAGCACCACAGTACCGTTCCTATTGAAAATGTTGGATCGAGCAGCATAACTGCAGATTCAACATCTAGAAAGGAATAATCTTCTTGGTTTCAGACAATCGGGGTTCAGACCTAGACATGGGACTGAAAACGCACTAGATTCAAGCCTTAAAAGACGAAGGCAAATTAGCCCTTCTACTAGATCTGTCGGCAGCGTTCAACCTAGTAAATCACAAAGTCCCATTCAACCATTTAAAATTTGCAGGGGTCTTCTCAGACAAAGCCAATACTTGGATCCAGTTGTTCCTAAATAACCGATCTATGAGGGTCTTTGCACCATCAGCTTCTGCAGAGTCGTCACCTGTGGAGACCCCTATGGTTCATGCATGTCCCCTACTTTATATGATGTGTTCACAAAGCCTCTGTTTGATCTTCACTATCTGGGTGTCACCTATACCAACTAAGCTGACACCCAGAGTCTCATCCCCATCACTGTAGACTATGCAATTAACATAACACTCAATAACATCTCATCATACAAGCCTGGGTGGCCAACCATGGACTCTGTCTTAACGGCGATAAGACAGAGTTGCTCCTCGTAGGGTCTCTAGCTAACCTCAACAAATCAATTTACCTCAGTCATCATTGATGGTAACATGATCAAAATCTCAGAGGATTTAAAATCCCTCTGCGTTTACATAGACTCCGCTATCAAGTTAACACGACAAACCAATGCAATTGCCGCCTCCTCGGGCTATACTTGCAAATTAATCACTGCCCGCTGACCATCACCATCGCAAACTGTATCGCAATAACCAGAGCCCTAGTCATATCAAAACTGGACTATTGTAATGCGCTATATTTAGGAACATTCCAACAGAACCTAAACAAAATGAGTCATACAAAATAATGGCATCAGATCAGCTATGAACCTCCCATGGGCTCAGCACATTTCTGAAATCGGATGCAATCTGAATTGGCTATCCAAGCAAAGAATTGCCATCAAAACCCTATCACTTACACACAAGTGCCTTGCCAATAGGGCGCCCTAATATCTGACGAACAGCATATCCCGCGACATATCTGCCCGACCTACGAGATCCGCTCAGACACACACTGCCTTACGATCCCCAGGTATAACCTACAAAGAGCAGGATTTGATATAAGGCATTTGTAACGTGCCTATACACAAGTGTTTCCATGCGTGACGAGGCAAGGTAGGGGAACAGGGGGAAGATGGACAATGATCCTACTTGGCAAGGTGTCATTCACATCGCACACGTGCATGGGGAAGGGGAAGAGTGTAGGGGCGAGGGGAAGAGTGTAGGGGGGAAGGAGAAGAGTGCAGGGAGGGGGGACAGTGCAGTACATGGGATAAAGAATAAGCAATGGTAGAAGTGCGGCCAGCAGGTGGTAAAGGTAAGTGTAGACAAGGAGGGATTAGCTTCCGGTATTAGCAGCCAAAAGCTGGAACGCTCTCCCTTTAACACTTAAGATCTGAACCCTCTCACCACCTGTTAAGGACGAATGTAAAGCTATGGCTGCACGAGCATGAATGCAGTAGCTTTGTGGAACCATCCATATTGAAAATGCTCTGCAAGCAGCACTGCAACCAGGTTTTGTACAGTTCCTTCATATCTAACTATTTGTAAATTTGTAATTTTGTAAGATAAAGCCCCAACCCGGCCACACCAATGTACCCTTTTTATGCGATACTACATGTATGCTAATTTTGTAAATTGTAATGATAAATGTATGTAATGATGTAAAATGTAAGCAAAGTGCCCAGATCCCTCAGGGCTTGGTGCGCTCTACAAATAAACTAAACCCCACGAAAAAATCGACCTACCTGCACACGTGTGCTCGGTCGATTTGGGGGCTGTACTTTATGCATGCCAGATAGGCTTTAAAGGGTTGCCAAATGTCATTCTGGTTCCCAGATGGCTGCAAAGAGGCCCATTGTTCTGTGTTGCTGGCTCGAGGGATGGCACACACCCATTGTTTGTTCGGTGGTGTAGTGGTCCTTGACAGATTGCATCGCAAGAATCGGGCACACGTTAACAAGCTTTACGCCCCCCGCCCCACTTGATCTTTGAACCCATGAAAGACATTCCATGTGGGTATCTTGTAACCTGATACCAGTTATGTTGGCGTTGAAAAAACACTTGTCCAGTACCTTCCTAGTTTACAGCAGCTTCATACCGTTTGAAAGTAACCTACACTATCCCCCCTCCCCGCACCTAGGGCAACAGCCTGCAATGGTTTGGGTAAAGAGTTTTGGGGCGGTGTATAATGGTACCTGTGTAAAACTTGGAGCTGTTAGGTGGAACTGGGAGTTGTCAGACTTGTCACCCCAAACCTCATCTGTGATCTCAACATTCATATCAAACGCCCATTTGCAACGGAGTTTAGGGGGGACATCACCTGGTCTTGGATTAAATTATACAGAGAAGACACAATGCCCCAGGAGCCACCCACATCCAAAATCGATCCCAGCAAGGGGCCCCCTTCTGGTTCAACAGGGAAACTCGCCAATGTCCCTTGAATGCTCTACGGATGCTGATATGCTGAAGCCATTGTAAAGATTTGTACTTTGTGTGGGTGTCCCCTGCAGAGATAGTTCCCATCGACAAATGGCACCTATTGTGCTAAAACCATTCTGAGGCCAGCAGCGCTCAGTAACCACATCCACTCTGGGAATAGTCTGAATACAATTCCATTGCGGGAACCTCCCATGATAGGGATGAGTTACCCCTATGAGTTTCAACACTTTACACCAGGTCGAGGCCCTAGCGCTCGCAGGGCCGTATGTTGAGGTTGGGGGGGGGGGGGGGTGTCTGCAAACCTAGGTGGGACTACCAGAGACCTACCACGCTCCCCATCAGCAATTTATTTTTCACACGCTTGACTTTAGGGATAGCCATTTTCCTGGCGAGCCAGAAAGTAGTGTACTGTACTGAGCGATCGAACATAAGAGACAAACTGGGGAACAAACCTCATTTCTCCAGCACTGCATACATAAAGTGCCACTTGACAGTCAAAGGCTGTCTAGTGTGGCTGCAGCGGCCTGGGTCTCTGGACCGATTTGAGAAAATATATTGCTCAAACTGTGCAGGTTGAGCGCAGTATAATGCCCAGGTATGAAGCCCGATTGGTTGAGGTGAACGATGTATGATATATAGGTTGTGAGGCAGGTAGCCAAAATCTTGGCAAAAATTATAACATCTGTTTTTCTGGAGAGGGGGCGGTACGAGCCACACTGTTCAGGTCTTCTATTAGGCTTCTGTACCACTGTGAACACTGCTTCCCGCATGGTGCTAGGAAGCTTGCGCGATTAGAGCGCTTCCACCCATACTTTGAGACATTGAGGCACCATGAGGGCGGCCCTAAAATGTTTATACAATTTGTCACTAAGACCGTCCGGGCACAGTGCTTTCCCAGTAGGAAGTGTATTGATTGCTCAAGAGATTTTCTCCGGAGTGATGGGGCGATCCAGCTCGGCACTGGCTCCCAGCGATCACTGTTAGTGGAAGACTTCTCAGGAATCAGTCGATGTCGGCATCCAAGCATATGTCCCTATTCATGTAGAGGTCTAAGTAGAATGCTTAAAATACGCCATTAACCTTGGCCCGTGTGTGGATAAGGTGCTAGGTTTGTCCCTAATCGGATGCAGCAACCATCCCTCATCTGGCGGACCACACAAGCAAGCAGCCTGCCTGGGCGCTCACCCTCACCATACCTCCTCATAGTCAAAGGAGTCTGCAAAAAACTTCAGCTCTCACAGCGCATGCTCTATAAACTTATCTAAGGCCACCTTGCGAGATTGGAAGGGCGGAAGGGGTCAAGGCGCCGACTGCTGCCGCTCCAAACAGCAGATTCTCATCACTATCCCTTATATCCCGTCTAATGGTTTTGAGGACTCAAAATTCCATGGACATTGCAATACCTCAAATGTAGGCTTTCTACAAGGTACCCACCGAGGCCACGGACCCCACATTTGTCTGAAAGAGCTTTACATGCTCGTAAAGGTTGGTTTCAAATGCGACGTCTGGCAAAGGCTGTGATTTAAATCGCCAGTGAGCCCAGTATATAGGGAGATCCAGCAAGGCAAAGGATGAGCAGAACCGGGGAGTTATCGGAGTATGTCCTGAGTAGCATGTGCGCCTTGGTGATCCCACCCGGAAGTGACACGCAAGTGGGCTGTTGGGCTGGGAGGATTTTTCTCAATCAAAGTCAGTTTTTTGTCTGTTTGGATCCCGCCTCCCGCACACAGCATTTAATCACTGGTACTAGCGCACAAGCGCGCACCCGGAAGTGGCACGCAAGTGGGCTGTTGGGCTGTTTGGAGGAGCGGAGGCGGAGAGAGACGGCTTTACTCTTTTGTTTTTGGGGTAAGAAGTGTACATAAAAAGGAAAAAAATATATATATACCCCCTATAGAACATTATGGCAACTGTGTTGCGCAACAGGAAAGTTTGCGCTATAAAGACTCCCGGGCCTACATTGGCCGTTGAAAATAGCTAGGACTCTTGAGTGTCGTTACAGAGATAAAATCTAGTATGGATGTGCAAGTACCATACGAAACCACTCCAATGCGAGATGGGCACAAAGATCAGAAATCTGTGATCCCCCTCCCTGGGTTACTACTATTCAAGAGGAGAACCTAGAGGGGGGAAAAGTGGAGGAGGATGAAAGGGAAAAAATGGACGTCATTAAACAGGAAGTGGAATTTCCCTACATGCACTCGCAAAAAATGGGAGCTCAATCTTTGGGGGAGGAGGATATTTCCTTTGTGCCTGCGGGCCTGTCATTTGATATCCAAATTCCAATTCAATCAAGTGTTCTGAGTATAAGAGATCCACTCAGTCAAAAGCTGACTGAGGGGGACAGAAAATCGGTCAGAAGAGAGGTGTCTGGTCATTTGGTCGAAAATAAATGGTCGAATGACCATTTGATCGAATCAAAATGGTAGAAAAAAAGGTTGAATTTATTTATATATATATATTTCTGATGTTTGTTAATCTGCTTAGAATCACATGCTGTGCATAGGTCCGACATCCAGTGGTCACTGCAGAGTATTGCATTTTGTTTTTCGTAGTCGAAAAGGGACGTCGACAAGGCGTGTCTGAAATACTATCCCTATAGTGACGTGCGTTGTACCCACAATCCCTCACGCGTCGAGGTCCCTCAGATTGTTTTTTTACGCCCAGCTACTGGTCGCCTTTACACGGAGCTCCTTGAGAGACATTGCACATTCCATCTCCTCGACCTTTGGTCGTTTTTCCTGTTTAAATATATAACATATCGATCCCTCACTCGACGCAGTTGTGAAGCTGTCTCCGCCGAGCAAGATCTTCGACGGAGGGGGCGAGCGGAGGAGATCCTTCGGCGTTGCCGAACACGTGGCCCGGCCTCGCAGGCCAAATACAGTAGGGAGAGTGGGGTCGTGGGACATCTCTGGTTCTTTTCTGAGAATGCCTTTCCTTTTCCCCTTCCTTTCCCTTGGGGTAGTTATCACGATTTATTGCCTCGGCTATGGAGAGGACACCCTTTAGGTTTTGCCCGCTTTGCAAGGGCAAGTTTACTTGGAAGGACAAGCATTCACGGTGTAACCGCTGATTGCCCCTTGATCACAAAGGAGGGTTGCACGGCTTGTCGGCTTCTGAAGCCAAAGACTCTAAAAGACCGTAGAGTCAAGAGGTGGGCGGCCTACGCTAGGTCGAAGGCCGATTCTTCACCCGCCGCTGCTACCACCGACAGTGACGAGGAACGTGATAACACGACCTCCGCTACGGAAGTCGTACACCCCTTTAAAGAGCGCTCGCGCTCTTCGTCGTCTGTCCCCGGCCCTGACGGGCTCGGCTCACGCCCTGCTTATGGGGTTGAACACCCCGGCGACACTGACGCACACGATACCACACATAAGCACACAACCCATAGCTCTTCTTCGTCGAAGACGAAGAAAGCATCAGCGCCCAAGGAGACGCAGGTTCCACCGGCGGCCTCCTCGGACCGTTCAGGTTCGAAGCCCCTCTCGCAACCGCAGCCGCGACCAGCGACTGGGCTTTCGGCAAATAAGGGTGCCACCCCCAAACCATCGGCCGGCGCGCACCAGCAGAGCGCACGCCGCCGTAGAACGATCGACACCCGTAACATCGAAACCACAGCCCTCCGCTGACAAACGAGTCGCAGAGAGCTTGTCGAGGATCGTTGTAGCCGACGCCCAGAAGCGTACGCCGAAAGACATGTCGAGCGCTACGCAGAGGTCGAAAGACACGCCGAAAAAGCCCGAAGAAAGACAGGGACTACCCCCTTCAGTCGGGGGGACCCCCAGCACGACGGAAGGCTTTTCGGAAGGCGACGGGACACTTTCCTCGACGTTATGGGAGAGGGCGAGCTGTTTTCAGCTAGATTACACTAATTTTCCCCCGCTAGACCGCTCAGGGGTACCCCATGAAACCATGGAAAGGCTCCATCTCTGCATGGAGAGAATGGAGAGGTTTATGAAGACCCAGAACTCTCCCACTCCCAAGAGAACAAGAGAAGGGCCTCGGGAGGACCCCAGAGCCAAATATCCGAGACTAGTCAATCCCCAGCAGGACACAGACTCAGACTTCCATAATGTGTATGACCTCACTGGTGAGGATGAATTTGTGGACAATGAAGAGGGACAGAACCAGGAGGAAGGTCTGGAAGACAGCCCAGACATGGTAGGAGAAGGAAATCCAGAAGGACCTTCTCATCCCTGGCAATCCCCATCAGTATATTCGGACACTGATGTCCTGAACCTAAATCCTCCTGACAATTCACCTGTTAGAAACACGTCTCCCATTGACGATCAGCCCACATTCAATGCCCTGTTGCGCAGAGCAGCAGCACATTTCGAACTGGACACTGGGGAGATCTCTCCTGAAATAGACTTTGTGGAAAGAGTAATTAAGGAGAAACCCCCAGTCAGCCAGACCA